>NC_089763.1:8916239-9023739 GCF_040412425.1 Macrobrachium rosenbergii | reverse complement strand
ACATTCGGGGCCCCACGCACCAACCAAAGGGTACCACTGATGTGCACACCTGCTTCATACAGTTCCTTGGCCAGGGATACCGAGTTATAATAATTATCCATAAACAGGTGGTATCCCTGATTACGGAAACGATCCACAAGACCGAAGACAGTGTCAGGCAACGTGGAGAAGACCCCAGAATACATAGAGAAGTCAACGACGTATCCAATGTTGGATTCCGTAATAAAAAGAACTTCACACCATATTTCTTTGGCTTCTTGGGTTTGTACACTTTTATGCTTAGACATCCTTTGTATGGCATCATCCCTTCATCCAAAGAAAGGTTCTTGGAAGGAACCATGCGAAACTGGCACCGTTCACGAATGTAGTCCAACACTGGGCGGACTAAGATGAGGCGATCTGGGTTATTCCGGTTGTATGGCCCTTCGGTTGAAGGCATTGAAATACCTGTCCAATGCTAGGAAACTATCACGGGGCATAATCCCGGTCACATTAGGCGTACTTAAAAAAAATTCCACCTCCAATATTGCCTGACGTCGGCAGCAGGCATCATTCCAAAAAAATGTGGAGCCCCAAAAAATGCGCCATGTCCGTGAGGTTGCAGCCCCACCATCGATATGACAGCATCGTCTGCAGTTCCTCACGGCAGTACCGAGCGTAATCCGCCGTCTCTGCAATGAGGTATTCCAGCAATTCCTGCGTAAGGAAGATCTGAATGAACCCCAGTGCAGTGAGAGGCACAGGGATGGTCACTCCAGGTGCTGCCGTGAATGGGTGCATGTTAGGTGGGGTGGGGTCCTCCAACCACCCTCATCACTTTCGGACGAACGGCCTTCACCTAGGCTGCCGCGACGTTGTGACCTTCTACGGGCACGTGCATGGGCACGACTTCGTACCCCCCCTACTGGCCCACCTCCCTCACTTTCACCATCACTTTCTGTCTCGTTCCCACCAGCCACAATCGGTGCCGCCTCCTCCTCAGACTCTCCTTCATTAGCACTGAAACCATTGAACTCGAGTTCACTTTCATGCTGTGGCTCTTGTACGGACATTGGGGAAAATACTCATCATCACTGACATTGGGCGTGATGTCCTCGTCACTAGATGACCAACTGCCATCAAAATGAGGACTTTCCACCTGCTCTCGATCGAGCTCCAACAAGTATTCATCAATGTCCTTTTGTTGGAGGCCTCCCAAATGTTTATGAATGCCTCTCAGGACACCCCAATGTTTCCTAGGGGTGGTAAAAGGCACAGAGTAGGGCCTTTGGGGCCCACGGTCACTTTCGGCCACGTACAACACGGCGTTGAAAACATGGATCACCTTGGGTGCTTTGTCCCTCTCCAGCATCCAAGTCTAAAACGCATCTCACGCTCACTACCGAGAGGCAATACGTGCCTTTCAGGGTCCTGACGACGTTGGGACATCTCTGCATACTTCCTATTGCGTCACAAACATGGTAACACTTGCACAAGTTTGGCAAAACACGAATGTGTCAAGAAATCGCTCTCTGACGATGCGTCGCTGATGCTTTGTAGTGCGAGAAGAAAGAAATTTGCGCATGCGCAGCTGGGTCATGCTTGTAAACAAAACAACAGCGTGATCCGTGAACTCCCAGCATCCCTCAAGGCGCATGATTTAAAATTTTTTGCAAACTAGGCCTATAAGTATTTTTCTGCGAATATTTAAACAAATTTTTGTAGTTGACGTATTTTACGTCCACTTGGCACCCGACAGACAACTTTTGTCGACGTAAAGTACATTCAGTCGGCGTTAAAGGGTTAGTCAACATTCATCGCTGGTGAGTACCCGTATGATTTACGTATGTAGTAATCTTAATATATAAGTAGTGTTAATATATAAGTACAGTAGTGTTAAATTTTTTAAAAAGAAAACGGGACGCTTGTAACTGTATGAAAGAAAATGTGCGTGGCTGAATATGTAGGGGACTGGATTATTTTCACCTACAGCTGTAAGCCATACAGTATCCATTTATAAATGTAATGATAAAATGTTTAAGATGGCTTGGAAATTATATTAATAGTATCATTTCAAAGATTAATACAGTAATAAGGTAATAGTTTAATGTATATTTGATGTAGGCTGGTATTTTTAGGCATACAGTACTTTGGTGTTTGACCTTTCATGGTAGATAGGTACAAATATACGTAGTGTTAAATTTTTAAAATGTGCATACATTTTTTTATTTTGTCTCTCTTTTTGTGAATTACATACTGTATACGTAAATACCAATGGTTCCCCTGAAAAGAAAACAGGATGGCTTATAACTGTATGAAAAGAAAATGTGTGTGGCTGAATACGTTGAGGGGGACTGGATTATTTTCACCTACAGCTGTAAGCCATACAATACTTACGTATAAATGTAATGATAAAATGTTTAAGATGGCTTGGAAATTATATTAATAGTATCATTTCATAGATTAATACAGTAATAAGTTAATACTGTAGTTTAATGTATATTTGATGTAGGCTGGTATTTTTAGGCATACTTTGGTGTTTGACCCTTCATGGTAGACAGGTATAAGCGTTTTTAGAGGAGCGTTGTAAGCATTCACAGAATTGACCTATTCACAAGTGGGGTGTGGGGACGCATTCCCGCGAATACGGGGGCATTCATTGTTTATGTAACTCACCCAGTAATTACTTAGCTAAGAGTTTCTACTGGAATGGCAGTTAGAATACTGAGTTTCACAGTAGCGATTCTTTTTCGTAGGTGACTATGCCCCACCCACTTTTGAGGTAAGACAGAGGAACATTACCAACACGACAATTTGTGTTCTGCCACTTGTAGAGTCAACATCTGGTGTTGTTATAGCAGCTTAGAGTTTTGGATTTGTTATTTTTTTCCTTGGTGAAGTATTTTTGTAGCCTTTTTGGCATTTTTTCTTCATAGTGACTTTTCTGGAATTGTCTTTTCACAATTTTGACTTCTCAACTAGTCAGGTATGTCCGACACTAGTAGTCCTGTTTCTAGTATTGCAGTAAGGCTGCAATACCCAGATGACAAAATTGACTTATGATTCTCACACTTTGTGTTCCAGCTGTAGAGGACACGTTTGCTCTATTAATTTGACTTGTGACGAGTGCAGGGATTGGGGAGAGCAGAAATGGAAAACTGTAACATCACATTTAGCTAAGTAGAGAGAGATTGTAAGAGGAAAGCAGCCACTAAAGCCAGCGGGAAATTAGCTAGTCAGGCTTTGACTCCTAAATCTGATAAGGCTGACATTTCTGTTTATTCTTGAACTGTTAACCCTTCCTCACCTGCATCAATTAATTCTCCTAAACCACTTGCTCCTTCTCCTGGCTCGATCACTTCCGAACCTGATTGCTTCGCCAGCCTTGAGAATAAATTTGAGCAGTGATTAAATCTGGTAGTGAGTACAGTGGCCCAGTTAGGGGCATCAGTGTGTGTCCTGGTGGACAAGTTTGAAAAAGTGCTAAAGGTGAAGTGTCAGTGCAGGAGGCGGCTGCTCGTCCCGCTGATTCTCCTAGGCGTCGGTCCCTGCCATACTCCCCGCTACCTGGGAGGAGGCATACCAGTAGCTCAAGGGAGGTCAGTCTGACTTGTAGCATCCTAGGTTGTGACTAGAGACAGCTGCTGGAAAGGCGTCTCAGAAGTGCATTGGCTTTTGTCAAGCTCTGAGGAGTCCTCGCCTCTTGGGAGCTACCCTCGTTGCTTTCCCGATGAATTGTGCCCGTCTAAGAGACGTTTCTTGGTTAAAGATCAGTCCCTGCATCTTCCTTGCAAAAGGGTGAGGGAGCCTTCCTTCAGTCCTCAGTCCTCGTGTAGAAAGTGGGACAGTTCGGAGCGCTTCTCCTCTCCTCAGAGCCAGGAGTGAGGATCTAGCTCTCTGCACCTTTCGAGCGAGCAGCTCCAGCTTTTGTATAAGTGCCCTGTTCCTTCTGAGCATCCTGTATCTGTGGAACATATCGGTGAGCAGCATGAAGCAGCCAAGCGCCGGACAGCGGCCAGGCGCCCTGAAGCAGCCAAGCGCCCTGCAGCAGCCAGGCGCCTGAGGCTGTCGGACACTCTATTTCATCCAAGCGCCTTGAAGCTTCCAATCTTCGTCTAGCGCTTGAGCCCCTCAAGACTCCTAGAACCCTGTATCTTGTGATAATCCTTCTCCTGCGTTGGACCCAGCTCTTGCGCCTTTGCAATGTCAACTGGATAATATCCTTCAACTTTTAGAGAAACCTGCAGCGCAGACAGCTCCTGAATTAGACCCAGTTTTGTCTCCAATCTCTTCTGAAAACGAGGAAGGCGATCAGGACTCGTCTTCTACACCGTATGCGGCATTCCTCAAGTTCCTTCTGTAGCAGTTCCCTGATGTTTTCACACTGGCCACTCCTTCCTCTCCAGCTTCGTCATTCTTGATGAGCAATCAGCTAGTAGATTTGACGAGACTTCCCAAGATGGTTCTCACTTCTTCTTCAAAGAAAGCTCTACACCAGGCAGAGAACTGGCTTTCTGAGAAGAGGGAACAAGGGAAAGCATGTTTTAGTGTTCCTCCCTCTTGTCTCACACGTATGTGGTACTTGTCTTATGCGATGGGAGAAGCTCCTTCCCTGGGAGTGGCTGCCTCCTCCCAGGGGAACTTCTCTGCGCTCATTGACGTAGGCTGTGGGTCACCTCTTGCTTCGGCCAAGATGTTCGTTTCAGCCCAGGAGATAGACCATCTTTTGAAGAGTTTGTTCAGGTCCTTCGAGGTGTTGAGTTTGCTTGACTGGTGTGTGGGAGCAGTTGCCAAGAAGCTTCAAGATCCGGCTTTTTTGTGTGATGAATCTTCAGACCTGTTTAATTTCCTCTCCTGCTCAGAAAAAGCTGTTAGAGATGGCTCACAGGAGTTAGCTGCCCTTTATGCCGTGGGTGTGCTTAAGAAGCGAGAACTTTGGATCTCTTTCATATTGAAGGGCATTATGGCCCCACAGAAATCAGCTTTTTTCCCCTCTGGACAAGCAACATTTGTTCCCACAATCCACCGTAAGTGAGATTGCATTGAGCCCGAACAAGAAATCGACTCGATTTATTGACCCAATCAACGAAACCCCAGAGGGATTGGTCTGCTCTCTCAGCTAAACCCTCATCTCCTCTTCAGCCAAAGCCTTTTCATGGAGGGAATCAGAGACTGCTCTCCAGGTCCCAAGAATCAGTTAGATTTGTGCCCCGTGCAATCAAGAAATCTTCTTCCAAGCGAGCCTCTCGCATGGGAGAATTCAGTCCTTCCTGCTCTGGTACGGGCCGGGCTTCGCCTCTTCTGGGAGAGATGGAGCGAAAGAGGAGTGGATCAGTGGGTTGTGAAAGTTTTAAAGGAGGGATACTCCATCCCCTTCTGGGAGAATCCACCATTGACCAACACTCCCGTCGTATTGACGGCTTACTCCATAGGCTCGGAGAGATATTCGGCCCTATCGAAGGAAGTGTCCTCTCCTCTGAGCAAGGAAGCCATAGAAGTAGTAAAGAAGGTAGACTCAAAGAATTTTTACATTCCTTTCTGTAGTGCCCAAGGCTTCAGGGGGTTGGAGACAGGTGCTTGATGTAAGTGCGTTGAACATCTTCATAGAGAAGACAAAATTCAACACGGAAACCATCCATTCGGTTCTTGCTTCCATCTGTCAGGGAGATTGGATGATCTCCCTGGGCGTGCAAGATGCTTATTTCCATATTCCGATTCACCTGGACTCAAAGAAATGCCTCTGATTCGTTTTCGAGGACCAGATCTATCAGTTTCGAGCTTTTGTTTCGGTTTGTCAACTGCCTCACAAGTTTTCACTTGAGTGTTGGCTCCTTTGGTGGGTTGGTTACATCTAGCAGGAGTGAGTATCACGTTATATGTAGATGATTTGCTGATTTGATCGACCACGGAGAAACATTTTATGGAGGACTCACAGAAGACTCTTCTCTTAACCCAGAAAATTCTTTATTTGGGAGTTCTGATGGACTCTGAGTTTTCGGGCTTCTCCATAACTCAGGAGAGTAGAAGACTGCCTGAGGAAGATAGACCTCTTCCTCTCGTTTCCCTCTTGCTCTGCCACTCAGTGGATGAGTCTCTTGGGGACGATGGCTTCTCTGGAGCAATTTGTAAGACTGGGGAGGCTACACATGAGACCACTCCAATTCTATTTAAGAGCTTGCTGGGATCGGTAGGTGCATCAGGACCGTCACTTCTTTTCAATAACCCCGGAGATAAAGGAGGATCTGCAGTGGTGGAGGTCTGCAGAAAGACTTTTGGAAGGGAAATATCTCTTTCTGGTGAGCCCTGACCTAGACTTCTTTTCTGATGCGTCAGATCTAGGTTGGGGAGTGCTCCTCGGGAATCTGGAAGTCGCAGGAAGGTGGTCCTCAGAGGAGAAAAGGACTTCATATCAATGTAAGAGAGTTGAAGGCGATACATCTTGGTCTGCAACACTTCGCGATGCAGGTTCACAACAAGATTATAGCAATACATGTGGACTATACCACAGCCCTAGCATATATCAAACATCAAGGGGTTGCCTATTCTTATTCGCTCTGCGAAGTAGCAAGAGACCTGCTATGTTGGGCAGATCGGAATCAGACTCGGTTAGTCACTTGGTTCATAAAGGGCAAGTGCAATGCCCTGGCAGATGAATTGAGCTGCCACAAACAAATTCTGCCCAGAGAATGGACGCTAGATCTTCATGTGTGTTCCAGCCTTTAGAATTTATGGGGTCAACCAACCATAGATCTATTTGCAACTTTCAGGAATCCTCGCCTTCCTCTGTTCTGCTCCCCTTCCGGACCCTCTAACTTGGGCGACGGATGCAGTGATCCTGGACTGGTCCAACCTGGATCTTTACGCCTTCCCTCCTTTCAGGATGATTCAAGAGGTGGTAAGGAAGTTTCACTCACACCACAATGTAAGGATGACTCACACGGCTCCCTTCTGGCCACAGGAGGAGTGGTTCTTGGACCTGATTGATCTTGTAGATTTTCCGAGGCTCCTTCCCGAGATTCCAAGTCTTCTGAGACAACCCCACGTCAGGAAGTTTCATCAATGTCTGTCCTCTCTGGCCTTGACAGGATTTCAACTGTTTACAAACTCATCAGAGCAAAAGGATTTTCTAAGCTAAGTGGGCACTTTTTTAGGAGTTGGTGTAGAAGAAACAAAATTTCTCCTTCTGAAACATCTATTGCTCAGATAGCAGACTTCCTTCTCTATTTGAGATCATTTAAGGGGGCTGTCTGTCTCAACAGTTAAGGGTTACAGAGCAATGCTCAGCTCTGTTTTTTGCCATAGAGGTCTAGACATGTCGAACAACCAAGATTTATCCGACCTGGTTAAATCCTTCAGTATCTCCAAGTCCAAGAAAGCGGAGGCCTTCTCCTGGAATCTTGATGTGGCTCTTAAGTGACCCTCGTTGTGAACCTATGCGTCCTTCCTCTCTAAGGGATCTGACTCGGAAAACTCTCCAGTTGCCTTAGCAACAGATAAGAGATTAGGTGAACTTCAGGCAATAGACAAAAGGATCGTTTTTTTGCAAGGGAATGCAGTTTGCTCCTTTTTGCTAGGATTCTTAGCGAAAAATGAAAACCCATCGCACCCCTGGCCCCGTTCTTTTTCTATTAAAACCTTAACGGATATTCTAGGCACGGAAGAGGAGGAGAGAGAGCTGTGCCCAGTATGTGCCCTCAGATACTATTTACATCGGACGGAGAAGATTAGAGGTCAGTTTGGTAACCTTTGTTGTTCAGTGAAGAATCCCACTAGACCCCTGTCAAGAACTCCATTTCGTTTTTCTTGAGGGATCTTATCAGTGAGGCATACTCGCAATTAGCGGAAACTGACTTATCGTTATTGAAAGTTAAAGCTCACGATGTAAGAGCAGTTGCTATTTCAGTAGCGTTCAAACACAACCTTTCTCCCTTGATCTTGGAGGCAACTTATTGGAATTGCAAGTCAGTGTTCACGATGCACTATTTGCTGGATGTCGAGACTTTATGATAAATGCAGTACCCTGGGACCTGTGTCCATAGCTGGTGTAGTGATGGGTGAGGAAGTGTAGGAAGTGTCCCTTCCTTTCCTTTTCTCTCACCTTGAACATGGTGTTGAGTTCTTGGGGAGCCTTGGAGGGTACTAAGTACCTGGAGTGCCCACCAGTTTTATTGTTGGGTAGTGGTCTTGTTTTTTATCTTTTAATCGTTTATGTTTTTAAGTTATGGTGTAGGTAACTTTGTTTTCTGGTGTATTATTTTTTGCGGTACTGTGGCCAGGGCAGGGGCAATCATGTGTGCTATGTTGGCCTTCGGTGTACACCTTCGTTGCAAAGCTTGGTTTTATACTTCTTCAGCCTTTGGAGCACTCCTTCGCTGCGAAGTGTCCCACTTCAGTAGAGGTGCATATGGCCATGCCGCCACGTCGCTACGGGTTGAGATGAGTGCGAACCAAAGGTGTATCTACCTGAGCAGCTCTCTCACCAGGTAATGAACAACATTAATCTCATCATTAATAACATAGGCTTTTGTCCATGATTCCCCTCTGCCTTTCAATGTGGACTCAGCTAAGTGCCATCCCCCTGTGGGGTAGGGTAGGGGGCGGACATTTGGGAGTTAGTTCTCACTTGTGCCATTAGTGGAAGAATAAGCTCCATGAAAGGCTGATGATATCTTTTTAAGGTTTTCAGGTTTACCCTTTTTTTTTTTCCTGAATCTTTATAACAAGTCATTATAAGGATTTGAGTTCCCCTGGACCCTTTGATGGTAGCGACTCTGCACCGTTGACAACCGCTGGAACCTCATCTGACAACCCTTCTTTAGAAAAGTCAAAACAAATCAGAATGTAATAACACTGGAACCATATGCTCCAGCACAGAGGAAACCAATAAAAAGTAAATACCGTCTTGACCCAACCTTGACTCACTTTGACTCCCTCTTTGGGAGTGGAAGTTGGCCAAGATTCCTGACCTTAGAAACAGAGAAGAAAATATCGGCATTGAAATTAGAAAACTTCCTGTTGAATCAGCATTCAACTACTGAAATGCCATTCAGATAAGTAAAAGAACAGATGTGGTTGATAGAAACTGCAACAAGAAATCAATCGAAAAATTACTTAAATATAAAAAATATTGACAATGTAAAAGTACATATAAAAAAACATGACAGTATGAACAGTGTACAGGGTACTACAGTACTCCCGGATAATGATGAACCAATAGAAAAGAATGTATTTCTAGATTCCCTTGAAAAAAGGTACAACAATGTACAAGATTGTGAAATATACAACATAACCACTAGACAGAGTGATGGAAAGACACTGAGAATAGCAAAGATAAAATTTGAAGGCCAAGAATTACCCTTAAAAATTAAAATCTCAGGCCAAAGCAGAGAACTGAGACCGTATGTTCCAAAACCACTACAGTGCCAAAACTGTAGTATGTATGGACATACAACGAAAAATTACCGTAATACATTGTATGTGCATACTGTGGATCCGACAAACATGCCACACAGTGGAGGTGCGGTGAACCAAAATGTGTGAACTGTGGACAAAATCACCATGCAAGATCTAAGGAGTGTATCTATTATATATACAATACAGAATTAAAATTACCTCAGGAAAGGACAGGAATGCCTATAAAAGAGGCCAAATTAGAATAAAAGGTTAGAGGAATGTATGATCCCTCTAAGAAACGAACATTTTGTACAGTTATAAGATCAAACAATGAAACAAAAATGGAAATAAATAAAGAGCAACAAAACCCTGATAGATCAGTCTCATAAAAAAATAACCAAGAAATGTATACAAATCTTTGCTTAAATTCATTTGAGATATTAAGAGAAGTGGAAGCACTAGAAGATAATACAAACACCACAGAAATATTAGAAGATAGTTATGATGAACTAGAAACTAAAGAAAAAAGGGGCCTTTAGAGAGAACTCGACCGAAGACCAACAAAAAAACCAACTATTATTAGAGATACATCTATACCTTTGTCTCCTAAAGTAATAATAAAACCAGTGGAAACAGATACCCAGAACATCAAAGAAATAGTAGAGGAACAAACCATTAACAAGAATGATTATGTGATGGGAGAAGAGATTACTCCATCATCAGCAATAGGTGCAGCAAGAGTAAATGAAAAAACAACACATGAAAACACACGTGGATGTAATGAATGTTTCATTGAACTGTGCAACAAAAACGAAAGCATAACAAAGGACAGTTTAACAGACACTATACGAAATTTTATTAGATACAGAAATAAAGAAACTACTAGTTTAGACACTCATGAAAAGAGCTGTATGTGCATTGGACACATAATGTCTTAAAAAGAAAAACAAAAAAATATTGTAAATAGGATTTTAGAAAAAATGCAAATTCATGATCCACAAAAAGAAAATAACACTTGAACACACTAACATTTTACTTTCAATAATTATATTATACAATGGAACGTAAATGGTCTACTGACCAGATTACATTTGGGAGAAATACAATGATTACTGAGGGAATATGAACTAATGATACTATGTTTACATGTTAGCAAAACAATATCAGCAGTGAGTAAATATACCTTAGTATCTACATCTAGAGAAGAAGAAGGAAATTTAGGTACTGCTATATATGTACATAACAAAGTATGTTATGACAGAGTACTTGTAAATTTTACTGACTTGCAAATATCAAGTATTAAAATACGAATAAAAAACGATAATTACATAATTTATAACATATAACCAACCTAATAAAAATTATGACATTGATAAACTTAAAGACTTACTTAATACCAAGGAACTAATATTAATTGTAGGTAATTTTATGCTCACAACCCAATATGGGACTGTAATTGTACAAACTCAAATAGAACAGGTAGTAAAATAGAAGAGTTCATGGATTCAAACGACATGTGCTGTATAAATGGTGCCGAAATTAGCACATATTTTTCAAAAACACATGGAACATTTTCCTCAGTAGACTTAACTCTATGTACAACAAGCATAGTTGACAGATTGGATTGGAATACAGTTGATAACTTGCACACCAGTGACCATTTCCCAATATTAATTTCCTTATTACAAAATAATCCTGCAAAACATGTCCCTCACTATAACATTTATAAAGCAGATTGGGAGCGGTATGAAATGCACACTAGAAATATGCCACCATTTAAATATTTAAAAGACCATAATGAAACTAATAAAATTCTTGTTGATTTCATTAAAAATGCTGCTGATAAAGCAGTACCAAAAGTCAAAACCCCATCCAACAAAACACAAAGTTCCATGGTGGTCAGATGAGTTAACAGAATTGATAAATATAAAACACTCAATAGGGGATGATTATATAATTTGAATAGAAAGTTCAGTAAAATGAATAAAAAATTACCGATATTAGAAAGAACTACAAAAACTGACTGTATTATTACTAGAAACTGATACATTAAAATGTGTATACAACAGAATATCTGCAAAATTTAAAAAAGAAGTAATTCAAGGAAGAATCATTTCATGGAGGAAATACGTATCAGATCTCTCTAATAATACTCCCATGCAAAAAATATGGGAAAAATTCAGGAAAATAAATGGTACCCATGTTAAACCACCTAGACAAGCCATAGTAAAAGATGGGAAAAGAACACTTGATCCAAAAGAAATAAGTAGTATAATGGGAGAAAATTTAGCAAATGTAAGTACAGTAGTGATAAAAATTTAGATGAACACCTCCGCACAAAAAAAATAAAATAGTATTAATAACAATAAATTTTGAAACAATGGAAGATATATATTATAATAGAACATTTAATATGTCAGGGTTGGAATATGCTCTTTGGAACAGCAATAAATCTGCTCCTGGAGGTGACAGTATTTGTTTTGAGATGATCTGCCACTTAGCACCTTTGGCAAAGTCATTAGAGTTTTATAATCATTTATGGCTTCTGAAATTTATTTCAGATGAATGGCGTAAAGCTATAATAATTCCTATCTCCAAACCTGGAAAGGATCCAAGTAATGTAAATAATTACAGACCAGTTTCTTTAACAAGCTGCTTAGGGAAATTGTTAGAGAAGATGGTAAATGCTCGACTAACATGGCACACTTGAGAAAATAAAATTTTAACTCCCACTCAGTTTGGGTCACAGTGTAACAGATCTGCATTAGATTCCCTCTGTAACCTAGAAGACCATATATGTAGAGGTTTTGAATGAAAACAAATTACCGTAGCTGTCTTTTTTTTGACACTGAAAAAGCATACGATACTACATGGAGGTATGCTATATTAAAAACTTTACAAAACAACAACATCCGTGGACATTTACCTAGGTTTATATAGAACTTTTTGACAAATCACAATTTTCAGGTCAGAATTGATGATGATCTGTCTAGAACATTTCCACTTGAAAATGGTGTTCCAGAGGGAAGCGTCCTTAGTGGCACACTGTTTACTTTAGCAATTAATGATATCAGTAAAAATCTACCTATTGGCATTAAAAGTAACCTGTATATGGATGATTTTGCCATATGTTATTCAGCATCCCGAATAAAACATACAGAACGAATCATTAATAAAAGCATAGTAAAAATAGATGAATGGGCCTCATCTGTAGGCTTTAAATTTTCCATAGATAAAACTCAAGCAATCATGTTTTATAAAAAAAAAAGGTGGAAAAAAAGTAGAAGAAATAGATTTAAAAATCAGAAACCATAGTATACCAATTGGCCAAACAGGAAAATTTTTGGGATTAGTATTTGATACTCGCTTGAACTGGAGAGCCCACATTATATGTGTAAAATCTAAAAGTAAAAGAGCATTAAATCTAATTAGAAAACTATCGAACACTACTTGGGGAGCTGATAGACATACCCTTACTGTACTGTATAAAGCAACAGTTCTGTCCATTATTGAAGGAAGCGAAGTATATGGTTCAGCATCTGACGCAGCACTGAAAATGTTAGACCCTGTTCACAATGAAGGCCTTAGAATATGCTCAGGAGCCTTTAGATCATCACCAAAATCATCGTTACAAGTTGAATGTGGTGAACTGCCTTTGTCTCTCCATAGAGAGATAATAACAATGAAAAGTGCTTTAAGAATTCAAATTAGTGATTCTCCAACCAAAAAATTATTTGAATTAAGAGATGTATTTATAAATAACCATCCACCACCTTTCCCAATTAGAGCTAGAAGATTGTTTTGAGTCACTGAATATAAATATACAAGTGCCTTTAATAGTAAAATCACCTCCTCTGTGGACAATGAATAAAATGAGAATTTGTACACACCTCAGGTATTTATCAAAAAGTAAATCATATACACCAGAACACCATAGACAACATACAGTTGAGCATATAAGCCGAAAAGGTCCACATTACGCAATATATGCAGGTGGATCTAAATCAGAACACGGAGTGGGATATGCTGTAGTGTCCCAAGACAAAACTTTTCAGTTCTCTCTTCTAATAATGCTTCCGTATTTACAGCAGAATTGTATGGAATTGCATCAGCTGTAAAAATAATTAAAGAATCATCATTCAATAATTTTGTGATTTTTAGTGACTCGAGAAGCGCTATAGAAGCTGTTCAGAGTTACAGATCAAAAAAATAATATAGTACAACAAATTAAATTATATCTCCATAACTTATATAATAATGGAAAAATTGTAGAAATATGTTGGCAGGGATCAAAGGAAATGAAGATGCAGACAAAGCAGCTAAAGCAGCAACTCACATGACAAGATCAAACGTGAATATTCCTGTTACTGATTATGTAACACACATAAAAATGGGTATCATAAATAAATGGCAATATATGTGGGATGAAGAACCTGAAAGTAATAAATTGAAAGAAATAAAACCTAATGTTAAAAAATGGAGTTCATCATATGAGAGAGAGAGACACGCACAAGTAATTTTAACACGTCTCAGAATAGGCCTTACTCGTCTGACACATGGGCACTCAATGAGCAGCCCACATGGCCCGGTTCCCGAGTGCTCAGAGTGCAGGGTAATAATAACAGTCAGACATGTGTTATGTGAGTGTCTAAAGTTAAGTATACCTTAGTTTTACCAGACCACTGAGCTGATTAACATCTCTCCTAGGGCTGGCCTGAAGGATTAGACTTATTTTACGTGGCTAAGAACAAGTATGACCAACAACGAATGAGAACTTTTGAAAATAGATCAATGAAAGAAATTTTGTCAGAATCTTTTACATTTTCAATCGTTCCAATTTTGAAGTTCTTGAGTAACTGTAATATAATTAACCCTTTAACGCCAACTGGACATATTTTACGTCGACAGAAATTGTCTGTCGGGTGCCAAGTGGACGTAAAATACGTCGACTACAAAAAGTTTTTTTAAATATTCGCGGAAAAATATTTATAGGCCTCGTTTGCGAAAAATTTTAAATCGCGCCTTGAGGGATGCTAGGAGTTCACGGATCACGCTGTTGTTTTGTTTACAAGTGTGACCCAGCTGTGCATGCGCGAATTTCTTTCTTACCCCAAAAGAAAGCATCAGCTAACTCTGCTGAAAATCTCAGAAATTCTTTAGTCACTTTGTCGTAATTTTGACATATTTTCATATAAGTCACGATAAATGCCAAAATTTCAACCTTCGGTCAACTTTGACTCGACTGAAATGGTCGAAAAATGCAATTGTAGCTAAAACTCTTACATTCTAGTAATATTCAATCATTTACCTTCATTTTGCAACAAACGAGAAGTCTCTAGCACAACATTTCGATTTATGGTGAATTTTTGAAAAAACTTTTCCTTATGTCCGTGCTGCGCTAACTGAAAATCTCAGAAATTCTTTAGTCACTTTGTCGTAATTTTTGCACAGTTTTGTATTAGCCGTTACATAAAGTTTTATATGTGAAAATGTGTGCAGTTTCATGTAGAATACAACAAAAAATAACTCATGGTGTAGGTTTTATCAATTTTGACATATTTTCATATAAATCACGATAAGTGCCAAAATTTCAACCTTCGGTCAACTTTGACTCGACCGAAATGGTCGAAAAATGCAATTGTAAGCTAAAACTCTTACATTCTAGTAATATTCAATTATTTACCTTCATTTTGCAACAAACAAAAAGTCTCTAGCACAATATTTCGATTTATGGTGAATTTTTGAAAAAAACTTTTTCCTTATGTCCGCAGGCGCTAACTGCTGAAAATCTTGTAAGAGCCTGACGCCGTCTCTTCCAAACACGTGTGTGTTCGTGTGTTCATCGTCCATCGGAGTGGACAAGACAACAAGAGCGTCTCGTTTTCTTTCTCTAAAGGAATGCGATTTCAACCATACAATATTTCCGTCTGTTTCTCCTAATCATTGTTGTCTTGATGTATGTACAATCACCACTACTTGCATTGCCTTGCAAGCATTCTAATCATGTACTCATAATGTTCCAACGAATCTTCTGTATCAAACTGTGTATGTTTCTGTTTGTGAAGACGCCAAACGTCTCGCCACTCCGATGGGCACGAACACACACGTGTTTGGAAGAGACGGCGTCAGGCTATTCAATCTCAGAAATTCTTTAGTCACTTTGTCGTAATTTTTGCACAGTTTTGTATTAGCCGTTACATAAAGTTTTATATATGAAAATGTGTGCAATTTCATGTAGAGACAACAAGAAAATAATTTATGGTTGTAGCTTTTATCAGTTTTGAAATATTTTTATATAAATCACGGTAAGTGCCAAAATTTCAGCCTTCGGTCAACTTTGACTCGACCGAAATTGTCAAAAAATGGAATTGTAAGCTAAAACTCTTACATTCTAGTAATATTCAATCATTTACCTTCATTTTGCAACAAACGAGAAGACTCTAGCACAATATTTCGATTTATGGTGAATTTTTTAAAAAACTTTTTCCTTACATCCGCGCGTGCTAACTGCTGAAAATTTTAGAAATTCTTTAGTCACTTTGTCGTAATTTTTGCACCGTTTTACATTAGCTGTTACATAAAGTTTTATATATGAAAATGTGCACAATTTCATGTAGAATACAAAAAAAAAAATAACTCATGGTTTAGCTTTTATCAGTTTTGAAATATTTTCATATAAATCATGATAAGTGCCGAAATTTCAACCTTCAGTCAACTTTGTCTCGACCGAAATGGTAAAAAAATGCAATTGTAAGCTAAAACTCTTACATTCTAGTAATATTCAATTATTTACCTCCATTTTCCAACAAACGAGAAGTCTCTAGCTTAATATTTCGATTTATGGTGAATTGTTGAAAAAACTTTTTCCTTACGTCCGCGTGTGCTAACTGCTGAAAATCTCAGTAATTCTCTCGTCACTTTGTCGTAATTTTTGCACCATTTTATATTAGCCGTTACGTAAAGCTTTATATATAAAAATGTGTGCAATTTCATGTAGAATAAAAAAATAACGCTTGGTTGTAGCTTTTATCAGTTTTCAAATATTTTCATATAAATCATGGTAAGTGCCAAAATTTCAACCTTCGGTCAACTTTGACTCGACCAAAATGGTCGAAAAATGCAATTGTAAGCTAAAACTCTTACATTCCAGTAATATTCAGTCATTTACCTTCATTTTGCAAGAAACTGGAAGTCTCTAGCACAATATTTCGATTTATGGTGAATTTTTGAAAAAAAACTTTTTTTTATATCTGTGCGTTACGAATTCATGCATCATTTTGTGATAATATTTTCTCACTGTTGCTTTAATCATTTTAAAATTTGTTATATACCAAAATCATCGCAATTTAATGTACAACACAACAACAAAAAATAACTCATTAGCTTTAACCGTTTTGCTCACAGCACGATTTGTATACAGTTATATATGAAATTTTTTTTTCATGCTGTCATATACTCCAATATTTATATATGATAATGATATTTTTTTTTCATTTCTGATGATTGCATACTAAACTTCAGGCAGTGAGAAAAAAAGGAGCCAAAAATTAATTCTTAATCTTAAAAACTAGCATGCTGTGATTTTTTGAAAAAAATTTTCTTTCGACTTCGGCACTAACTCTCAAACCCCGTCGGCATATGGCAGACACTTTTGTAAATAAAGGCTCGGTGTTTAAGGGTTAATAAAATATAAAAATAAGTAAATAATAAAATAACAAAAACCTTTTTAACATTTGGTGAATTTAAAAAAAAGGCAAAATTTTAAAATGTTGCTTAATTTATATTCTGAATTTTAATATATCTTTTTAGTATGTATGTAAGGAAGTCTGAGTAAATGTATTTATTGTAAGTACAGTATGTGTTTCAGTATGAGAGGATGTGCCTATATGCAGTTTTTAATTTCATTTTAATTCATTCATCATTATACCGAATGATCTATTGGGTCCTAGTGCTTGGCCTCAGGCCTGGACCTAGTATTTTAATATAATCCTTCGGGCCAGCCCTGTGAGAGCTGAAAGTCAGCTCAGTGGTCTGGTAAACTACTTTAATAATAATAATAATAACTCTCTCTCTCTCTCTCTCTCTCTCTCTCTCTCTCTCTCTCTCTCTCTCTCTCTCTCTCTCTCTCTCTCTCTCTTACCAAGATGAGAGAATTTTTATGCATACGTAATATGTACGTTTATTTGTTTTGTGTGATAAATAAATGATTTGCTAATTTTCAAATATTAATATTAATGTAATAAACACAGCAACATTAAAGAAAATATGGTGAATTAGTAAGAATTTAGTTCAGTATAAATTCTTTCCCTCATCTTTTTGAAAGCATTGGAGCGAGGGGCAGGGGATGCAACCTGTCAAATGTGTCAAATATCTTGACAAACTTACTGCAAGGGTAGAAGATGTTGCCAGTCGGTGGTAAAATGAATGTTGTCATTTGGTGGTCAAACACCCTATAGAGGATACTGAAAAATGTCTCTCTCTCATCTAATGTAAATCTTGTTCTTTGTATTTCATATCTCTCTCTCTCTCTCTCTCTCTCTCTCTCTCTCTCTCTCTCTCTCTCTCTCTCTCTCTCTCTCTCTCTCTCTCTCTCTCTCAGCCACGTAAAATAAGTCTAATCCTTCAGGGCCAGCCCTAGGAGAGCTGTTAATCAGCTCAGTGGTCTGGTAAAACTAAGGTATACTTATTACTCTCTCTCTCTCTCTCACTGAGATAGATTTTGTATGCATATGTATCATATGTTTATTTGTTTTGTATACTGTAGTTTTATAGATAAATGTGACGTTACTTTGTTATTAATTTTTGTCATATTTTCCATGCTAAAATTACAACTTTTTGCATTTGTGTAGTAAATTATTAAAAATTTTAAACATATCATTCACAGTCTTTTTCTCGGATTCTTCAGAGCGATGGTCAAGGATACTGAAAAATCTCTCTGTCTCTCTCTCTCTTTCTTTTTTTTTTCCTTCAGAAATCATGCCTTTCCATTTTTTGATATCTAACATGAGAATAACTCTCTCTCTCTCTCTCTCTCTCTCTCTCTCCTAAGATAGATAGATAGATAGATAGAAATGGGGAGTGGTTGATAGAAAGATTCTCTCTCTCTCTCTCTCTCTCTCTCTCTCTCTCTCTCTCTCTCTCTCTCTCTCTCTCTCTCTGTTATTGGATGGAAGGGTTAGAAGTATGTACACATATATGTTTTTAAGGGTAAAAACGTTTAAGATGATTTTGAAATGCTATTAATAATATCGTTTCAAAGATTAATAATGTGGGTGCTGGTTTAAGGTAAACATTTGCTATTTGAACTTTCAAGATAGGCAGTTATAAGCATTTGTAGAGGGGGCATTAACTATTTGCGGATTTCAACTATTCGCAGGGGTTTGTGGTATGCATCCCCATGAATACAGGACGTTTATTGTATGCTGTATATGAAACTTAATTTTATTATGAAAATATCATATCTCTTTGAAAATTAACAATTTTTTTCCTTAAAGGTTGGTAGCCTAACAACACATCATACTTTTCATTTTCACTATGCTCATTCATACTCTCCTTCATTCATACTCACCTCTCCTATACCACACACTTCTCTATTCTGCAACTCACCTGTACCTCTTACATACCTTATCTGGTTATACGATTCCTTTGCTCCAGGCATCCTATCTTACTCATGCTTATACAGTATATTACATTTATACCACTTTGGCTCACCATCTTAATGCTTAAGCACTTGTTCACGTTCTTCATCATATTTATACACATTCATGCAAATCCTTTTCTCACATTCTTTACATTTGCACTTTACACAACCAAGACTGAAGGTTCACCCTGATGAACCCTCTTCATTCTTATTCCCCTGATTCTACTGTCCATTCTTTGCCCCATTCACACCTGGGTTCACACTTGATTTCTAACACACTCCTGATGCATGACTTACTACTTCACATGTTGAACATGCACCCCTAGGCTATCACACATCCAGTCAAAATGATCAGGCTGGCCACAATTGCTGCATACACCTGCTTGTGCTTTGCAATTCAGACATTCTTGCCAAATGCCCTAATCTTCCACTTTTAAAGTATTTCACCATCTTCACATCCGGACAATCTCTTACCCCTGATCACATACAAAAAAGGCTCCCAAAGTATACCTACTTCATTTATCAGATGTCTATCCCTTCCACACCTATAGTTCTGAAAGGTACTCCATTACAAAAGGCTCTGGCTTGCATACTTATGAAAAATATAAATTGTTTTTCAAAATTTGTAATATTTCAAGAACCACTATGCTCTTTCACACATCTAATTAACAAGAACTGTAGAAGTCTTCATATAGTACCTCTGTGCATGCCCAAACATGTACAAAAATTTATTTAGTTTTTAATAATTGAGAGTTTGATTACTTGAAACAGTCTTGTGCTGCGCTTAAACTATAAATCAGATTAATGGGACACAATTACCTATGTTGTTATTTTTTTACCCAGATGATTTGTTAAAATATTTTCTCCTTGTTTTCAGATATTCGATGTATGTACAAGGATCTGATTCAATTGATTCATGCCAATGCCATCACATCACCAGCTGTTTTTCGTGGTGGGGTAAGTATATTATGAGAGTCAGTGACAGCAGTGAAGATTTATGTGGACCCTTATATGCCTCCAGGAGACCACACTCAAACGAAAATCATGTCACATACCCTAAACAACTGCTAATACTGTAGATTCAGAGTACCCTTTAATGCACTGACTGATGCTTTGCATGCTTGAGCAACTGCAGTACTTTATGAAGCACCCTAACCCCATTCATAATTAAATCTTACTTTATAAGTGACACCTCAACTTAATGGACTTCTGTATTTACCAGCTGCAGTATTATTATTTAGGATGAGTCTTACCTACTGTTAAAGTTAGCTTACATCTCGGACCAGTAGGCGAGTCAGCATTAAAAAAAAAAAAAAAAATTGAATGGCTGTCTGGATGACTGTCTAGTTCACTTGTTCTCCACCAGGTGTGTTTCAAATATTTAAGCTCTTGTCAGAATTCTCCTCACTGCCATTGGGTGTAGACGAATGTTGGTATTTTATGGCTTTTTCTGCTACCATGGTAGTGTGCATTTATTTTTCCTAGGATGCCTCCACTGGAATCAAGGCTAAGAATGTCAGGTTCTTTAGGAATGATTACTTTGTTAGCAGAATGTGGATTTTTAGGAGATACACACAGTTTATGCTGGCTGCAATGGTTTTAAGTGTGATCTTGAGAATATATGTGATGAAGTATGGATTTTTGAAGGACTTTCTGCTTAAGTTCATTAGTATAGGAAGAGAAGGGAAGCAGCTAGATTGTGAAGCAATTAGTTAGGTCAGGTTATCAACCTGTCATTTCTTCCCCTTCTCCAGGTCCTTCTTTTGTAGTTATCTATACTCAGTCTAGGCTTTTCCTTTGCTGATGCTTTAGTTAGTACTGAGGCTTCCTCTTTAGCTCCGCCTTGCACTCCCCTTTCGGTTCAGGAAAAGCGTATTGAGATTTTAGAACAGGACATAAACCTTATTTGTTCCTAATACAGTCCTTTCAGTCTTTATGTAGGAATTACCTTTAGCACAGCTGGAGGCCGGCCTGGTCAGTAGAGTGTCACCTTACCTTCAGCCGTGCTATGGTGAGGTTGTGCTACGCCACCCTCTGCCCTGCTTGCCATTGTTTTGCCTTGTTTACGACTGTGACCATCACTTCCTTTCCCGGTGGGATTGTTTCATTCTTGTGTATTTTCCATCTGTTTATGTGTTTGTACTGTATGGTTGCTTTGGTGAAATATGGGTAGAAGTGGCCTGGTACCATGGAGAAGGCTTGTATCCATTACCGCTCGGCTATTGATGTAGACCCTCTTACTCTTTGCACACCGTGCAGGGGGTATAAGTGCAACCCTAATTCTGTGTGTGAGGAGTGCCATGACTGGACTCCAGAGCAATGGTCCAGGTATTTGTTGAGGAGGAAGTACAGTATCAGAAGAAGCCCCAAGTCGTCATCTGAGGTAACACGCCCCTGAAGACTCCTAGGTGGCTAATCCTTCAGATACTTTCCTCCCGCCAGCGAAACTCCCTGCTTTGCTACCACTCCTTAGGGAGAGTTCCCCTTCGTTGTCTTTGGTCGCTTCGTCGGGCGGAGATTGTTGTTGGGACTGGAAGCCAGGACGACCTCCCTTCCAGGTGTAGAGGAGGAGGAACTCCAGGAGACCTGGCAGTCACTTGGCCTCCAAGGAGTTCTCTCGATGCAGGGCATCTTCAGTCACCTGTGAGATGCTCATGCCCTTGCACTTCCTCCAGTGACTCATACTGCAATCACAGTGACCACATCAAGTGTCACTATGATGACGAACTACTTGATACCCTTAAGTGTGTCCACAAACCCCGTGTTGACAACCCCAGCAGTAGTACAAGACTCACGCTCCTGTTATGTCCTCCATGGTGCCTGCCCCTGCTTCCCAGGAGTCTGTTCTGGAGTCTTTCTCCAACCTCAGGCAGCAGATCATCCACGCCCTCTTAAAGAAGGCGAAGAAGAAGCAGCTGAAGTCCAAGAAGAGGAGTAGGAAGGTATCGTTGTCTTCGTCTGCTGCTGCTTCCTCCCCTTCCTCTTCCAAAGTGCACAAGTGGAGGAAGGAGGAGGTAGCTTTCCCCACCCGGAAGATGGCCCACAATGGGTCTTCTGAAGGGGTGTCTCTCTCCCCAAGGCAGACACAGGGATCTCTCACTGGCTCCCCTCGGTCTTTGGACTTGGGGGGGCCACAGGTGCGCGGACCAGCACTTCTGCTTGGAGCTCTGTTCCCAAGCTGAGTGCTGTGCCTGCCTCTACTCTAGTCTCCTCGGACATTCAAGCAGAGGGGTCTTGCGCGGAACCTTCATGTACTGCAGAAGCTTCGAGTAAGGGTGCTCAGGTGTCTGTGAAACCTTGAGTTTCCTTGACCAGTAACGAGGAGTCAGCTTTGCGTTCTAGTTCAGGCACGCAAGAGAGGACGGGGTCCAAGCATGCAGGTGCTTCCCCTCCCCCTGCTCCTACTTGCCCGAGTACACGGCCAGGGTCCCGCAATGGTGTTGCTGACTCAAGGGTCTGCTCACTGGGAGTCACTTCAAGGAGGTCCCCCTTACAGTCGTCTTCTTGACAGGAGGCTTCGGCCTTGGAGATGGTTGGAGTACATTGTGAGGACAATGCAAGCTCATGCCCGAGAGTGTGCGACTGCTCTCCCCGGGCTGCCCCCCGCTTGCATTCACGCGAATGGGCTTGCTTGCTGCCAAGAGCCTTTGCATACGTTCGCATGAGCTTCTGCAGTCTCGTCGGGACAGCCCCCCTCCATGTTCTCATAAGAGGAGGGATCCTCCTAGATCCATGAAGCCATGACCACCACGGGTTGGCAATCGCTCTCGGCCTGCATCTCATGTTGGGACCGTCAGTTGCAACAGGACGGGTAAGGGTACTCGCTCCCTCTCTCCTGTCCCCTCGACTTCCCTGGGGTATTCCAGGAATCGTGAGTTGGACAGAAGGGTCCGTGATAGGGATGCCGCATCCTGTCACAGTCCTACAGCAATGACTTATTAAGGGGGCAAGGTTCTTGGATCTACCTGTTCGTATGCCCAAGTGGTTGAGCAGGGAGCCAGGGTTCTGGTGAGGTTCTCCCACCTGCAAGGAGAGTATCGAGGAGGACTGGGATTGGAAGGATTCGAGGGTCCTCTGCCCTAAGAGACACATTCTCCCGAGATACAGAGGACCTTTTTGGAGATTGGCGCATTGATTCGCCAGCACAACTATTTCAGGGAAGGGACCATGGTTATGTCCATCGACTGTCCTTCTCACCTTGAAGTCTGCTGGGTCCTAAGAAGGAACCCAGAGCTTCTGTAGGCTTGCCTTGGTCCTTGCTTGTCAAGGGAGTTTTAGATCAGGTTAACTCATGTCTCTGGGGAGGAGAGTTCGCTTCAGTCTAATCGCTCAGCCATGCTACTTCCTCCACCTCTGCCTCGCCAGAAGAAGTACTACGCGCCCTCGACAGATCCACTGCCGACAAAATGGTTTGACCTGGACTTGGTTCGCTTAGCTCTGGGTCTCTTGCAGCACCTTGGGGCGGAAGATGTAGTCTTCACACAACAGGAAGCATTGAGCCTGGAAGCCATTGCAATGGCAGCCGTCCAGGCAGTCTCCTGGCTGGACCTGTGGTCTCTCACATTGTCCAAGGATGCAGCTTCCTTGGGTTCCATCAACCCCACAGAGGACTCAACTTTCGGGAGGCTGTGCCAATCTTGTGGTAGGGCTATCTCCTACCTTGCCCACCAGACGGCAAACCTGTGGGCCAACTTGGTGTTGAAGAGGAGGGAAGCTGTCCTCACTCGGATCACCAAGCATGTTGGCCCAGACTTGGCTTTGGCTCCTGAAAATGGACTGTTACTAGATTCTACCTCTCTTCTCTGTCAAGAGGAGGTAGACTGCGGTGGACAAACTTCATGTCAAGGACAACAACCGACTTGTTCACCCGTGACAAAGGCCTCCGGGTCTTTGCTCATTACTATGGCCCAGCCTTCGGTCCGGCCAGCAGTTCCTCAGGTGCTAGAAGCCCCAGGCTTCGAAAGGTGCTTGAGGAACCACCCAGCCTTCTTCTGCCTCTGTGAAGAAGGATGCGCAGCCATGCCCTTTCCACCCCCTCTCCAGTCCAGTAAAGGGAAGGGAGGCAAGGGAAAGAAGAAGAGAGGTAAATGCTAGGGTCAACATTCCCCTCCACAAGCTGCTGTTGGGGCCAGGGGGGGGGGGGGATGTTGCTTGTTGAACCATTGGGCAACATGGCAGCGACATGGAGCTAAGACCTGGGTAATGGATGTCCTTTGGGAGAGCTATCTACTTCCCTTGGAGTCTCAGTCACCCCTCACTGACACTCTAGTCCAACCCCAGGCCTACATACACGGCTCGCCGAAGGATCTCACACTCCGGGAGGAGATTTCAGTGATGCTGAGAAAACACGCTGTAGAAGTTGTGACAGATCAGTCTCCAGGCTTTTACAGCTGAATCTTTCTCGTGGAGAAAGAAACTCGAGGGTGGAGGCCAGTCATCGATCTCTCCCCCTTGAACTGATTCGTTCGCCAGACTCTGTTTCGAGATGGAAATGGCTTTTTCAGTCCTTGCTTCCATCAGGGAGAGCGACTTCATGCTTATGGTGGACATGAGCAATGCATATTTCCAAATACCCATTCATCAGTCCTCATGCAAGTAACTTTGCTTTATCCTTGGGGAGACAGTACAGGCAGACCTTGGTTAATGGTAGGGGTTCCATCCCTGGCCGAGTGCCAGTAACTGAATATCGGCAATAATAGCACTAAAAACCCTGCTTAACCCTTAAACGCCGACTGGACGTATCTTACGTCGACTAAAATTGTCTGTTGGGTGCCAAGTGGACGTACCGTACATCGACTACAAAAAATTTCAACCTTCGGTCAACTTTGACTCGACCGAAATGGTCGAAAAACGCAATTGTAAGCTAAAACCCTTACATTCTAGTAATATTCAATCATTTACCTTCATTTTGCAACAAATTGGAAGTCTGTAGCACAATATTTCGATTTATGGTGAATTTTTGAAAAAAACTTTCCTTACGCCCGCGCGGTAACTCGGCCGAAAATTTCAGAAGTTCTTTCGTCATTTTGTTGTAAGTTTTGCACTGTTTTATATTAGCCGTTACATAAAGTTTTATATATGAAAATGTGTGCAATTTCATGTAAAATGCAGCAACATACAACCCATGGTTGTAGCTTTTATCAGTTTGGAAATATTTTCATATAAACCACGATAACTGCCAAAATTTCAACCTTCGGTCAACTTTGACTCGACCGAAATGGTCAAAAAACGCAATTGTAAGCTAAAACTCTTTCATTTTAGTAATATGCAATCATTTACCTTCATTTTGCAACAAATTGGAAGTCTCTAGCACAATATTTTGATTTATGGTGAATTTTTGAAAAAAACTTTTTCCTTATGTCCGCGCCAGAAATTCTTTCGTCACGTTGTCGTAATGTTTGCACCGTTTTATATTAGTCGTTACATAAAGTTTTATATATGAAAATGTGCGCAATTTCATGTAGAATACAACAGAAAATATCTCATGGTTGTAGCTTTTATCAGTTTTGAAATATTTTCACATAAATCACGATAACTGCCAAAATTTCAACCTTCGGTCAACTTTAACTCGACCGAAATGGTCGAAAAATGCAATTGTAAGCTAAACCTCTTACATTCTAGTAATCAATCATTTACCTTCATTTTGCAACAAACGGGAAGTCTCTAGCACAATATTCGATTTATGGTGAATTTTTGAAAAAAACATTTTCCTTACGCTCTGCGCTTGTGTAACTCG
This sequence comes from Macrobrachium rosenbergii, assembly GCF_040412425.1. Taxonomy (NCBI): domain Eukaryota; kingdom Metazoa; phylum Arthropoda; class Malacostraca; order Decapoda; family Palaemonidae; genus Macrobrachium; species Macrobrachium rosenbergii. The sequence goes on along the minus strand of NC_089763.1, from coordinate 8,997,991 downwards.
GCCGAACATCTCAGAAATTCTTTCATCACGTTGTCGTAATGTTTGCACCGTTTTATATTAGTCGTTACATAAAGTTTTATATATGAAAATGTGCGCAATTTCATGTACAATACAACAGAAAATAACTCATGGTTGTAGCTTTTATCAGTTTTGAAATATTTTCATATAAATCACGATAAATAGAAAAAATTCTACTTTCGGTCAACTTTAACTCGACCGAAATGGTCGAAAACTGCAATTGTAAGCTAAAACACTTACAGTCTAGTAACATTCAATCAGTTAGCTTCATTTTTTCAACAAACGGGAAGTCTCTAGGACAATATTTCGATTTATGGTGAATTTTTGACAAAAACATTTTTTTACGTCCGCGCGTTACGAATTATGCATCATTTTGTGATAATATTTTCTCTGTGTTGCTTTGATCGTTTTACAATTTGTTATATACCAAAATCATCGCAATTTAGTGTACAATACAAAGAAAAAAAAATAACCCGTTAGCTTTAACCGTTTTGCTCACAGCACGATTTGTATAAAATTATATAAAAAATTTTTTTTTCGCTGTCATATATTTCAATATTTATATATGATAATGATATTTTTTTTCATTTCTGATGGTTGTATACTAAACTTCAGGCAATGACAAAAAAAGGAGCCAAAAATGAACTCTTAATCTTAAAAACTAAGCGTGCTGTGATTTTTGAAAAAACTTTTTCTGCTTGGCGCTAACTCCCGAACACCGCGGCATACGGGAGACGTTTTTGTAAATAGAGGCTCGGCGTTTAAGGGTTAATGGCACCATTAACCAGAGATGGGTGCCAAAATCCCCACTTAACGGCACCATGAACTGGAGATCGGCTCCAAAAATCCGGTTAACGACATCGCTAGCTGGCGCCCGTAACACCAAACGCTGTTAACAGATGCCGCCAGTACTGCCTGTATTTCAGTTCAGGGCACTTTGTTTCAGGCTCTCAACCACTCCCTAGGTGTTCAAGCTCTTGTGTTAGCTTGGGCCCATTCACAAGGGATACGTCTGTTGAGGTATCTTGATGTTTGGCTAGTCATGGCAAAGTCTCATCTGCAGTTGCTCCAAGACAGGGGTTTCCTTCTCAAGTTACCCTGCAACCGGGGGGTTGTGGTAACTCTTGAGAAGTCTGATCTCATACCAAGAAGAGAATAAAGTACCTGGGCATGCTGATAGATATGGCAGCATCAAGAGTCTTCTCCTTGGACTCTTGTATCAGCAGGTTCAGGAAAGCAATGCAAATGTTCCTGTCCTGGCGGGAACAACCAGCTCAGCAGTGGCAGGTCGTTGTCGGTCACCTGTCAAATCTGACGACGAGGCCATTCTCCTGCAGGCGCTGCAGGACCACCCGGATGTCTTCTGGTGCTCTTTGTGGGACCTGGAAAATATAAGGATATCATCCACATAGCAGACGCTGAACTTCAGGTCCACCAGCCTCTGGAAAGTCGCCCCCGCGTTCCTCAGGCCGAAAGTGGAGAAGGCAAAGACGTAGGACCCGAAGGGCATGATGATGGCGGTTTTGGGGACATCTTCTGGAGCAACTGGTACCTGAAAGTAAGATTTTAAAAGATCCAACTTGGAAAATATTTTGGCCCTGTGGAAGGAGGCTGTGAGGTCCTGCATGTTTGGCAGGGGTTAATGGTCAAGTTCAGTTTCGAGGTTGAGCCGCCTGTAGTCGCCGCAGGGTCTTCAGGAGCCATCTGGTTTCTGCACCATGTTGTGGGGAGAGGCCCACGGGCTGGAGGCCTTCTTGTATATACCCATGAACTCCATCTCGGCGAAGGTGTCCTTGGCCTCCTGAAGGCGCCGCGCGGGAAGGAGACGCTTACGACCGACGTCGACTGCCAGCCTGAAGTGGGTGAGAAATCCGCACCCAGGAGCGGGGTCCTTACGTCCGCGACGGCGAAGTTCCACGTATACCTCCGGCCAAGGATGGAGATCGACAGGAGCCTGGTGCTGTAGGAGAGGATGGGGGACCTGTTGACAGCCGTCAGGAAGGCAGCCTGGTCCGGTGGTCGCTTGCGGTCCTCCCTGGACAGTGGAAATATTGATCTTATGGGCCCAGTGTTGACCAACATCATCCTGCCGGAGATGGTGTCGCGGACGTAGAAGCCTAGTGGTTTTGGGCTCCTGGGTTCCTCTGCCACCATGGCATCCTGTTCTGTTGGCTGCCGCCTCCCCCGTTTTTTGGATGGGCGAATGAGCACGGGGGTTGGCAGTTCCAGGCGTCCTTGCCCATTACCGCTGGTGGTAGTAGCAAGGGCCTGGTGGGTTCCTCTTTTGATGATACGGTGGCCACCTTCTGGTGACGGCGCTTATCTCCTCTGCGCCCTCCTCCTGCTGAATGGAACTGATGGGGTGTGCTGGCGCTGATGCCCGCTTTGCTGCCCTTGCGGAGTCGGTCAGCTGCTGCACCATTCTAATCAAATCCTTGAGCGGCGTGGTGTAGGGCTTGAGGATCTGAGTCCGGACCTCCGGGAGGAGCTGGTGGAGGAGGATCTCCCTTGAGAGGCTGATCTCGGACTGCCTGCCGTTGCTATTGGTGCCGGGTAGGGTGAGGAGGCCCTGGATTGTGCCCCACGACTCCATGATGCTCTGGTCCTGCCGCGGGTTGATGACGAGGTCGAGAGCACGGGCGGCCCTCTCAGCGACCGGCAGGGAGCAAGTCTCGATGAGGGATGTTTTCAGGTGGCGGTAGGTGAGGGGGCGTGCAGCGGACACCCACGGGACAAGTCTCCTGTAGACCTCCTCCGGCAGGGCGCTGATTACTGCGTCAGCTTGCAGCACCTCGTCCGTGAGTTCTGCCAGCCTGAATTGACCCTCGACCCTGTACAGCCATGATGATGGGTTTCCCTGTGTGAAGGGCGGCAGCTTTATGGCGAGGGCGGCGTGCAGGGCGCGAGTAGCAGAGTGGAGGAGCGTGTTAATCTTGATGCGGGGGAGGGCGCGGGTGATATGAGCTGGAGGTAAACGTCTGAGTCCGCGAGGTTCGCGTTAACTGAACGTGGGAGAGAATGTCTGCGTCCATGCTTGCTCTAGCCCTCTTAATTGGAGTGGGATGCTCATGTCAATACGCACTTGGGAGCGCGTCGTGTGAGTCTGTTAATGACACTGGTGATTTGCCGACGAGAGTCAGCACACCCGAACGCTGGTTACAGTGCCGTCATAAGTCCGCTAGGACCGTGGGTAGTTCCTGGAGCCAAGGCTACGTCGCCGTGTGAGTCCGCTAATGGCTCCGAAACCACTGCGGGGTCACCACTTTTAAGAGGTGCTAAAGAAATGAGCAGGAAAAAGTTACTGCTGATTTATTGAGGACACAGGCGGTTTATATAGCGGCGGACTGACATCGTGCTGAGGAATACAATGAGAACCAGGGTGACCTGAGGTCAATAACGTTTGACAATAAATACAATGAATAAATACACTCTGAGTTGCAAAAATGGACAATAGTGAAGAGGACGACATTCTGATACATGACCAAAAGAAACATATGCTATACAGGTTAGTAACAGGTACATAATTACATAGATCAGTTTAAATGATTGTGTATGGCTGATCCTGCGTGACCCGTTATCCTAGGAGCAGCATAGAAAATGGGTCGCCATCATAGAAGACCCGCTTAGCGGGGATTTTACACTTTAATTTCTCGAGGAATGTTAATCCATTTCTCTTAACTGCGACTGACAACAACAAAAAAGTTTTCTTTCTTTGTCTTCCAAAGATATGCTTATACCTTTATGTGATGCCTTTCTCTTTATTTCTTTATTTCTTTCTGCTATTCGTTGTCAAGTTAAGAAGATTTACTTTCTTTAAAGATGCTTATCGTTCTGGCTTTGTTATGTACAATAGTAGCGTGTTTGTATTTCAGGAGGTTTGACGAAGACACAATGTAGTTTTCTTTGCTTCATTAACACAATAAGAAAGTTACAGTAGTATACAAATGAACTGCAGTGCGAAGTTACAGTGAGTGTCAATTGTGAGTCTGTCCTCTTCTGTCACCCACAGTTAGTGAGGCTTACAACCCCACCCTTTGCTTCTCTGCTACCCTCTCTGCTGTCCTTTCCTCCTCCCTCTTCTTCTCTGCTTTCTCTGCTACCCAACTGGACTTGATAAGGAATTTTGGAAGTTTTTGTCCCCCCCCCTCCCCTGTAGGCGGAATCTTGGTTTTGGTCCGGCCCTGCAGATGCTTAGTTGGTTAGGCTAATCTAAAGACAGCCCATTTTGGTGGACTTCTGGAAAAAACACCGCCTTCAAAACAGGGGTCGCTTTGACGTCACCAGAACCTATAATTTCTGGTGGCTGTTTATCCTACAAAGGTAACCATGCGTTTTTGTTATGAATTCCTTGTGATTACGAACTCAATTAAGAGCAGTCATATGGCTTCGTAGCCACGACACACTCACAATTTTTACTCGTGTTTTGCTTTATGTTCCAAAACATCACTGAACCCAGGCTTTTAAAACACAACACCTTTTGTTGGCCTCGATACAAGGTGAATAAGCAGTCAGGTCTAGCTTTGTCATGAAATTACAGTCAAAACTCCAAACTTATTCCTTTTCCTCTGTTCGTTTCTCTATTCTCTCTATCTCTCTCTCTCTGTTCATTTCTTAAAATCTCTGTCTATCTATCAATGTCTGTCACTGAAAGGTTTCTCTCTCTTTGTCCCTTTATGTAGAATTTCTAGTTATATCCTTACACTACATTTACGCATTTTTAAAACACTGAACACACACACGCACACAAACAGTGTGCATATGTAAAGAAACTCAAATTACCAGTATCTTTTCCTGAGAGAGAGAGAGAGAGAGAGAGAGAGAGAGAGAGAGAGAGAGAGAGAGAGAGAGAGAGAGAGGCTGAACTAAGTATCTATTTATTTATCTATCCATTTCTCATTCCACCCTTTGGCACGAGAAAGAGAGAGAGAGAGAGAGAGAGAGAGAGAAGGAAGGAAGGAAGGGAGAAATTGATCTTCTACCCTTGGTCAGAATGTCAAGTAATTTGACACATTTGACAGTTCCACCGTCCCCCATAGCTTCAAAGCTTTGGGCAGACAGGGTGTGATATTTCTTTGTTTAAAAATTGAAATAATGTACTTTCAAATGTGTAAATGTTATAATTACAGTATATTATTATTATTATTATTATTATTTAATCTTATTATTTGAAAATTAGTACTTATTTTTAGATTAGTCATTTATTTATCATAAAAAAAAATGGTTAATCCTCACCATCTCCCACAAATTTGTCAAAAAATTCTTGTGCCATCATTCTCTCTCTCTCTCTTACCACAGAAAAAGAGAGAGGAAAAAATACTACTCACCCTCCTTTTAATGTATGCAAAGCCCTTGAGGTACAAGGTTTGTGGTTGGTTAAAATCTCACCCTTCCTGCTAATAGCATGTCGTCAAGGAGAGCGAGAGGTGGAGGAGGGGGCTGTTGTTACAAGTTGTTATTGGCTACCGTCAGTCCTTCTGGCCAATAGTTTATTGTCATGGAGAGGGGGCGTTTGCTATGAGCTCTGTTATTAGCTACTTCTAATTCCTCGAGCCGTTATCGTGTCGTCAAAGCAATAAAAAAAATTGTAACACAACCGATGATGGCATTTCAGTATATTTTTATGTTTATATACAGTAATCCATATTTCTTTGAAGGATATATGTAGTACAGAGAGAGAGAGAGAGAGAGAGAGAGAGAGAGAGAGAGAGAGATGGCTTACTTAAATCTCAAGAGTGTAATTATTCGGGGGGAGAGAGAGAGAGAGAGAATATGGGCAGTTGGCCTTAAATCTCAAAAGTGAAATTATTCATGAATTATTAGGGGAGAGGGAGATTGAATGAAGTGATTACATTGGTAAGCAGTTTTGTGATTTCATGGGATTTTAATTTAAAATTTTATTGATATTTTGCAATGGTTACCACAATATTAGTATTTGAAAATATTAAATCATTTTTTTATCATTAAAAATGTATTTAGTCACGAAAATAGAATAAAAATCGAGAATTGTAAGAAAACCTTACTTTTAATCTTTTGGGTGTCTTGAAAACAACGAATCCTGCATTTTTATTGAGTTTTTCATTAAAAAACCCTTCAAATATTGACCATTCCGCCGGTTTGGATGCATATTTCTTCCAATGGGCATCGGACTGGTGTCATCCGAAGTACTGTTGAAAATTGTAAGAAAACCTTACTTTTAATCCTTTGGATGTCTTGTAAACAATGTATCCTGCATTTTTATTGAGTTTTTCATTTAAAACCCTCCAAATATTGACCATTCTGCCGTTTTGGATGCATATTTCTTCCGATCGATGTCAGACTGGTGTCGTCTGAAATACCATCGAAAATCTTAAGAAAACCATACTTTTACTCCTTTGGGTGTCTTGAAAGCAATGTATCCTGCATTTTTATTGAGTTTTTCAACCAAACGCCTCCAAAATTTGACCATTCTGCCATTTTGGAGCCATATTTCTTCCATTGGATTGGTGTTTTCAGTGTTGTAAACCTGGAACATGCATTGTAAGCCAGGAAATAATGTTTTGATGACTGTATTTGAAGAGCGTCGTAAACTCGGAATTTCATAGCTGAGCCCATCGTAACCTGGAGACTGTCTGTATTGCTCTACGAAAAAATCCATGAATAGGCGAGTTTTCTGCAAATAATTTATAGATATGTTCCACAGAAAAATCCGTGAATTGTGAGTCCATGAATAGCCGGGGTCGACTGTATTATTGTCGATTTTTGGTTAGCGGTGCTTTTCGGTTAGCTGCACTTTTCAGTTAGTGGTGCTTGGCCGGGGACTGCCTGTACAATATATGGTTTGGGTTTGTGTGGGCAGCCAGTTAATAGTGTTCTTTCTGTCTATTAGGGCTGTCCATTCATGGCAACGGGAGCACTACAACTCCCCTTACTCTGACTCTTCAGGATTGCATAGGGAAGAAGTTGGGTGACCTGTTCTCACTGCTCATTTGCTTCTGTTACTTGATCTCTGATTAGGTTACGGGTAGCATAGTAGTGCACTCTCTGTTTATATAGGGCCATAAGGCCAGGGTGACAGGGGAGCACTGCAACACTTCTCACCCCAGTTCATCAGGGTAGCCAAAAGCCGGTAGTGCAACCTATTTGCTTCGTGTGTGCCCAGACTGTGGGTGGGGTTTATTTGTGGCAGTGGGTTTTTTCTCTCTTTGTCTTGGGTCATATGGCCTAGGTTACAGGGGAACACTGCAACTGCTCTCACCCCAACTTGTAAGGGTCGGGTCATACAGAGTGGGGTAACATGGCCCAGTCATTCAGCTTGTTTATTTCTCTTGTGCCTGGTCTTGAATGTTTTTGGGGTGCAAAGTGTTAGTGGTTCTCTTTGTACTTCCACAGTTGGATGACCATAGCGACAAGGGAATCCTACGCTTCTTTTATAGTGATTCTTCAGGGCTTTGCACAACTCATCCACTATCTTCAGACTGGGTTTCTTGGTGGCAACAGGTATTGGTGTGCTTTTTCCCACACTTATTCTCCTTTCTCTTCCAAAACTTCCAAGTGGATGAAGACAGATGCAGTTTATCTTGGGTTTTTCTGTAAGAAGGCTGTCTAGGCTGATTGCATATGGCCTTTTCTGTGGAAGACTAAAGGGACTCACACTAGCATTACCTGGCACTTTGAACACAGGTGCAATGTTTTAAGGGGTCTCCCAGGACCCAGGTGTACTGGTACTGGCCTGGCTAGCTAGAATGGCTAGGGTGCCATGCACTTTGTCAGCAAGACCCAGTGTGAGCAAGGGAATTGAGCATGCAGGTGCTCTTTTCTTTCTCCTCACTCTTTCTCTAGGAAGGGCCTGGGTCCCAGGATTAGGAAAGGGCTTGAGCGGCACTATCAACCTGGGGACCAACTTGTGTTTTGGGAGGCAGGATACATTGTTGTTTCAAATCCCTAGGTATTTTGGCACTGAGTCGGTGCTGATACTGATGATTTGACCAGCTCTACTTGTCCGTTTATTGAACATGGCAGAGTATGTGGCAAAGGAAGTGCAATTGAATAATAGCATCTGCTCATGCTAGGCAGTGCCCTGAGGCTCCCGGAAGAATGCAAAGGCAGCATTCTTCCTCTCCAGCTGCTGTTGGAAAGAGGGTGCCTGTCGAGTCACTTTACAGCATGACAGCGACGTTTGTTGGTGATCTAAGGAGTGGATGCCCTACAGGAAGAGTATCTAGAGTTCTTCTGAGTCCTCAACACCCTTTACTCTTGTTTCTGCTCTATATCCTTTTTTAGGTTCCCAGCATATAGTAGGACTAAGGTTTCAATAGGTGGTGTGTGCAATGCTGAGGACTGGCACAGTAAAGTCAAGAGAGAGCTACTTCTTCTTTGGGAGGATTTCAAGGATGGGAATGTTTCAAATAAACACATCCATAGGTTGTCTCAGAGGTACCTCCACTGTACTTGGTGAGAGAAGGGAAGTCATTCATTCAGGGCTTGCAGCCCTTCCCCAAGTCTTACTTGGTGTTTATGCTGGTTACAGCTTGAACTCATTTTGTAAGGGATGTTTTATTTGCTGTGTTCAGGTAATGGGGTAGTCTGGATGAGCTTGTTACGGTAGTTGCCATAGGACAACTGCTCTCTTGAGATAGTTGCAAGAACCTACAAGATTGGGCAGCAGTGGATCTTTCATTAGGAGCCTTGCATTGGCAAATTCAGGGAGGTTGTATGCAAGTTCTTGTCTTTTCAGGAACAATCCTCTTAGCATTGGCACTCATTCTAGTTCATCTGAGCATTGGCACTCGTTCTAATTCATCTGTCGTCGTGGGAAAGCTGGCCCTTGGGGTATCTCCCCCCCTCTGGCTTAGGGTTTCAAGAAGTTTGGTTCTTTCGAAGAGTAAGACTGGCTGAATGACAGGAACCTTGCAATGGTAGTGCCTCCCTCAGAAATGCCTTCATTTTTGGATACATTCAATGATGGGTGAGGTGCACATCTGGATATTGCTCATATTGTTGAGCCTTACTATGGAGCTGATGGCCAGGTATATTTTGGGCTTTCCAAATGTGCTGGGACACCAGCTCAACCTTCAGAGACAGGTAACAGGGATGGAGTGGCCCCTAAACACCTGTATGGCAAGGGAGTAGTTCAAGGTTCCCATATTCTAAGTTTAAAGCTATTTGCCTTTTCGGCACAGCAAGAAGCTCTTGGAGTGTTTTCCCTCCATAACTGGATTGTAGTAGCATGGAGGATGTTTTTCAGTACTTGTAGGATAACCTTGAGGTTTTTTGCCATTCTGCCTTTTAGAAGGTAATCAACAAGATGTTGGTTTCCCTGTTGTCGGGCATACTCAGGTGGTTTTCACATGTCCATGATGAGTGATATCTGGACAAGCCAGCTCTGTTGTCCAAGGTGCCAAGAGATTTTCCTCTTTGGCACAACTGTCAATTTCAGCCACCCATAGAGAGGTATCACTGGGTAGCGAGACCCCTGGCACTTCATGACTAGAGGGTATCTACTGTCTCTGATGAGAGGTTTTTCTCTCTAGACTAGGCTATGTAGGAGTTTACAGAATACTTTCATTTCCCAAGCATCTTTGTACCAAGATAAGGCTGTCTCCAATGGATATTTTTGGAGATGAGGTGTCCCTGGGTCAGAGCTCCTATTCAACAGTAGTGGTACTTTCTTGCCAGTCTTAGCTGTAAGAAGCTTCTTTAGGTCCTGGTTGTTGAAGGCATAGGTCAACCATAGGCCAGGGTTTGGGACTGTGGAGTAGATCTCACCTCTTCAAGGGAGAATTTTTACACTCCTAAGAGGTTGTGAACAGTCTTATTCTTCTTGGGAGGGGCATGACTCTTGTCCTTAGGATTTCAACACCTAGTTTGTACAAGTCAGTACAAGAGTCATCAGACGGAGCTGACTCTAGAGCCTATGTTTTTGTTACCCCTGACATCGACGTAGGAACAGGTGGGTTATCTGGGCTCTCGTGATGTTTGACACTCGGGAGGATGCTGTCTTGATTGAAGTTGTCCTGATTTTCGTAATGAGACTCGGGACTACTAGTCTCATCAGTTCGAATCCTTCTCATTCTCCTCCATACAGGACTTTTCGGCAGTGATCTGTGCAAGATACCACTGTGTCCTATTTGGATGCTAAAATTCTATATTATGGGGACTCTGCACCTCAGATTTGTGTTTATGACTGACTCTTCATTTAGTACTCAGGGCCAAGAAGGAGTGTCTGCGAACACCGTGTCTTCTGGTCCTTGAATAGATAGACAGGCATTGCTTCACTCAGCATGAAAGTTGAGTACGCATCCCAGACCAGAGCTTGCGTTGACGGGCATATCCGTGTCTTTAGCAGTCAGTAGGAACCTGTCAGCTCATCAGGTATTATGTGTGAAGAGGTGATTGTCTGATGACCTGCAGAATGCTGCTTAATCTGCTCTGCTTAACTAGTCTGCCATGTTTTTCTTGTTCAGGATGTACCAGACTTTTAGCAGCAGTCCATAGGTCTCTTACCACTTGTCCATCTCCAGAGGTAGCTTGTTAACTCCTGAAAGATGGTGCCCCCTTCTGTTAACACATGCCACCACATGCCATGGACCAGATTTCTGACAAGAATGACATAACCGACAAAACATAGAAATATCCGCCCTTGCGCTTGGCCAAAAGAACTTATGTAATATTTTATGTATTGTTTTTCTAGATGAAAAATGGCCAGACATTAAGGATTCGTGACCAAGCTTCTTTATAGCATTCCAAAACTTAGAAGGAACTAGCACTTGTCTGTGTCCCACATCTTCAGAATTTTTACTCTACACATTTTTGGTATATCAAACCATTATTTTCCATATATCTTAGATCTCTGTTCCAGCAAGATATTTCTTCCTTTGACTCCACACACCACCTGACATTTTCTAAGGACTGACATGAACATTGAGCTTTAGCAAATTCTTCAGGGTCTATAGTGACATAAGGAACACTGTTTGGCACACTATTTACCAAGGGTAAACTGGTTTAGCCAACTGTAACTTATGGGACATAGTTATTAACATGAGAGTTTCTTTCATAGCCTCCATTTATCATATTTAATCCATCGATTACATTTTTTTTCAAGCTAGGAATTAAACCAATTAACAAATCAGCACACTGTACACTTAACGTGAGGTAGATACATAGGAATACCAAGAAAATGATAAACTTTAGTAGTTTTCCCAACTTATAGTGTTTTGGAATCAAATCTTCCCTGGTTACAGTGGTATTATAGCCAGTATCAAAAATCACTTCGGCCAGAAAACCAAAGGCTACCATTCGTGTCAGTGATGCAGTTCGAAAGTTTCTCTTCCCTGGATAAAGCAACACTAGTATTGGGAACTCCTGACTGAGGCTTACCGTTATCTCTCGAAAAGTTTCTTGGATTATCAGAGTGGTTGGGTTTAATGTGACCTGACTGACCACACAAATGACTATGTGTACGTTCTTGAGATCTGAATTCTTTACCTTATTGACAGTAGTCTTAGATTTTACCTTCTTACATTTTACAGGACCATGAGCTATCATATAACGATCAGTAGAAACAGCAATTTCATGAGCACTTGAAAACTGTTTCTCTAAAAGGGATTCCCTTAATTCCATAGAATAATTAGCAAGTACCTGGTCCAGTGCCATAAAATCACAAACCCCTTCAAAAGTCTCTGAGACATTAGATAACTCTAACCTTCTTTCAAAGTACTGATGCATACAACAAACAAGCTGAACATAACTTTCTCCACTTTCCAGTGCACTTTTCCTAAATTTCTTCTTATAAGCATTAGGATTAATCTGAAAATTCTTCAACAGTTCATGTTTTAAATCCTCATAACTGTCAGCAATTTCAGGTGCAAGATTGCAATATGCTTTCAGTACTCTACCATGTAAAAGAGTATCTAACAACATGGGGGTAATGATCTTTGTCCCAGTTATAAAACACAGTAATTCTTTCAAATCTTCGTATGTATCTATCTATCTCATCTGTGGTAAAAGGGGGAATTTTGGGTAGAGATTTAACGAGCTTACCTTCTTCAATGGAACTACTATCAATGGCACTTGCCTTAAATTTAGCTAGTTCTATTTCATGCATTCTCTCTCCTTCTCTTTAATCCATCTCTTTCTCTCTCTCCTTTATCTCCTTCTGAGCAATTTCTAGCTTAAACTTCCTATCCTTCTCCTCATCCATGTCCTTCTCCTTTGCCATCTCTTCTTTCCTTTTCGTGTCTTCAGCTTACCTATCTTCCCTATCATGCATAATTTTCAGCTGTTCCTTAACAAATACCTGAGCCTCTTCAGTGTCTGAATCTAGCGGAATAGCCTTATCCAATAACGCAGAAACATCCATAGCTAATAACAGTAATTTATATTTCACAAAAAAATGAGGTTTTACTTGTTCACAAGCTAGGAGAATATTAGAAATTATCGCTGCACAAAAAGCATTCAGCTTAATGGCAAGCAATTTCACCAAAGCCAAACTTATAAGTAACTATTACTAGCCTGGGTACTAAGACCATCACCTGTCATTCATAATTTGTATACTGTAAAAGTACTATGAAATTATAACAATTAAGGAAATCATACTAGGTGTGTCCATCATCAGACAAAAACCAGAGTATTAACATCCTACATATTCCTAACAAGCAACTGGATCCTATGACCATGGTAAAATAAGTATTATCGGAAAGCGAGGTTGTTATTTATTCCTGCCCGAACACACACGTTCCACACTTTAACTACCGAACCAAATTAAGAAAACTGCTCTTGCAGAAGGCTTATGATATTCACCATTAAATCAATACAGAACACAACAAAACCACCTCTCTCTTGATTAAAAGAAACTCCACTAAGCTAATATGAGTGAAAATGTAAAATTCACCTTACCTTAATATGAATCAAGGTCATACACAAGTCTTACACAAAGCAGCCGTCTCACCACTCCATTACAGTGGTATTGCTCATATGACACTGTACATGAAAAAGAAAGAAATCGTTAATCTAAAAACATCCTACTCACTGCGCCACTTATCAAGATTTTGAGTGATGAGTTAGAGATTTTCCTCGGCTCTAGATGGGCCATTGACATAGGTTCAAAACTGGGTATTAATTAGAAAAATGAAATATAAAGATATACATATATTTATGTAAATATATATCATATGCCCTTGTACAGATATACATTAATCACATACAATAAGGATGGTAAGCTATTATAATTGGGCAGAGCAATACATTTAGTCAGAATGATTAAAGAAGAGAAGTCGCTTGGAGCCAACATAAAGCAAAGGTATCAGACAAAATCAGCAGTAGATAGCATCTGCACTTTTACGGAGTCAGTTGGCAAAGTGTGACATGTTGCCTAGGAATCCACAGTAGGCAGAGTACCCAAATGGCCAACAACATGTAGAAAACTATCAGCACTCATCATGTATAGCGCAGTGGTCATCAGGTGAAATATGGAGTATCAAAGAGAGAGGGATTCTGGAAATACTTATATGAACACTTTAGAGTCCATGAAAATTCACTAACAGTATTTCCAGAATAATGAGTGGACAATACATAGATAGTATACTGAACTGTATACATACATAACATTAAAGTAATTAACATAAAAGTAAATAAGGGATTTTGACAAAGGAAAAATCTATTTCTGAGGAAGGTCCCGTGTCACCCCATGAAATTCCATTACAGCACGAATATCTAGGTATAATAATGCTAGATATACCAGAGAAAAAGAGCTTTCAGGAAAGCTGGGGTTACTACCCCAGTCGAGCGTCTTCTAGGAAGACGTCGGTATAAGGAAGGGTGAGTGAATTACCACTACCACGGAAACATACTCGAAAGATCTCTCCTTATCAAAACCCCGGAACAGAGTGGTGAGCCGTTACAGCCCCTACACTCAACACCCGCCAGGACGGCGACACCAGTGCCACCTACCTCATTCCATGCTAGCACTAACCCCAGACTTGGCATGTGCAAGTAGTGGGGGGGGAGTACTAGGTGAGTCAGGGAGGGTCACCGGGTGACACGGGACCTTCCTCAGAAATAGATTTTTCCTTTGTCAAAATCCCTTTTCTGAGTTCAGTCCCGTGTCAGCCGGTGAAATAGTGATAGAGAATCATGCCAAGGCTGCAACTACGAGGAAAAGAGGGTAATCTGAAGAAAAAAACATAAATTACGAAAATAATTTTAATCAGGGAATCTCTTACATGTAGCAAGAATACTAAACCTAAGGCACATCAAAACTTAATACTATGAAAAGTGGGGAAGTCCCGGCACGACGGGGGAAGAGGCCCCAAAAATCTTAACATTACTAAAGCATATTGAAACATGAAATGTGCATAAGATAAATGCATATACAATCTTAAAGCTACACACGTAAACTTAGGCTAAACACGTAAGAGACAAAATCAATGAAAAATAACATATACAGAACATATACATATATCTGGGGTACATGGAGCAAAATAAAAACCACCCAGTACCCCACAAGAAAAAACAATCATAACATGTCAGATTACAGTTTCCACTCAACAGAGACAAGATACATCAATATGAGGAGCCAGGCAGTGAGGCATGATCAACCAGGAGGATAAGCAGAGAAGTAAATGAGGCAGGCGGGCGGGGGGGAAAGGATAGGATAAGGATATGATTAGTTAGGTGGGGAGATGACACTTCCCACAGCTATGGTAGAAAATTTCAGGGCTTCGAGCGATTTTAAATAGTGGCGTTTAAACACTAGAGGTGATTTCCAACCCGTAAATTTAGATAGTTCTGAGAAGTCCATATTATGAAAGTAATTAATGGAAGTAGCAACTGCTCGAATATCATGAACCTTAGGAACTGAATCTGGGTTGGCCTGTTTAATAAAATACAGAATTTGTTGTCTTATAGCATTCAGTGAAAGTGTACCACCTTTCTCCCTGATAAAAAGAGGACCCGACTTACTCTGTGGAGTTCTTAAAAGGTAAGATTTAAGTGTATAAACTGGACATAAAGACTGGTCTTGAAGAAGGGCACCACCTTCCAAGGAGACCATCTGTCTTGTGGGTCTTCGTTCTTGGCTAAAAATCTAGGGTCAGGGGAAAGGAGGACCTCTCCGGACGGGAGGAAGTTCACAAAATTATCACCTCTAGTGAGAGCCGATAGCTCTGAGATTCTAGCACCTGAAGCCAAGCTAATCAGAAATAAAGTCTTCCTTAACAGATCCTGATAAGAGCAATGAAAGTTGTCCATCTCTGATGCTAACTTAAGGACGTCATTGAGAAACCACGTAACAGAATGTGGACGTGATACGGGTCTCAGACGAGCGCATGCTCTGGGGATAGATGAAAAATAGGAATCTGTAAGGTCGATTTTAAAGCCGTATAGAAATACTTTCTTCAGGGCTGACTTGACTGTGGTAATAGTGGCCGGAGCAAGGCCTTTTTCAAACAGTGATCTAAAGAAAGAAACTCCTAAATTAGTCGTCATGATTTTGGCTTCAGATGCTTTCAGGAAGGAGGCTAATTTTTTGACTGCTGAGTCATACTGTCTAAGAGTAGAATCTCTTTTATCTGATTCTAAAAACAGAGTGTTGACAGGGTCAATGTTCGCTCCTTTTTGGGCTGCGAATTTTATAAAGTCCATAAAACTAGGGCATTCTGAATTCTTGAGGAAGCTGACACAGTCTTGGTTTGTACTGTCTGGGTCAGTATGGGCTTGGGAACCGAAGACTCCATAATCCCAGTTCCTGAAGAAGAGGGAACCAATTGCTCTTCGGCCAATAGGGGCTACTAGGGCTGGTTGACCTTTGAATGTCCTGAGTTTGTGTAATACTTTCAACAGTAAATTTATTGGAGGAACAGATAAATTTTCTCCCAATTGTTCCAATCCACTGTCATTGCGTCTGTGGCGTACGCCTGAGGGTCCAGGTTCGGGGCCACGTAACAGGGGAGCTTGAAGTTGCTCTCCGTCGCGAACAGATCCACTTGGAGACCCGGAACCCGGCGGCAAATCCATTTGAAAGATTCCCCGTCCAGGGACCACTCCGTCTCCAACGGAGTAGCTCTGGACAGGGAATCCGCCACCACGTTCCGTACCCCCGCTAGGTGGGTGGCTGACAGGTGCCAGCCGTGCTTGTTCGCCAGGGAGAAGATAGCAACCATTACTTGGTTTACTCGACCTGATTTGGAGCCGCCCCCTGTTGATGCAATGAACTACCACTGCGCTGTCCAATACCAGCCTGATATGAATCCTGTTGGGGGCGGATTTTCTTTAGAGTTAGAAAGACCGCCATAGCTTCCAGGGTGTTTATATGGAACTGCTGAAACATTGTGGACCACGTTCCTTGTACTTTTCTGTTTTGGTGAATATCCCCCAGCCGCTTAGGGAAGCGTCTGTGTGAACAACTAGTGCCGGAGGGGGAAATTGAAGCGGAACTGTTTTGGACAGGCCTCTGACTGTGGTCCAAGGCCGCAGTCTTGTCTTTAAGATTCGAGGAATAGAGGAGACCTTGTCTCTGAGCTTGACATTGGCTCGACTCCGCCACACTCTGTTTATGTCTTTTTAGTTTCGCTTTTAAGAGCAGGTCCGTCACCGAGGCAAATTGAAGAGACCCAAGGACTCTTTCTTGGGATCGGCGGGATGCCGATTGATTTTTGAGAAATTTCCTGGTGAGAGATGCTATCTCTCTTTCCTCTTGGGAGGCGGGAGAGATAACGTGTGAGAGGACAGATCCCACTGGAGACCCAGCCACTGAAACCGGGACTCCGGAGTCAGGCGGGACTTCTCTCTGTTTAGTTGAAAACCTAACGACTCCAGGAAGTTGATGACTATGGACGTAGCCTTCTGACACTCCGGAACTGTTGGTGCCCAAATTATCCAATCGTCTAAGTACGCTGCTAGGGATATCCCTCGGGACCGGAGTTGTTGCACTACCGTGTCCGCCAGCTTGGTGAATACCCTGGGCGCAATGTTTAGACCGAAGGGCATGACCCTGAAGGAGTAGGCTTGATTCCCGAGTCTGAAACCGAGGAATTGAGAGAAGTTCCGCGCAATCGGGACGTGATAATAAGCGTCTGAAAGATCGATAGAGGTGGTGACGGCTCCACGCGGAAGTAGAGTCCGTACCTGAGCTACCGTAAGCATGCGAAATTTGTCGCATTTTATGTAGAGATTTAGACGCGACAGATCCAGGATCACTCTTTGCTGATCGGAGTCTTTTTGGGAACAGTGAATAACCTGCCTTGAAACTTTAGGTGCCTTACTTTCTTTATTGCTTGTTTGTTGAGCAATTCTGTCACGTAATCCTGTAGGATTGATGTGGGTGGCTGGTAAAATCTGGTTAGAGGAGGAGGTTCTTGATCCAGCTCCACCCTAGTCCTTTGGACACAATGCTGTGTGCCCAAGGGCTGAAGGTCCATTGGTCCCTGAACCAATACAGGCGACCACCTACCTGAGTTCTCTCAGTGGGAGGGAGCGGGTTTGTTCCCTCTACCACGTCCAGGCCTTCCTCTTGGGGTGGTGTTGGGTTTTCCTCTATGAGAGGCTCTGCCTCTTCCCCTTTGCGATCCTATTAAGGCCGTGAAAGTATCCACGGCCCTCATAGGTGGGGGTTGTATGCTGGTGAAGCAACATACAAGGGCGCAGCAAGGGAATGAGCTGGTTGGACCAGCACATAGTGTTGGGGGTGAGCCTTTGAGGTGGAAGGCTGTGCCACTGCCGAGACCGGGACGGCTTGAACTACCGCCTGATGGTGGGGCCTCTTATGCCTCCTGAAACGTTTGCCTCCTCTCGTCTGGGGGCCGCCAGATTCTGGGGTCTTGTGCTTGTAGGCAGAAATGCCCCAGCGAGAGCGCAGACTCTGGTTGGCACTTGTAGCCTCGGCCATAACATTCGTGACCTCCTCTTCTGGGAAGAGGTTAGGCCCCCAGATCGAGCTCTTAACGAGCTTGTTAGGCTCGTGGCGGATAGTGGCATCGGCAAAAATGAACTTTCTGCATTCCAGTCTGGCCATGATGAACTCGAAAAGGTCAGACTGAAAGCCAGCTAGCAGGGACTTAGCCAAGACCTGAAAGAATGGCTCGTCCGCGCAGGAGACGGCAGTAGCTTCCGTAAGGCAGACGGAGTTCAAGGACCGGGCTAACTTAGTCCGGGCATCAAACTCCGCCTTCAACAAAGATTCCGGCAGCTTGGGGAGCTGCTCACTGAACTGTGAGGAAGCACAGAAGGGGTCCAGTTTCCCGACAGTGAAAGTGGACGGAGCTTCCACCAGAACTCATCACTTCCTGGGAATACCAGGGAAGTGGGGTCTGTCTCCAGCTCAGCTGTAACGGATTACCTTCAAAGCACGCCGGGCCGTAGCCAGAGCGACTTTGTTCAAGCAAGGGTGGGCAGGTTGTCTCCCAGGGCGAACATTGTGAAGTTGCCCTTGAAAGGAGTCAACTTCGTATTTTCTGCCTGCCACTCCGTCAGAGTGCGCAGGAGAGCCGACTGAGCTTGGTCCCTAGGGACGATGACAGTCTCCCTAGGAACCTTATCCGACCGAATCCATGCTTCCTCCGTTAATCTCACGAAGCCTGGGTAGGGGGGCAAAAGATCGGCGGGGAAGAACTCCAATTCCTCCAGCCGTCTCGTGCCAAGACCTTCAACCGTGAGTTTGCCATCATGTTGGATGGCACGGAGTGCGAAACGCCAAGGGTTACCGACATCGAACGGCGGGAGGTCCGCTGTGTCGGGGATGACATACTGGGGTTCGGCTGGGGGTGGGCGAGCCATTCCCGCCAGTATATTTGTTGTATGAAGGTATTTCATCAGAAATTCCTCCAGGTGTTTGGTTATAAGGACTGTGTTTGGAACTCACTCAGAGTTTGGTTATGACATCTTCAGTTTCTCCATGGCTGTAGAATAAGACTGTTTTTGGAAGATCAGACCAATGTTCTGCAGGATTTCAGACAAACTCCATAGTGGTTTTTCTTGTATTTCGTATAAAGACTTATTTACAAAAGAATACAATTGGTCTGCAGGATGATCTCCCATGTCGATCTAATATCTAAGCTGTCACACTTTTACATAGCAAGACTAAGATGCACACACACGAACAAACATATGACCTCGTTCCCAAGAACTTCCCATGGCTACGTGACTTTGCCTCCAGCTCTGAGCAAAAGGAGAACGCTGAGTTTATGCAAACGGATGCTAATGTATGATGACGCACTGTCTTAAAGCACTACACAGGTACTTATTGATGACGTTTGCGTCGGGTTTGACCAAACGGAGATTTCACAATAGCCTTCCTTTCATGTGCGATAGAGATATATATGTTGGGAATTATCTTAGATTTACTAAGAAACGTAGTTTCTTTAAATGTGGCATAAATGAAATATATGACATTTGCTCGGCCACGTAAAACACAATAGGAACGAAATCATCAAAACAGGCATTCACTAGCTAAGCATAAATTCTCAGAAAGCAAAAAAGAAAATATACGCTTCCAAATATCATTATACTCAAAATGTGAATGAGATATATAGTAATTACTGAAGACAGCAAATACTGAAATATGTTGCATATTTGTGAACACAAGTCTTACTAAAATGTAGCAAAGTGAGAAAAAAAAAGGTAAGTTATATAACTCAAATATTGATTATACTGACAATGCTAATGATTAACATATAAATCATATATAGATAATGCAATCCGGATAAATCAAATAAAATAATGCAATTCAGAAATGATAATGCAATCCTGAAATGATAATGCAATCCTGAAATGATAATGCAATTCAGAAATGATAATGCAATACGTATACGAAGTAGAAACATTTGTGCACAGATTATATGAATACACTTGCAATGATAGAGATTGAAATCAATGCTTAAAAAATGTATCCAAAGGTAATAACCATATGGTAGGTTTATATAAACAAACAGTTATCCTGATAGATTAATCAGTATGGACAACCAAAATGCAAAATGTTGAATGAACAACATGCTACTACACGCAGTTGATACAT
The DNA here is from genome assembly GCF_040412425.1 of Macrobrachium rosenbergii. Lineage (NCBI taxonomy): Eukaryota > Metazoa > Arthropoda > Malacostraca > Decapoda > Palaemonidae > Macrobrachium > Macrobrachium rosenbergii. Next base: position 8,977,989 of record NC_089763.1, on the reverse strand, counting down.
ACATATGTAGTATAGGTTATTAAAGAAATAAATGTAGATAAATGATAACACCAGAAATGTTCAGCTCTTCCCTCACATACATTACCACCGAAAATAGAACCTTTTCAGTCTTTCTCTGTACTCGAGCTTTAATGAAAAAATGGCCAGTAATTTCATTACTGAACTCGGAACATATAATTGCGCCAGTCCAACGTTAACCTTTGAGAAACAGTAGATTTCGCAATGGTCTCCTTCATCTCTCGTGCTTTTTCCAAAACATTACGCTGACGATTACGCCTACGGCTCCAGGAACATACCAACGGCAATTAATGTGTAGAGGAGAAGAAAATCATGGTGATCAGAAGAATGGCTCGCAGGAGACAGCAAGTCTAATGATGCAATAGCGTTTTCGATGGGCCTGCTGTAGGGAATTGTTAGACCTTGCAGCCTAGTGTTTCCCCACGATGTGTTGATGAAGAAGTTGCGGCCTCTGATGATGGATGTGCTAGCTCGGATGAAGAGTGACGACGTTGTTGCAGTGCAGCCATCATTAACGACGAACATGTGTCCTGTTGTCCTAGTACCATCTGGGCAAGTGACGATGTATGGTTCTGCAGAGAAGACGAATGACGTGCCATTCACGAGCCTGTGACGAAACTGATTGTCACGATACCGTACTAAACCAGCCAAACAATGTTCATGTGTATGGGGAGAGGTTCTGTTAAGTACCAAGTCCAATTCGCATGAATTCAATGACGTAATGTTTAAAATTCAAACAAATCGATCCTGCACACTACATTATTCATAACATCATGGCAATCATTTAACAGTGCTTGGTCTCGGACTACATCAGTAAAAGCTTCTTTATTGGCGGAAACCAATACTAGAGCTGACAGATTATTAATAATAGGTGTCGAGACGTTAGATACATACGTGGGAAAAGGCGAAATTTTATACGCTTTCCGCGGCGTCTGATGGGTTGAAAGGAATGTCGATTACGATCTTATCAAGGTCAACTTTAACTGTAATCAAGCTGTAATAAAACTCAACTTTATGGAAATCTACTACTGGAACATAGCGCATTTTATCGTGAGCATTATTGATAATCTGAGTAAGATCTTTAATCGGTAACAAATGAGGAGACAACACGCCTTTAGCAGCAAGTGTTATAGCTTCCACGTAATCTTTTGATTTTTCGATAAAGCTTGAAACTCTCGAGTATACATGATTAATTTTAGCGTGATAATACATCAAAGTTGCTAACAAAACTTGAGTGTCATGAACCTGATTGAAACGTCGTGACTGTTCATTTACTTTACTGATTACGCTGTTCAAAGCTTGAATTTGTTTGTTTAGTTCTCCTGCTAATACCTCTTGTTGATGTTCCAGATTTTCGATTTTAACCCCGTGATCGCGAAGTTTTAAACGATTTGAAATCCCTAACCCAAGACCTGCTACGGAACCAACCAAATTTAATGCCGCTAGAACAAGTGGGTTACGCCTTTCTGTAACGTCATGAGGTATTGACCACATTAGCAAATCACGAGCCAAGATTTCAGCTTCGCTTGTTTTATTCCTTAATTCCCAGAAAAGCATATTAATTGTGTCACTGACTTGATTCGGCGACGTTGGATCGCTGCTAGCTAAGAATGATTTATGCAAGTCTGCCAGAGATTGATAAAAAAGTCAATTCTGATTTCAAAGTTGACTTCATTTTCGCTAGTAAAAATGGCGTTCATATTGACTTCTAAAACTATATTACTGCCAGTTAGAAAGAAATTATTCATTTCCTCTACTATAGAACCATGATGTAAAGTTATTTCAGAACTCTTCCCAGCTACGATAAACATTGAGAGGAATAGTGCATGGTATAATTTGACAAGCTTCATGTTGGAGCCTGTAAAAGAAAATAACTTGTAAATAATGAAACAAAAACATCGCATCATCCAAATGATGTAAAAATTCACACAATAATTAACTTTTTCATAACAAACCATTGTCTTAAGCTCTCACATGAGAGATAGATACTGTTCGAACATCGGTTGAATCGGACTGATTCCGAATTTTAAGTCGGTTACCTATTAAAACTTCTATAACTATGAAGGGACCTTCAAACTTAGGCAACAATTTCCAATTTAGCCCTTTTCTAACATAGACTTGTACATATACTATATCTCCTTCTTGGTAAGGCTTTGTGACCTTAGCTTTTTTATCATGTGCATTCTTCATTAACACTTGAGCCTGTAAGAGGTTTTGATAAAGTGTTTGATATCTACTTTGGCTAACATCTATTATATCCTTCAACGGATCTGATAAACTAGATGTCGGGGATAATATGTGAAAAGGTGACCTAGCAGGTATCCCATATACAGCTTCATGGGGAGACATATGGATTGAAGTATGATAATTGTTATTTAGGGTACTGGACACGGTGGGTATTGCAATATCCCAGTTTGGGTCCATACCGCCTATGTTTACACGCAGTATGTCTAGCACCTTTCTATTAACCCCCGTTCTACCAATCCATTAGATTCAGGATAGTATATCATCGTATTGACTTTCTGTATTTGCAGAATTTCGCACAATGAGTTAAGGAAGTGATTATTGAATTCTCCACCTGAGTCAGAGATTATTATATTTGGAATTCCATGTCTGCATATATAGCATTCGTAAAACTTCCTAGCGCACTCAATGGCTGTTTTACTTTTAGTGGTATTAATTCAGTATACCGTGTAAGGCGTCAATGATAACCAAGAGGTTTTTATTCCCCGGTCTGTCTCGTAAAAACCTGTCAATAAATCAAGGTGTACCCTTTCAAAAGGTTTGCTAGGCACGGGCTAAGTTCCGAGACCTACAGGATTCTTAGTATGGCCCTTGTGACGGAAACATATATCACAGTTTTTAATATATGTCCTAATATCTTTTAACATAGTAGACCAGTAAAATAATGACTTGGCCTTTTGAGAGGTTATTTCGAAACCAGGATGACCATGCAGAGGATGGTTGTGAAGCCATTTCAGAACGATTGGGATTAATGTGATAGGTACAACCACCTGGTCGTTAGTTAACTGTGTTGAACTCCTGGTTCTCCTAGCCACGGATCGGCATAGAATGTTATCCTTAATCAAGAAATATTGATTCGTATATTTCACATATTCCTTATCATCTGGATTCCTATTTAATGCATCTATTATTACTCTTAATTTCTGATCTTTCATTTGTTCTTGTCGTACTGAATCTAGATTCCATTCTATATCTGTAATATTCTCTGTTGCTTGGGCTAACGATTGACCATTTTCGATAGCAATTTTCATAGCTTGCGAAGGAATTGGAATTTCTTCTAGATCAGCGAAAAGGTATTGAGTGTGTTGGTACTGGGTTACGAGATAGCGCATCTGCGATTATGTTTGCTTTACCGGGTAAGTATCCAATTTTAGCTCCAAAGTCCTGGATAATCATGTGCCACCGAGTTCTTTTAGGACTATGATTGAAACCTTTAAAAAAGTCAGTAAGGGCTTGTGATCAGTTAGAACCTTGACACTATACCCATAGATTATATATTTAAAATGTACCAACGAATTAGCAATGGCGAGGCATTCCTTATCTATTACTGCATATTTCTTCTCTGACATTTTTAATTTGCGAGAATAAAAAGCAATGGGGAAAAACTTATTGTCATGCCACTGGAGTAACACACCTCCTACTCCTTGATCTGATGCGTCGGTTGCAATAATAAACTCTTTAGTAAAATCGGGAAACTTTAAAATAGGAGCAGAACTGATTTTTTCTTTCAAGGTATCAAAAGCAATTTGATGTTGGGATTCCCATTTGAAAGTTACGTCCTTCCTTATGAGATCAGTTAAAGGAGCTGCTATTACTGAATAATCTCGGATAAACCGACGATAATAACCCGAAACCCCGAGAAATTGCTGTATGGCTTTAACATTAGTAGGAACGGGAAATTTACTAATAGCAGAGATTTTATCATGGACTACTTTAAGACCTTGCCGAGATACCATGAAACCCAAATAGACTAATTCGTCTTTAAAAACTCACATTTAGAAATTTTTACTTTTAGATGATGTTCTCTTAACCTCTGAAGGACTATTTCTAGTTTACTTAAATGCTCCTCCAAGGTGTTGGAAAATATAACTAAATCATCCATATAAGCATGGAGAATATTCCTAGTAAATCTCCGAACACTATATTGATCATTCTAGTGAACGTAATAGGAGCACAACGTAGCCCAAATGGCATACGTAGGAATTCATAGTGACCTCTAGCTGTACTAAAAGCAGTGTACTGGGTACTATCCTTAGCTAAGGGTATCTGGTGAAAGCCTTTAAGTAAGTCCAAGGAAGTAAAAATTTATTCTGTCCTAATAGAGACAAAATATCATCTGTGCAAGGTACCGGAAACGATCAGGGATAGTTTGGTCGTTAAGCTTATGAAAGTCAACACAAATCCTCCAGGTTTTGTCCTTTTTGGTACTACTATCAAGGGAAAATTATAAGGGCTGTTAGATTTCTTAATAACCCCTCTTTTTAACATTTTATCTACCTCAACATTGATTTCATTCAGAAATTTGGCCGGTAGACGATATGAAGGCACGTAAATGACCTGGTCTTTATCCTTTAAACGAATTTGATGTTCGATGACTTCCGTTTTGCCTAAAGCTCCAGTACTAGTAGAAAAAAAATCACTATATTTGGATAAAAGATAAAAAAATTTCTTGCTTATATCCCTGTCTAAGATGTCTGCTTCGATCTTGCCTTTAATTACCTTTAAAAGAGATTCGTCTGTTGCTGATTCAGTGGAGTTAATTTCAGCAACTGTAAGGATTCGATGTTTATATGCTTCGATATTGACAATATGTTGATTTTCATGTACTGTTAAAGCAGCATTTAAGTGATTAAAAACTTCAATGTTAACCCGATGATCAGAATTTACTGTGTATAATGCTTGCGTGACTGAAAGCCCATTGATCTTTAAGGTATCAGGAAGAATTAAAACCTCTGAGCCTGGCAATTTTCTTTTAACCTTGACCGTGAGATACGATGGTGTGTTTGGCTCGATGGTTTGTGCGAACGCAGCAAGGACGGGTGCCTGAGAGTTATGTTGGGTTGCTGTAACAATATCATCGCTCATGAGACAAGTGACTGGCTCTTCGATATACGTTATCTTCTTACTCTCTGTCTCCTTCTGATCCAAAACGGATTTCAATGTGTGTGAAGACCGATAGAATTTCCTTTATAAACACTCCGTGTTTTTATGGGTGTTAAAATTACGTTATGTAATGACATTGATGGATATCCTATAATAACTACTGGGTACATATTAATATTGCCAACTATGATAAAGGTATCCGTAAAAGTACGTTGCCCCAACCTGTATTGTATCTGAGATGTACCAATTACATCTAATTCATTATTGCCTATTCTGACAAACGAACATCAGAGCGTTCGATGGGAAATCTTGAAAATAAAAGGTGATGGGTACGTAAATCCATTATATTACGTGGACTACCTGAATCAAAAAACAAGGTGAAATGCTTGTGTTCTAAGCTAACTGCATGCAAAGTGGGTCTAACTTCTTCTGAGCCAATAATAGCGTGTATTTTGCAAAAATCTACGGGACCGTTCTCTGCATGTTTGGGAGACACTACCTCGATTTCTGGAAAATTCTTGTCTTCACACATATCTTGGAGAACATTAAACTTATTATCTGATTCAAAAAGTGATGATAACCCAATATCACTCTCCTCCCCTTTAAGCTGGCTATGTGGTGTTTGTCTGCCCGCCGGCATTCGGAAAATTCACTGACGCATTATTGTTTGGAACTGCTGAGCCTGAAGTTGGCTTTCCCGAGGAACGATTTGAATGTACTTGTTTCTGACCTGCATTACTGTTCTGCTTGTAATGTTTGTTCTTTCCCCCATGGTACTGTTGCTTTTAGCGTCATTACCAGTGTTTTGAATGTTTGTGTTACTGTTTAAATTCTTCTTTCTTGCATTGCAATGACTATACAGTACTTATGATGCGTACTGTTATGGATTGAACAATAGCGGGACCTACACTCATTTATCACATGACCAGGTTTTTTGCAATTGTAACAAATGACTGCTGATGGATTATTAGTGACTAAGTTAACCTGTTATGTGATGTAGACGCATGATTTTTGTTTTTTTGCTTTGTAAAATCCTGAATCAGAGAAGGATCGAGATCTGTACACTTGGACAAGTGTTTCCGAACTTGCCTATAGATATCTAATTCTGAGCTATCTGATTGTAATTTTTCATCAAAACACTTAACCAAAGGTTCAGGTAACATTGCTGTTACAAGTGTTAAATAGAATAACCTGCAGACAGATTTGGAACTGATATGCAGATTACCATTGACCCAACTTGAGCCATCAATCTGTCCTTTATACTCTTCAAGCCTATCTCTCTATCAGAGCTGCCCTATCTGCTATACTTAGATTAGTCATAGATGTGAGTCTTATGATGTTGCGTAAAGCAAGAACTTCATCCAATGCATCCTCACTCCCATAAATGGAACGCAGATTGGCTTTGAAACCATCCCAAGTGTTTGTTTCTTTAAAAGATATTCCCCACAAGTATGCACCTGCATCTCCCTTAGCAAAATCTATGAAACTCTTTGCCTCTTGCAATTGTAAAGCCGGATCGGTAATGGATTTTGCCGTGAGGTGTACGTCTATAGACGAAATCCAAGATTCGACACCCTGCGTCAAAAATCCATTGACACGACCTGCGAATGGTACAATTGGCGATCTAGCATTAACTACCGTAAGTACAGGATTCTGTGGGGAAGTGGTGGGGTCGCTCCCACTTGGGGTTGGAGGAGTCATTTTCCTACTAAGTTTCCTATCTGCACGCCTACTCTCTAAGTGATCTTGAAACCTATATGAATAAACACGGCCGCTACGTAACCTCATAAATCTAAACCAGGAACGCAAGTAAATAACAACCGAGATTCATATAACCGCTAAAAAATAACATCACTTATGAAAAATGCATCATAAAATACAATAATGAAAGGTAATAAATGCACTTTCCTGAAAAAGAACAGAGTTAACAATGTGTCAGGCATAAAAATAAAAGGACACAAAAGTATGAAAAAAATGAGGTATCAGGAACCGCTACGTCTGCAAGGCAAAGGTATTAATCTACGGCACTGCTCACCTTATATCAGCAACCTGCCACTCGAGACCCGAACACTGTAAATGAATATACCAACTGTTATAAATAATGGCTGTACTTAGCTTTTTATTGGATTCTGGTAAGTAGGTCGACGAGGTTCCTCTGCTGTCCAACTTCCGTCTGGCTAGATACACGTCATCGAAGGGATGTTATTGTGGATGTTGAACTTCTTATGTCGATGAATGTTGATTGCAGAAACCCTCAAGGAACAACGTGGAGTGTTGATGTGCAATGTTGCGTAGATTTGTGTAGATTTCTCTCTCTGCCATGCGTTGGGGTAGATGTGTTGTGAAGGTCAGATGTTTTCCTCACTTTTTCGTTGTTGATTGTTTTCTTTCCGTCTGCTTGTAACCATGTTTATGAAGATGACAATTGTCTATGGTTTTTGGGCATCTCGCCGCATCGGAGCTTCCGTTTACCAATGTAGACGCCATGTAGAGGTGCTGCCAGAAAGCTCTGTTGTGACCGCTGTTGTGTGTGTGCCACCACTGTTGTATGAAGGTATTTCATCAGAAATTCCTCCAGGTGTTTGGTTATAAGGACTGTGTTTGGAACTCAGTCAGAGTTTGGTTATGACATCTTCAGTTTCTCCATGGCTGTAGAATAAGACTGTTTTTGGAAGATCAGACCAATGTTCTGCAGGATTTCAGACAAACTCCATAGTGGTTTTTCTTGTATTTCTTATAAAGACTTATTTAAAAAAGAATACAATTGGTCTGCACGGGATGATCTCCCATGTCGATCTAATATCTAAGCTGTCACACTTTTACATAGCAAGACTAAGATGCACACACACGAACAAACATATGACCTCGTTCCCAAGAACTTCCCACGGCTCGTGACTTTGCCTCAGCTCTGAGCAAAAGGAGAACGCTGAGTTTATGCAAACGGATGCTAATGTATGATGACGCACTGTCTTAAAGCACTACACAGGTACTTATTGATGACGTTTGCGTCGGGTTTGACCAAACGGAGATTTCACAATAGCCTTCCTTTCATGTGCGATAGAGATATATATGTTGGGAATTATCTTAGATTTACTAAGAAATGTAGTTTCTTTAAATGTGGCATAAATGAAATATATTATCATGACTGGCCAACTTTTCGGGGATTTTACTGAATCTCGTGTCCAAATCCTCCGTGAACTTCCTGAAAGTTGGTTCACAAAGGCCTCTGCGTCAAAGGCAGGCTGGCGAGGAGGGCTTGGTTTTGCAGCCCTCTTACTCGCGCTTTGCCGGAGGAACCTGACTTGCTCCCGGAGGCTACAGGTGCTGAGACCTTGGCCTTCGACGGGGAAGGGCGATGCCTTCTTGGAGGACGAGGACTTATAGCCCTTCGCCTTCCATGAAGTCTTCAACTTCAACTTGGGGATAGCAGACGGAGCTCTATCACCCAAGGAGGAAGACTTCACAAAACCTGTGAACGAAGAAACAGATGAAGCTGGGGAGTCAAAAAGGGGGGGGCCCGCCCCAACAACCTCACCTACCTCGCTACTTACCACCTGGTCCTGCTCGGTGTTCATGGGTTCCAGGTCTAAGTCTAAGGCGGCGACGTCCTCCGAAACCTCGGCGTAGAGGATATCCACTTGGGGTGGCTGGGTCGCATCCCGGATTTGCTGGATGATGGGGGTGGCAAGATCTTCTGGCACTGCGGCCGCCACCCGTGCGCCGGGGTAGAGCAGGTCCCTCAACTTAGCGTCGAGGACGTAGGGCTTCCCCGACGGAACATTCCTGCCAAACCCAGCCACCCAGGCCCGGAGGGATTCCAAGGCAGACTTCTTGGAAGACTCGTCCGCCTGTAAGAAAACCAACAATTAGCCAAGAACGAAAAAACAGTCCGGGAACCTCGTAAACAATATACAATATGAGGAGCGTAAAACGGAGGAAGACTGTCACTTACCGACTCATCCTGGACGGTTGCGCATAGAGCGAAGCAAACCTCACAACCATCAGGGTGCCAAACTACCAGGTCGTCGAGCCGGACCGCACAACCAGCGTGGGTCCGGCACACTACGTGACCGTAGGGTTGTTGGAGGGAAGCGGTACACCCCGGCTCCTCACAGCGAACAGTCTGTAAGTAGAAAAAGTACATGAACCCACCACCCTAAGCAATCTAAAGCCGGCAAGGCCGGGAAATTCGACTACAACCGGAATACTCCGGCGGAGAAGAACTCCCTTATCATAAACTGGGCCAATAAGCTCTAAATTACACAGAGTGGAAGGTAAAGCTTCCAGACCCCGGAATACTCCGGGAATGAAAGAATGAGACACCAAGAACTCACCACAAGGGCTGCCAGTAAAAATAACGGCGGAGCCCCGGGTGTAGAACCGACTCACGTATATATAATATAAAGGAGGAGAGTACTCCGTTAGATAAACAGACTTATCTAAATATATCAATTCATAAACAATAACATTAAACAAATGACGGTACAAGGGGTAAATACTCCGAGACCGGAGGGATCCGCTCCCTTATATAATATAAATCCTTCCTCACTTCCCGCCGGAGAAACAAGATGGGCAAGATGCTCGTATGTTTATAACATAAGCGGAGCAATTATATTTTACCCTATCTACGTGAATCCGACGGGGAGACGAGAGGTGTGGGATAGAGTGTCGAACACGTTCGAGCTAACGAACCACCAACACCAACACAGCGATGCTAGGGACTGTATGGGAGGGAGCGAATCCTCTACCAAATGGAGGAGTCCCTGAACTCGGAGAAAACGCCATCTAGCGTCACCCGCGCGAGTAGAGCAAGGCTGGAGGGGTGGTGAGGGGGGAGGGGTGGAGTAGGGAGAGAGGTAGGCTACCAAGAAGGGAACAGGAGACAGGGGAAAAACATATCACCCACTCAACTGCACCCCATACCTCCAAGAATAATGAAACTTGGGAGGGTAGCCTACTACTAAGGGAAGCTACCCAGCCCGATGCCCGACTCCTTCCTAGGCGAAGCCTAATAGGGACCTAACCTAGTATAGGCTAGGAAAAGGGAGGAGTGCGGAGGGGAGGAGGAAGCAACAGGGAGAGAAATTTTGTGCCGAGAACCAACCGGGATCGAGAAGAGGGGCAAGGAGGCGACTAGCCTAGAGGAAACACATCCAAAGAACTCTATTCTCCCAAATGAAGGAAGAGAACTAAGGAGCTCACTCTGCCCACCAAAAAACGACCCCGGAGGAAACAGCAACCAAAACTCCCTCAACCTGATGATCTCCACACCCAGGGCAAGGGGATGGAAGCAAAACAAGCCTACTCCACTAAATAACCATCACACATAAAAATGGGAACAAAAATGTGCTCAATAGGGTGCGAGCCTACCTCGGGAAGCGGTTAGATCTGAGGCTGCCGCCACCACGAGGAGGTAAACAAAAATAAAATAAAATAAAAAGAGAGCACCATCTCCAAGAATAAAATAATTAGCCTAATAGAGACCAAAAATAATAAGGAACCCAACCGGGGTACCTGGACGGGGCATCACCCTCACAAAGGCCAACAGGCCAATGAAACGTAATTTCGTGAAACAAAGGGGGAGCCACCGCAGGGAACCCACCAGGATGGGAACCAAGGGGCAAAAATCTATCTATAACGACGGCAAAAATCTATCTATAACGACAAGGAGACAACCCCAACAGAAAAGAACTGATGGAGTCGCCTGCATGGTCGACATGGCTGGCGGAGGACGCCGTGGCGCCATAATAAGATCTCAATATTTATGAAAAGACGAGACCATAACAGCCAAAAATAGAACAAACCCCACAAGAAGATGGTACTTAACTTGGAGATGGTAAAGCTGCTCGATGACATGGCGAAGATGAAAATAATCCAAAAAAGGAGGACGAGCACACAAAAGAAATGATCGCAATCACGTGCTAGAAAATGGAATGAGGTAGGTGGCGCTGGTGTCGCCGTCCTGGCGGGTGTTGAGTGTAGGGGCTGTAACGGCTCACCACTCTGTTCCGGGGGTTTTGATAAGGAGAGATCTTTCGAGTATGTTTCCGTGGTAGTGGTAATTCACTCACCCTTCCTTATACCGACGTCTTCCTAGAAGACGCTCGACTGGGGGTAGTAACCCCAGCTTTCCTGAAAGCTCTTTTTCTCTGGTATATCTAGCATTATTATACCTAGAAATTCGTGCTGTAATGGAATTTCACCGGCTGACACGGGACTGAACTCAGAAAATAATTAAAGAGAGCATTTAACCCACAAGTTGGTTAGTGGAGGGCTGCCTAGGTAATTAACAATGGGAGTTTTATGTTCACTCATCGCCTATGAAACAAGGAAACAAAACTCCTTCCGGATATTTAAGCGCCTGAGCTACAGGTGCTCCATCTATTGTTAAGGTTGTTTATTAATAGGAAACTACAGACAAGCAGCTCCTCAGAAAACCCCCTCACCCATCCTATGTCAGAGTGTACCAAGGAAATGGGAGGTCTTCCATCATTGGTGTAGTGAGAATGGTCTTAATCTACTCAAGACAACTGTAAAAGAAGTAGTGGACTTTCTCATCTTCGTACACCAAGAGAAGGCCCTTTCCGCGGATACGATCAAGGGTTACAGAGCTGCCCTTGCTCAAGTGTTCAGACCTTGGGGTATAGACCTCTTGGCTTCTTGGGAACTTTCAGCCATGTTAAAACATTTTTAAAAGAAGCATGCCTCACAAGAGTTGAGGCCCCTCAAGTGGGGCGTGACCAAGATCCTTGCCAGCCTGAGACGGATGCCCTATGAGCCCCTTAAGAAGGCATTGGACCATGACCTGATCCTTTGGACAGTTTTCCTCTTGGCCTTTTGCTTGGGACCTGTGGTAGCTGCCCAAGAGGTTGTGCAGTCACCTGAGCTCCACATTTGGACAGAGTCAGTATATGCAATGTATCTTGGTCTGGCATAAGTCTGGAGGTGTGAATGTGGAATTACTGGATTCCCTTCCTCAATTTTTTTTGGGAGCAACATCAGGGACCAAGTACTTGCTGGCTGGAGTCAGACTAGTTACAGGTCAGTACACTCTGGGTATCCTTTCCCTATTTGTGATAGGGTAGCGTCACCCTTGTCCTCTCTCCTATAGGGAGGGAGAAAGTCACACAGTAGAGTTTAGTCCTGAACCTTTTACTTGTAATAATTGGAACTCAGTTGCCTTCCATGATTCTCTGAAACATTCCCTGCATGCTATAGAAGGAGCACTCAGGCCCAGGGTCCTACTACTCTTGCCAGCCATTTCCTCAGACCTGTAGGAGGTTACAGGAGCCATGTCTTCCTCTGCTTGCATGGGAACTGGGATCGTGTCAGTTCCATGGTAGCTTTTAACTCCAGTCAGTTGAAGGGCACTGACCTCCTACCCAGGGGTAAGTCTCCTATGTAAAAGGTGATGGTTTGTATTGTTGTAGGAACAAATAAATTTTGAGTGCAAATATGTATTTTTCCAGAGTAACCATCCAGAGCCTTTTATATTTTGGTCCCAACTGAACCATGAAGGCAATGGTTGGTGAGTGATACTCCCTCACTTACCCTAATCTCCACCTGGTTAGCTACCCTGTTACCAGGTTTTGACCAGTTTCCAGCTCACAATGAAAACTATAATGTAAAAGGCTGTGATATTTATACCTAGGAAAATGCAGATTTTTTGTTCAAAATTTGTTATATGTACTGTAATAGCATAAGCTGAAAATAATGAATAAATTGTGTGAGTATGTATGTGTTAGGAGATTTTTCTTGATATTGTGCATGGTCATGTAAATGATATCCTCAAAGTAATAAATCATGAGATAATGGTAAATAATGAGATAATGCCAGTGTTTTTTCCCCCTGAATATTTTGTTTAAAGTGTTGCAGAGCATTTTGGAGGTTTAATTATTGCACCGTAATTATTTTGCTTCTACCAATGATTTTTGATGACTTTTCAGGGTGTCAACAAATCGTACATGGGAGATAGAGTCATCAAGATAACTGACAGATCATATGGAAGAGATTATTATGAAATTCGTGAATTCCAGGTAATTACAATTTGTTCCGACACAATATACAAACCCTTGGTCCTTTACATTAGGAGATACTTTCAGGCGTAGGCTGGAAACGGCCGTTAAACTCTTGAACAAGGTGGTTAGGCAGTAACTACCTCCAGGTAGGCGGGGATACCCGCCTGCCCGGATGTAAACATTCCAGTTTGCTTTCGGCCGTCAGCCATTGCTGACGTATTTTTCGTTCTCTCTGCTGACTGTCGTTAAGCCCTTCGGTGGGATCTTTCTGTATTTTTGTTTATATATTGCGTGTGTTTGATATTTGGTAATACAAACCCACGATTTGTGATAACCTTGTGTAAGCCGTCTTTCCCTGCCTGTGTCTTGGGTTTGACGGCCAAGGGCATAGCTGGAGTAGCGTAGCCAAGTGGTAATGCTTCTCTCCAGCGGCCCTTTACGTAATACTGGAGGCGCCCCTGTACTTTCTGGAATAGTTTGGGACGCTTTTTCTTCACTTCCCTTACATCCATTGGGATGTAAGATTAGTCCCTTCTTGGGCTTCCGCCTCCGTGTGTAGGGGCATCACTAATTTCTTCCTTCTTATGCTGAGTGTTTCTCGCCGCCTGCGCTTAGAGATTTGCGGGCTGAGTGGGAGGTTACGGGCGTCGTCGATAAGTTCCGCTTCCACGGCGCCCTTGGTGGCCTCCCCTCTGTTCTTTTTTCTCTTCCCATAGGTTCTTCCTTCTCTCTCCTTCGCCCTCTTCGCTCGCTCGTCGGGTGAAGACACGGGGGAGGGGGGAGGGAGCGAGCAACCTCGTCTGGAGTACCTCCTAATGCTGCATAGGGCTGTCCCCTTGTAGCGGGAGAAGCCTCCCTCTACTAATCTTATTTGTTTTTTCTTTCAGGTTGACAGTGAGTATTGCAGAGACAGCAGTAGTTGGCTGGATATCATATATCAAGAATATCTTGCATGAAGCAGTCCCGACTTTCATTCAGTGATGCTTCGGGATCGTCCACAATACCTGATTAGATGACATATTACCACGTCGGGATTGCTCTGACTCTGTTCCCGCCGATGTAGTTCGATCGCTGTCATTGCTGGTTTTCATGTATGCTGTTGCAATGCTTCCTGCGTATCTGTGGTCTATCTGCTCCTGCTGTTCCCTGTGTTTTGCTCGTGTCAACTCTATGACAGTCTTGGGGCTGCTCTCCTGGTCTCCTGCCGCAGCCGCCCTGATCGCTCCTGTCGATGCTGGTGACTTTCAATGACACTTTGTCTGTTGCATTAGCTCCTGCCTTCCAAACAGCTAACGTAGCTCCTGCATCGAATGTCCTGATGGTGCCCGCTTTTTCTCCTAGTGGTCGTGCCTGGGGCCACTTCCGTTGTGTTCCTGACTGCTGCCATCCTGTAGAAGACGTGGCGTGAAGGGAAGGAAGTCGCCTTTAATGGAAGTGACGTTCCTGGCTGTTGCATAGCTCCTGCTCTCCGAACCTTTGCCAGCCCCCTGCATCGGCTGTCCTGATCATTCCTGCTGCTTCTGGCGGTCGTGCCCCGGTCCGCTTCCTGCGTTCCTGCCAGCTGCCCCAGAGGTTACGATGTCCGCCATCCTGTAGAAGATGTCAGCGTGAAGATTTAGGAAGTGGTCCTGTTGAGGTGATGTTCCTGGCTGTTGCAGTAGCTCCTGCCCTCCGAACTGCTGCCGCAGCTCCTGCATCGGCTGTCCTGATCATGCTTCTCCTGGTGGTGGTGTCCTGCGTGCGTCCGTTGTGTTCCTGCCGGACTACCCTGGAGGTTACAATGTTTCGTGTCGACCATCCAGTAGAAGATGTGGGAGTGGAGATGAAGGAAGCTGTCCTGTGGAAGTAGCCGCCGTCTTCTTCATCTTATCTTCGTTTTCGTCTGCTGCGTCTTCCCTTCCTCTCCTGAGGTCCTGGAGGTCCCGAGAATCGGACAGACCTCCATCGGCCAAAGGAAGGATGCTGCTTCTTCCCCTTGATGCCCTTGGACATCTAGGGACTGCCTCCTTCCGAGGAGGCAGTGGGTCTCTCGTTGGCTCTTCCCGACCCTCGGGTTAGGGAACCGATTCGCATAGCCGTGGGTTTTGTGTTTTGGAAGCGCGGCGCGCAGACCTCAGTTTATGCGTTCCCGTTCCCGAGTCTTAGAGGTTCCGCCTCTAAGATGGGGCTACTTCGGCGCTCGTTCATGAGCTGCTTCGAGTGCTCGAGATTCTATGGAATATCGAGTATCCCGATCTGGTCTGGAGAGATTTTCCTGGGCCCAGTTCGGGAGCAGTGCGAGAGAAAGGCCGAGGCACCCAGGTGTCTCGGTTCCTCTTCCTGCCAGCACCGCAAGCGCTTCCCGAGTGTTTGCCAGTGCTCGGTCGGGTTCCCAGCCTGGTGTCTCGATCCTCTCGGTTCGAACACCAGAAGAAGCAAGGAAGAGATTCACTTTGGGAGTCCTGCGGGACTTCTAAGAGACTGACTCTCTTCCGAAGACAAGTTGGCCGATTCGCATTTTCCTGTGGGATCTTGCGTTTGGGGTCAGCGACAGCGCCTCTCGAGGCCATTCCTCGTTGCCAGTCTTGGAAGTCTGCATCTAAGACTGGTTCTGTGCTTGGCTCTTTTAATCTATTAGGTAACAAGCAGCCGCTCCCGATTTTCGGAAGTCTCGTGGGTAGCTCGAATTCTATGAATCACGAGCGCTCTCCTTACGAGAGGCATAGGACGAGAGAAAGTGCCGAGACACCCAGGTGTCTGGTTGCCGAGACACCCAGGTGTCTGGTTGCCGGGACGCCCAGGTAGACACCCAGGTGTCTGGTTGCCGAGACACCCAGGTGTCTGGTTGCCGGGACGCCCAGGTAGACACCCAGGTGTCTGGTTGCCGGGACGCCCAGGTAGACACCCAGGTGTCTGGTTGCCGAGACACCCAGGTGTCTGGTCGCCGGGACACCCAGGTGTCGGTGTACCGCGACGCCAGGTGTCTCGATTCTGCCCGCCAGCTGCTTCGTTGCTCGGGCGGGCTTCGTTCTGTGTCTCGAACTTTAGGGTTTGAGCATGCAAGATAGCAGACACAGAATTCCCCTATGAACCTTCTTCTCGAGCGGCCTCGACCTCGGCCTCGAAGGAGTTTAGAGTTCGGGAAACTAGCAATTGTTCACAGCAGACGAGTCTGGCATGCCCAGTTATGAGTCTGGCTCTGGCTCGGCTCGACTTGGCTTGCCAGACTGGCTCGGCTCGACTCGACTCGGCTTGCCAGACTGGCTCGGCTCAATTTGACTCGGCTTGCCAGACTGGCTTGGCTCGTTTCGGCTCGCCCCGTCTCACCTGCCTCCCAGTCTGCCGCATACCGACCAGCTGGATCGCGTTCTCATGATCGGCTTGGCTTGGCTCGGCCCTACTCGGTTTTTTCCGATTCGGGTTCTCGTCTATGCTCGAGTGAACTTTTTGCTCTTCCCAGGAGCACTTTGCCACGGCATAGGTGCTCTTCTTTCCCCGTGTGGCAGTAATCTCCTTCGGTTGATTATTGCTCACGGTCCGCCTCTCCTGCTTATCATTCTGGCAGGACAGGTAGGGCTACTCTTTTCTCCTGACCTGTTCTCTTCTCCTTTCGGTTGTTCCGAGAGGAGCGAGACGGACAGAGAGAGCTCCGACGAAATTTTCTTTCAGAGTTCGGCTGCCTGGCGTACTTTGGGTATCGGTCCCCCGATTCTCTCGTATTATAACCAGGTAGCTGAGAAGGGTTTCATGGGATCTGTCAAGGTCTCCCTCCAAGGGGAGAAGTACAGGGGTTTTCACGCATCGGAACAGCGAGGGTCTTCCTCTTCAAGTACGATCGCCCCGTGTTCTTGGGGAACTTCGCGCTGATTCGTCGGCGCGAGGATCCCCGGGACAGGACCACGGCTCCCCCAATGAATAACCTTCATCACTTGCAACCCTTGCAGTTTCCGAGGGGCCGAGAATGTCAGGGACCGCCGCGGTCCTGTCTTCCGAGAAGCGTTCTCGACCTGATGGATTCTTTTCTTCGATGGAGTTAATTCAGGTCGAAACACCAATCTTCCACCCCTGCCTCGGCAGAATATGAATTATTCTTGCCTCGGAGGGTCTTGCTGACCACTGTGTTTTGGGCAATTCTGGTGCTAAGAAGAAGGACTTTGTCCCAATTCGGATCTCCAGTTTCGTAAGTCCCGAGTTGGCTCGACCCTTGGGAACGAACCTTTACTTGGTTCTGCCTTTCTCTTTCAGAGATTTGCCAGATACCCCGGTAATCAAGGTTCCCACCAGGGCACTGCCTTGTCCTTTAGGCAATGGCCAAGAATTTTGGGTCTTAGTCATTTCAACTCGACCTTGGGTTCAAGCCAGCCCACCTCAACTCCTTAGCTAAGAAGTCCTAGGCTTCAGAAGAAGATTGCAACTGCTGATGCCTGGACAAAATGATGCTTATCGAGTCTGGAGCTGGCAGCAACATTGCCGAGACCTGGGAATGGATTCCTTCAGGAGAAGTATCTAATTCCCTTAGGTCTCGGCAATTCTTTCCATCGATCTCTCATCCCACCACCTCTCCCGTGCTCCCGATTCGGGAAATGCCAGCCGGTTAGAGCTAATTGTCTCGGTTTCCTGTCATCTTGCAGAAGCTTCCCCATGGTGGAAAATGGAAGTCTGCTTCCTTTTCCCCCTACTTTCCTCTTCGAGGTATGAGGAAAGAGTTAGGCTAATGCTTGATTATAGGAACCTTCGAATATGCCTTCATATTTCCTCAAATCTTGTGTCTACTCACAGATTCACAGGTTGAGGAATAGGCGCACACTGGTAAAGACCTTGTCTTGAATTTGTGCGACCAAGATGATTAGTACCTTCCGTCACCGTCCTGGGCTCAGGGCAGCCTTTTGGCCGTCCGAGAATCCAGGATGGGTTTTATGGCACTCACTGGTTTCATTGAACAATAAAACCACAGTAGTGACTTTTGTCGACAAACAGGAGGCAATCGTTTTTTCCCCTGTTTTATCTCGACATTTGAAGGTACTCGAGTGTTGTTCTATTGCACACTC
The DNA here is from genome assembly GCF_040412425.1 of Macrobrachium rosenbergii. Classification (NCBI taxonomy): domain Eukaryota; kingdom Metazoa; phylum Arthropoda; class Malacostraca; order Decapoda; family Palaemonidae; genus Macrobrachium; species Macrobrachium rosenbergii. The sequence goes on along the minus strand of NC_089763.1, from coordinate 8,959,799 downwards.
GACAGCTCAATTAACCAGATGCATCCCTGGTGGGGATGTATTGGTAGGCAAGCCTGGCCTCGGGTTTGAGTGATCGGGACAGAACATGCTGCTCACTCTTTCTTCATGAAGACTCATACAGAGACTGCTGGACTGAGAAATCCCTACCGTCCTTCTGTTGCCTCCTGCACACAAGTCAGTAGTGTTTTCTCGCTCCCTCATACCAGACCAGGGGCCGCTCTGTTGAGGCATGCTGTCTTTTGGTGAAAACTCGATATCAACGTTTTTTCCTCCGTATTTGTCCGTTTCGCTAGGGGTTCACAAACATTGCTCACCCCGAGTTACAGACAAATACTTAAAGACTTCCCCTTCTTCCGACCTGATTGCCGAGGCATCGAGAAGAATTCCGCTGACCCATCATCCTGTGCAGCTACACAAGAAGCGGTTCTTGAGGCAGTACATCCCTGTGTGTTCAGGACTGGGAGACTTTCCAGCTTTCCTTGCAAGCACAGGCTTTCTCGCTGAGCGGCAACGGATATAGCTGGATATCCCTTGAAGTCCTCTGCAACACTATCCCAGTGACTGGATCCGTCTTCGCTGGTGGTGTCATTGTCAGAACTTCTTCCCGGGTCAGAGTTGCTCGTCAAGTCTGGACTTCCTCGTCTTCTCCGCCGAGGGCTGCTTCTCTCCCTTTCAGTTTTGAAGAATGTAGGCCCTTGCGACCTAGTCTTCTATCTGAAGTAGCCTTCGTCTCCTTAGTCGAGAGTTAGCTACGGACGAGAAGCTTCTTCAGTCATGCTGTCCCAGGAATGTTTCCTGGGTGGCATGCATCTCTCGTTTAGGGTTCCTGTCCGTGCTCTGCACTCGCCCTACGAGTCGTCGGATAGAGATATGCCCTCTTTGGTCCATCTCTCATCTTACCCTGGCCTTGGCGTAGAAGATGGAAGAACAGGGTGGGGATCATCCTTCTCGGATATTGTAGGTGGACTCCAAATCCATTGGCATCGACTGTCGGGTTCGAGTCCTTCTTGTTCCTCCTCCTTGACTTTGTATCGATGATCCAGATCATTCGTTACTCTGTCCTATTGGGAGCTGTGGTACTTTCCGAAAGGTTTGACATTCCTAACCTGGATGTCGTCAACGTTTTCGCCAGTACTGTCTCTCCCAAGGAAGAAGTGTCTAAGGACACATCTTCCTCCTGACTTCGTGAAGCAATCAAGGAGGTACTTGGCAGCTGATGACGACGATACCGGTACCTTTCACCGAGAACTCACAAAGTCGATGGCTTGGTCCATCCCTCGCATTCGGAAGAATATGTCGGTACCACAGGAGCTGAAGGCGGTGTGTGGCCCCAACAGACTACCTTCACCTCCTTCTACCTGGGGATGTTGCACACAAGTCCTTGGACACTTTTCATTGGGTCCTGTGGTGGCTGCTCAACAAGTTGTGTAGCTTATCCAGCTCCTAACGGGACAGGATTGGATCTCGCCTATGTTGTACGGCTGTGATGGGGAGAATGGAGGTTGAGTGACTGGCCTCTCTTCTTTCTCCCCATCCTGGCTCTCTTCCCACGGGCAGGAGCGGACATGCCGTTACAAGCTGGACCGGGCGATCGAGGCAGATAAGCACATAACAGGAGCTCCCATTCTATTTCCGTTCAGGTTAATAGAAGAACCCCACTCCTTCCTCTTGCAAGGGGAGGAAGGAGACCATGACTATGAGACAACCCAACGCTTGTATTTGCCTTATTGTCATCCGACGCCAAATTCTTCCCAGCCTACTTTGCATGAACTGACGTTTCTCTTTCATGCAAAGGGACCCATTAAGTCTGACAACTGATCCTGCGTTTCTCTGGCCCGATCTTTTGTCAGAGGCAGTTTTTCCCTTCCTCGCTCTCACAACCAGGAAGGGAAGACAAGGTGGTGAACTCCAGTCAGTTCAGAGAGACTTTCTCAGATTCCTCCTCCAATCAGTGAGTCTCCTAATGTAAAGGACCGAGGGTTTGTATATTGTGTCGGAACAAATAACAATTTTTAAAGTAAATTGTATTTTTCCTAACTATACAAACCTGAGGTCCTTTACAATTATGCCCACCTCATGCCACCCCTCAATCTGTACCTGGGCCGAAAGGCAAACTGGAATGTTTACATCCGGGCAGGCGGGTATCCCCGCCTACCTGGAGGTAGTTACTGCCTAACCACCTTGTTCAAGAGTTTAACGGCCGTTTCCAGCCTACGCCTGAAAGTATCTCCTAATGTAAAGGACCTCGGGTTTGTATAGTTAGGAAAAATACAATTTACTTTAAAAATTGTTATATCATCATTTTTAATGCTTTAGCTAGTTGGTATAAATGGAAATGTTAGTAGCAGGTATGAAATTGCATCACATTGATGATCAGGTTGTGCCAGTGAATCCATATCTTTTTTATTCTATTACCACTGTATTAATGTCATTAGTTTCAAGCAGTGTTTCTTTATTGTGCATGAATTTTATCTATGGATAAAAGTTAGCTCACATTGGTACACCATAGGTGCAATAGACACTCAAAGAAAAAAGAAGAAGAATGCTTGACTTTCTGGAATGGACTGTCTAGTTCACCTGTTCTCCACCAGGTGTGTGTGTGTAGAATGTTTAAGCTCTTGGCAGAATTTTTGTTATCTTGAAGGCCGGTGCATGCGTGCATTCATTTAGTATTTTACCCGTTTGCGAGTTTTCATGGTATTGTGACCTCATTTTCTTTTCTTTAGGATGTCCTGTACAGGAAACAGTAAGAATAATTGTTCTGCAGAAATTAATTTTGAGTTAAAGTTGACCCACAGGATTCATGGGGGACAGGGACCACAACAACCTGCATATAGCTGAAATCTGCGAATACTTGGCATGTCCCTCTAAAAATGCTTATACCTGCCTATTTTAATAATTCAAACACCAAATGTAAACCTTAAACTATCATTCTATACCAAATACACAAACTATCATCCTAAAACACTTTTATATAATTTCAAAGTCATCTTACAGCATTACCTTTAAAAATGAATGAGGCGTACGGCTACAGCTACGCGTGAAAATTAATCAGGTTACCCACTATACTGTATTCAGACATGCATGTTTTCTTTCATACAGTTACTATTCAAGCCATTCCTTTTTGTTTTAAAATTCGAGAGAGAGAGAGAACAAAATACATAGGCACATTAAAAATATTTCATATTAAGATTACGTAAGTCATATGGGTACTCACCAGTGATGATTTTTGATTAAAGATGATGATGATGAAATAGCTGTGCAGTCTGATGAATGGCGATGAAGATATGACTGCACAGCAAAGCAGAGGAGTTACTTGTCCTCTGGGGGAGCCTGTTCCCCTTCTTCAGGTGCTTAGGGAGGCACTTCTTCAGGTGCTTGGGGGGGATGGGGGGACATCTTAAGGGATTTGGGGCGGCTTTAGGGGGTCCTTCTTCGTCTGTTTGATAAACATGGTGATAGGAGTTGCTGTCGCAGCTTCTTCATGTTGACGAGAGCATTATTATAGTGGGACTAGGCGGTCTTGTTAAACTGTAATAAAACAGGTTTTGACGTGGGAAAAACCTATTTTTGGTAGTCGCTGTTGAATCCTCAAGGAGTTACTTTCCATGGTCTACCGGAGCTCCATGGTGACCAAACTAATATCAAAGAATTCTCTTCTAGTTGGTATTTTTGGCCAGGGATTGTGTCATAATGATTAACATTATAACACATGATGGAGTATATAATGGACTCAAAGATAAGAGGGCACTTCCCCTTATCTTCAGTGAAGCTGAACCCAGTTTTCCAACATCAAAAGAACCTGCAAGAAAGAGAAGTGATTATTGCACATGTGCATCTGCCCTCATGTATACAACTGGGCCATTAAAGACCAAGGAGCCATTACTCTCTGTTGGTTAATGCAGGGTGATATCTTGCCCAAATCCCATGCCTTTTTGTCAGGGAAGTGGGAGGGTTTTAAGGGCTCAACAGCAACCACCAAAAATAGGTTTTTCCTACATCAAAACCTGTTTTTTGATAGCATAGTCACTTGTTTCGTCCTCAAGGAGGTTTACAAAGAAATTGACGTGACAAAAAAGGCTTAAGCTCTCAAGCTCTCAAATTTTAATCCCAACACCCCAAAGGAAAAAACATTTCTGGTCCGAGGTCAAGCCACAGATGTCAAGTCCCATTCTTTATACCAAATACTCTTCAGGTTTTGGTACCAAGGAACAAGAAACTATACACGAACTTACGTTGTAGGATGTAGTTCTACAGTGGCTTACCTAATCATGGTGGGTTTGGCTGCAGTACTGTGGCCCTTCTCCCAGCCATAGTTAGCATACTCACTATCAACATGACCCCTGGTTTTCTGCTGTAGCACCTACGGGTTAGGACTAACCATGACACCTAGTTGAATTTGTTCGAGCACATGGCAGTAATTTAACGGATGACCACCCTATAGATTCGGAGACTTCTTCGAAAGAGACATTTCTGAAGAAGGCCAACAACATACTTACTTTCCTAATATTATGTGACCTAGGAAAGGAGTGTGGATTTGCCTTTTTAATGAGAGACACTACAATCATTCTCAGCCCTTGTAGGGAGAGTGGTTATTTTGTGCTAGGGTGTAGGAAAATAGGACCCTCTGGGACGTTTGCCGTGACTTCTAGGTAAACCTTAAATGCTTGAACCAGGCATAATGTCTTGTCTGCTAAATTGAGTTTTTTTTTTACAAGAATAGGTTTCCTTTTTAAAGGATCCTCATTCTTGGCCAGGAATGATGGGCCAGGGGACAATAATTGATGGTCAGCTGTTTGCGTGATGCATTGTCCCCATCTAAGAGAGCCCAGTTCACTAATACGAGCTCCAGATGGCAAATGCAATCGAGAAGATCTCCTTTTGTAGTATGTGCATTGAGGTTGTATTGGGTCCGCTGAATTGAGAGGTTGATAGAAGTCTAAGCACCTTGTTCAGGTACCAAATAATTAGAATCCTTTTGGGAGCAGGCCTTTGTAGAGCAAAAGACTGCAGAAGGGAAATGACAACTTCTATACCGGATTCTATACTGGAGTCAATCCTGAATCCATAAAGCAAGGGTTCCGTTAATGCAGCCTTGTATGCCATTACTGTTGTAACTGCAAGGCGTTTTTCTTTAAAAGGGTTTGCAGTAAACCCCCCATATTCGTGTTCTCACAATTCGCGGACTCAACGATTCGCGGATTTTTCTATGGAACGTATATGCACATTATTCCTGGAAATTTCGCCCATTCGCGGTATTTTTCACTGAGAAATATTCACTAATCACTGTATTTTCATATTTTTATGACTAAATGTACTTTTTGTGATAAAACTACAGGTATTAAAATACTCAGATACCCAGGTAGTGCTCGAGTTACGATAATTCGAATTTGCGATGGGGTAAGCAATTAATAATATGACAATATTTATAAAATATTTTTAAATTTTGCATGGGCACAGGCAGCAGTGTACAATCAGGCAGTGAGAGAGACCAAATTACAATAGACCATCTTCTTTTCCTCCATCATTACCGTAGTTATGTTACAAGTAACGTTACGTAGCATAGGACTGATATATTTTTACATTATATCCTTTTTCACTACAGATAAAAGACCGGCAAGGAAATATACTGCTAAATTCAAGCTGCAAGTTGTAGCTGAAGCTGAGAAAACAGTGTTCAACCTGCTAATGACTGTAAATTATCGTGCATTGGCAATATGGTTGAAACTTAACCTGTAAATAAAATTGGAGAGAGTATTTTAATCAAAACTGCTTGGCACGAAAGAACACATATTACTGCTGTTTTCATGCCGATAAAATATAAATATGTAAACCTCGAATTATGATGAAATAAAGTGAAAATAGCGAACGGAATCTTGATTATTTTACACAAAACAAACATGCTCCCAAATGGCCATCATCATCTATTAACGAAAAAAATAGCTAAATTAATGTCACAATGAGACATATTTAAGTTATATTTTGACTTAAAAACACTTCGTATAATGAAAAGTAACCTTGCCCCATATAAGTAAATTATCTAGAGATTCATTTATGCTAACTAAAAGCAAGAAAAGCGCTCAGAACTGAGTTAAATATGATGAAATAAACTTACCGCGTAATCGATTTAAATACGGCGAAATGAACTTCCAGCGTAATCGATTTCCAAACCAAAATATTGATCGCAATATATAATACAAAGGCAGTATAATAAGATATGCAATATTATTGGATACAGTGAAGTACAGTAATACCCCGAACTTGTGCGATTCGAGTTGCGCAAATTCACAGACACTCGAACGTTTCATTGGAACCTAACTAATTGTCATACACAAGTTTTTCACAGACACGCGAACATTTGCGAATACTGAGAAACAATGCAAAAGTGATTACAGTAAACCCCCGTATTCGCATTCTCATGGTTCGCGGACTCACGCATTCACGGGTTTCGCTGTGGAACATATCTAGCCATCATTCGCGGAAAATTTGCCCATTCGCGGTATTTTTCACAGAAATATTCACTAATTACTGTATTTTCATATAATTTTCATGAATAAATGCACTTTTTGTGATAAAACTATTAAAATACTCAGGTATAAGCATGTTTACAGGGTTTTTCTTGGTTTAAGGTATCAAAATGGGCAGTTCTAAGTGTTTTAAGAGGGGTTTTAAGCACTCGCGGATTTGACCTATTCACGGGGGCATGTGGGACACATCCCCCACGAATACGGGGGTTCACTGTATGTTTAATTTTTTATATAATTTATAAGTTTTCAAGCTTTAATGTGTAAATTAAATAACATTAAATAATAAAAGTAATCATCTCTCTCTCTCTCTCTCTCTCTCTCTCTCTCTCTCTCTCTCTCTCTCTCTCTCTCTCTCTCTCTTTTCTAATCTCTCTCTCTCTCTATTTTACCGAGAGATGAGAGAATTTTTATGGTACATGTATATGTTAATTTTTTTGTATGATAAATAAATTTTTTACCTAATAATAAGTACTAATTTTAAAATAATAATAATAATAATAATAATAATAATAAAAAAACTGTAAATGCAGAATTCTCATGTGATACGTATTTTAAACAAACAAATATTTTTCCCTCATCTTCTGTAGAAGCTCGAAGGCAAACGCTGTCAGACGTGTCACCTTAACATGACAAGAAGGGGGAGTGTTGCTGATTAGTGGTCAAAGGTTTCTTGTAACTCTCTCTCTCTCTCTTGTTCGTAGTTAGCGCAACCTACATATTACCGTTTCTCCGTATGTCTTTACCTGTACAGTAGATAATATTAAATTGATCTAATTTTACCTGTACCGTTTACAAACTGTAAATGCGCCGTTCTAAAACTTGGAGACATACAGCATTTCAGAACCAAGAGAAAGAGACAGAATAAAGAAGTTTTTAAAAACGAGGTTGATAAGACTTCTAAAAATAGATCAGTGGAATGGGGAGAGAGAAAAATAGTATAATTATCTTCACACACTCCTATATTCTTACATTAACCATTTATTTCTTTTTTTGTAAGGCTAATGTATTAAGCTAACTTTTAAATGAAATTACAGTAACTTTAATTTCACTTAAAAATTAGTTTAATACTGAATTTCCATCTTTTGATATCTAACGTAAGAATAACTTCTCTCTCTCTCTCAGCTTGATATTTCAAGTAAGAACAGTCTCTCTCTCTCTCTCTCTCTCTCTCTCTCTCTCTCTCTCTCTCTCTCTCTCTCTCTCTCTCTCTCTTCTTTGGTAATAATTGATAAATAATTTCACTCTCTTAAGTGAGAGAGAACTCTCTCTCTCTCTCTCTCTCTCTCTCTCTCTCTCTCTCTCTGTGTTAATCTCTGTGATAATTGATAAATAATTTCACTCTTAAGTAAGGACAACCCTTTCTCTCTCTCTCTCTCTCTCTCTCTCTCTCTCTCTCTCTCTCTCTCTCTCTCTCTCTCTCCTCCTCCTCCTCATAGTTAGCACTCACACATTTTTACAGTTTATTATTTCTCTGTACGTCTTTACCTGTATAGTACTGTAGATAGTTTAAATTAAGCTAACTTTTAAATGAAATTACAGTAACTTTAATTTCATTTAAAAGTTAGTTTAATACCAAATCTCCATCTTTTGATATCTAACGTAAGTCTCTCTCTCTCTCTCTCTCTCTCTCTCTCTCTCTCTCTCTCTCTTGTTCTCATATGTTGTTCTCTGTCTCCGTAATAATTCATGAATAATTTAACTTGATATTTCAGGTAAGGACAATATTCTCTCTCTCTCTCTCTCTCTCTCTCTCTCTCTCTCTCTCTCTGATCTCTCTCTCTCTCTCTCTCTCATGATATTTCAGAAAACAATTGTCTCTCTCTCTCTCTCTCATGTTATTCTCTTTAGTCTCCGTAGTAATTGATAAATAATTTCACTCTCTTAAGTAATGACAACCTCTCTCTCTCTCTCTCTCTCTCTCTCTCTCTCTCTCTCTCTCTCTCTGATGATTTTCAGGTAAGGCAATATTGTCTCTCTCTCTCTCTCTCTCATGTTATTCTCTTAGTCTCCGTAGTAATTGATAAATAATTTCACTCTCTTAAGTAATGACAACCCTTATCTCTCTCTCTCTCTCTCTCTCTCTCTCTCTCTCTCTCTCTCTCTCTCTCTCTCTCTCTCTCTCTCTCTCTCATAGTTAGTGCTCACACATTTTTCCAAGTTATTATTTCTCTGTAGTCTTTACCTGTACAGTAGATAGTTTAAATTGATGTAATTTTACCTGTACCATCTACGAAGTGTAAATGCACCAGTGTGGCAAATACGTTCTAAAACATAGACATAATAACTACTAGTTGTTTTAATCAAAATAAAAAACACTGTTTGTTCATGAAAAAGCATTTCAGAACAAAGAGGAAGAGATGTAGAATAAAGAAGTTATTAAAAAGAAGTTGAGAAGACTTCTAAAAATAGATCGGTCAGAAGGGGAGAGAGACAGAAATTCTCTTCCAACTCTCTATTTTTATGTCAAACATTTATGCTAACTTTTAAATGAAATTACAGTAACTTTAATTTCATTAAAAGTTAACTTAATAATTTTGGAGCATGATTATGGTCATATTTAGCGTTTAAACTTTGGAAATGAGCATTTATTAGCATTTTCAGAGACCGTTCCAAACTTAAGCGAAAATTCACCTTGTGCGAGGGGTTTTGGAACCTAATCTCGCGTAAGTTCGGGGTATGACTATAAAGCATAACATTTTAAAAGATCCATGGAAAAGATGCATATTCATTATGTTGATGTGTGTATAATACGGTATTCATATGTGAATATAGAGTACAGTACTGTACAGAATTAGCTGATATTAATAATTACTATACAGTATATGTATAGAGTATAATTTATAGTGTAGGCTAGGCTATCATATATGTATACAGTACATGGTACTGAATACCCTAGTGTAGGCTAGGCTATATTTTAGATAGGTTTTTCCAATAAACGATGGGTTTTTTGGAACCTAGCCCCATGGTAAGTAGAATAATATCTGTATAAGCATTTTTAGAGATTTTTTGTGTGGTTGAACTATCAAAATAGGCAGTTGTAAGTGTTTTTAGAAGGGTTTTAAGTATTCATGTATTTTAGCTTTTTGGTGGGGGTTCATCCCCCCCAAAACGGGGGAGTTTACTGCATAAGAAAAATTAAGTGTTTCTATAGAAATTTCAACTGGGCTCTAAGCATGGATATAATCTAACCATATCTTCCATACAGACTGGTATTGCCGGATAGATGATGTCCGTAATTTTAGCACTAGGTACCTAGCAATGTTGGGTGAGTAACTTTCATGAAAGTTATTTTAAAAAATCCATACGTGAAGGTCTTGGCTCAGAAAGGAGGGTGCGTAAACAACTTTCCCTCCTACTGTCTGGGATAGAACAGAGGATGATAGTGGAATTGATCTTTTTGACCGTTGTTGAAGTAAGAGGAACCAATGCCTGTTTGCCCAGTTTGGGGCTATTAAGTAAGCTGTTCCTATGAAGGTTAGAAGTTTGCTCAAAACCTTCAAAATCTGGAACAGTGGAGGAAAAAGATATTGTCCTCCCCTTGTTCCAGTCTTTAGGAAGGCATCTCTTGCTGTTGCTTGACTGTCCAAGTTCGGAGACACATGTTAGGAGTTTGTGATTCTCGTATGTGGCAAACAGGTCCACTTCCGGTTGTGGAAGCATGTTGGCTATTGTTTGAAAAGAGTGGTCGTCCAACATCCACTCTGTTGAGGCTGTCATTTTCCTTGATAGAGAGTCTGTTATTTTAATGAGACCCCTTGTGAAGTGAATTGCAGGCATGTGCCACTTCCTTGCTTGCACCATCCGGAGGATGGCTAGCATTATCATATTGAGAAGAGGTGAACATGATCCGACCTCTTGATGTAGGATTTTGTAGTTATGTTGTCGCTCCCTTCTGGAGGTTTGAGTGTTTTGCGAGACAAAAAGACAGCCATCAACTCCAGAAAGTTGATATTAGAATTCCTCAGAGCAGCTGATCACCTCCGTCTCCTGACGATCATCCCAATGTCCTCCCAACCTGTCAGTGAGGCATTTGTGTGTATTGTCACTCGCACAGACAGAGGAGTCATGGTGACCTGTTTCACCAGAGATTCCTTCCAGATCTAAGGCCAAAGTATTTCCCCAACTTTTTAAAATCTTTTGATGAGGTTGGTCCTGCATCTTTTTTCTTGCATGTGATAGCCAGATTTTGTTCACATTTTTAGTTGCAATCTAAGCATTGGATCTATTGCTGATGCGAACTGCAGCAGGCCCATCATATGTTCTAATTGCCATCTGGAAACTCTGGGCTTTGCAACGAACCTTTTGAGAACTTGCCTTATTCTGTTTTGAGTATGATGGGGGGAGAGAACAGGCTGTGAAGAGTATCTCAACATAGTCCCAGCCACTGAAATTGTCTTCAGGGCGTGAGGCGGAATTTTTTCAAATTTATTATAAAACTTTTTGACTGTAGTCCGTTGACCATTTCTCTTTAAGTTTTTCAAGCACTCTTTTCTTGTCGGCCCCCAGATCAACCAGTTGTCTAGGTAGGCTGTTAGTTGTATTTCTTTTTGTTTGAGTTCTCGATTGAATACCATTGCTGATTTTGTAAAATATTCTTTAGGCAATGTTTAGTCCAAAGGGCATGACTTGGAATCTGTACGTGTCTTTCCATATCTGGAACCTTAGGAAGGGGGGGGGGGGATGGCTATAGGGATGTGCCTGTATGCAGCTTTCAGATCTTTAGAAACTGTCCAAGTCCTTTTTGGAATGATTTGATGTACTTGGGCAATGGTAATTATCCGAAACTTTTGGCAAACAATGTGCTTGTTCAATGTTGATTGGTTAAGGATCACTCTTCTTTTGGAGGAATCCTTTTTGAGGACACTGAAGAGACGTTACTTGGTGGCGAATATATGCATGTTTCTGTATGGCCCCCATTAACAGGGCCTTTTTGCACATATAAATAATGCTGTCCCCCCACAGGGAAAACTTCCATTGTCTGTGATGTCGTCGAAGCTGACCTCCAACCATATAATTCCTGTTGGTATCTGCCTCTTCCTCTGCCTTCGCCTTTGATAGACATTCCAGGTGTTGCTTTTCCTTTTTTTCCCTATAAGATGGCTTTTGGACCTTGTGAAAAAGGATATCCTTTCTGTCGTTGTTGTCCCTTCATAGGGAATTGTCCCTTCTGACCTCCTACCTGTTTTTTGAGGAAAACTTTTAGGGGTGGCTGAAGGCTTATATGATTTTTGATCAAAGCAGCCTTTTTTGGGGTTGGGTAAAGGGAAATTATGGGTTATTTGTTCCCTGAATTTCCCCTCTCCAGAAGAGTGTACACTGTACAACTCTGTTGGCAGGCATGCTCGTTGAGTTGAGCCACAACAGACTCCTCAAACAGGTTCTTACAGAAGGGGTTAGAATGTGATAATGCAGTGACATTGGAGAGTGATTTGATGTAGCCCTCCAGTGCTCCCATTCACGCTTTTATGCGCAATTCTAGGAAGTCGAAGAGTACTTCCCATAGGGTTCTCATAAGACTTTTGGCCTCTAAAGCAAAAATGATCTTGGAATCTTCTGGAAGCCTTTTGGTGGCAACTTCCAGCAAGGTGGTAGAGATTATAATACTAAAGAGTTAGAGCCTAGCATAAAATTCTGGCAAAGCTGTCCCCTCTGAGAATCTTCTCATAGGGGTCCCAAACTGCTGCGTAGCTGTATCTAAAAGGAGCTTTTTCGTTTTAAAAAGGGAGTTGTAACCTTGTTCATTCCTTGGTGGAATTCCTGAAACTGGGATGACCGTGGCAGATGCTTTTAATTCTGCCATTGTCTCTTGTTTTTAGTCACTACAAATTCTGAAAATCTGTCTTCATATGATTAATAATTTTGAAAGTGAAGGGACAGAAGGCTGGGGGTACTTGGTGAACAACTTGGGTCTTATTCAAAATGGAAGTAGAGATCCATTTTTCGTTGACCTGATAAAGGTGATTTGCCCATTCCTTGGTGGAATTTCCTGAAACTGGGATGACCATGGCAGATGGTTTAAGTTCTGCCATTGTCTCTTGTTTTTAGTCACTACAAATTCTGAAAATCTGTCTTCACATGATTAATAATTTTGAAAGTGAAGAGACAGAAGGCTGGGGCTACCTGGTGAGCAACTGGGTCTTATTCAGAATGGAAGTAGAGATCCATTTTTCATTGACATGGTAAAGGATGATTTCTATAGCTTTTAATGCTATAGGGACAGGTAAGAAAACTGTTTCTGTTAGTGGTTTCTCCATGTCTGGTGAAGATGGTACCAGTTGCCATTCTGTATTAGGGAATGCTGCCCTGTTTCTAAATTCTACATGTACAACTTCGATCATAGTTATTCTCTCATTAATTACATATTTACCATCGGGAGAGAAAATGCACATTGAGGCTTCTCGCCAAGGATTATCAATATCATCAGGGGTGAGTATTGGAGCCCCTATTATGTTTTGATCTGAAGTTCTGTATTCCGAACTGACCATTTTGTTGTTTCCAGTCGGACTTCTAACATTAGACCTTGTTTGGGCAGCATTTGTATCTGCACTCGCTTTTTGGTTACAGGATGTAGTGCTGTACTTTTACACTTTGGGATGTACATGACCGACTTACTTTCCTTTTTGGAATCATGCTTTATGTCCCTTATATATTGACGTTTTGTGGCATGGGCATCTTTAATGGTACTCAGGTTTCCTTAAGGAATTGATCAAATGCCACAAAATGTGTATCCCTTTTTGGGGGAGCTTGTGCAATCTAAATGAGCCTCAGCAACTGAACTGTAACTGCCTGTTGATCAAGGGGCAGAAGTCCTGGGTAAGTTACTGTACCCCCTCCAAAAATGTAGTCATTTCAGTCAGAGTTAGGTGGATCCTAGTACCTTTTTTGGGGGGAAGATCCTATTCAGCAACGATAGCTGCATGGGGGAATAGAATTCCTTCTGGAAGGTTTCTCCCATGGCCAGCTAAAATATGTGTCCCTGAGCCTTCTGGGTTCAACAGGGCCATTTCAGTGGCAATGTCCACCTCATATTCTTTAGTAAGAATGTCAGCCCCATTTAAAGATTCCTCTACTTCCTCTGTGGGGTTAACGTTGGCAGTATTTGGGATTGTTGTTACTGGGTTTGGGCCCAAACATTGATGTTGTTCTGAGAAAGGGTTAAATATCTGCTGCCAGAGTTCTGCCAGAAAGATGTAATCTCCCCCTTCCTCACCCCTACTGAACCCTAGGACCCATCGAGACTGCTTAATAGGAGCTGTTTTGTCCTTAAAACTTGCTGCCAGGAGCATACTACAAATCTCGCCCACATCTGGCGACCAAGCATATTTTCATTGTTTTTTTACAAGGACTATGCTCATGGCAGGAGGTATGGGCCATACCAACTAGCAAAAAGTGAACCAAGCAATTTGCTACTGAACACTTGAACTCAGGATGCTGCCTAATGGCGTCCCTGTAGTGATATAAAACAAGTTGTTATTAGAAGCTGGTTAGCATTTATTGTTTTTAATGAGGGACACGTCTGTAGTTTCTCATATAGTTTCCATATTACAGGTTAACTTGTTTATAAGTGTATGGTTGCAGTACATTTAATTAAATATCTATGTTGACTTAAACCCTCTAAAGTTTAGGTTAGTTTTCATTCCTGTATATGGCTGTATTACCTATACACACTGTTTGTCCATTTGCAGTGGCTAAGTGAAATTTTTAATTCTAATTGTCACGCCATTCAGACTAACTGCTATGAACTAATTTGTTTAACTAACCCAAGCTACCCAAGCTACTGTTTTATTTAGCTTAGGTTAATACTTGTAATATAATCTACGTTAAGCTAAAAATAGAGGATTTCTTAGAAGGTTCTCGCTTAGCCTATTCTAGGCCACTGCCTGTTCTGGGCTTATTTAAAATAATCCTCTTAGAGTCTGGTTGGCCAAGACTACCCTTTTATCTGATATTCAGCCATTGCTGTTTTAGGCTAATAGTAGGATATTCCTTAAAGAGGGTTTCCTACTTAATCTGGTTAGGCTACTGCTTGTTCTAGGTTTATATCGCCTTTAAGGATATAGACTACATAAGACCCTACTAGTATGTACCCTTACAGATATGCTACCAAGTCGTAAAAAACTAGGTTATTTTATTGAGCCTAGGGTACTGTTTATATACAATCCTAGCCTTATTTGTTCTTTCTTAACCTAGTATAGCGTATTGTTTAATCTAGAATATTATAGATCATTCTTAAATGTATAGGCTATATAAAAACAGAAATTTATGAATATGTAACCTTATAGTCAGTGTGCTATTTTTTGTGTAACCCAGGTTGTTGTTTAAATCCAATCCTAGGATATTTGGTCTACAATATAAAACAGTAACTCACTATTGTGTAACCTTATAGCCAGGCTATAACTTACTCTAATCTAGGCCACTGCCTAATCTGGATTATTCAATTCACACTTAAGGGTATGGGTTACATAAAGCATAATTACTTTGGTAAGTAGCCTTAAGACTAGGTTACCATCTCATCCATCACAGATTGCTATTTCATCTAGTCCTAGGTTACTTGGTCTAGGCCAACAGTCTAGTCCAAAAATGGGATGTTTTGTAAAAAGTTATCACTTAACCCTTAAACGCCTACTGGACGTACCATACGTCGACTAAAATTGTCTGTTGGGTGTCAAGTGGACGTACCATACGTTGACTAAAAATGCTTTTTTTAAATATTCGCGGAAAAATAATTATAGGCCTAGTTTGCGAAAGGTTTTAAATCACGCGCCTTGAGGGATGCTGGGAGTTCACGGATCAAGCAGTTGTTTTGTTTATAACAGCCACCCAGACGCATTAATTTCCTCCTTCCCTCGCACCAGAAAGCATCAGCGCGCATTGTCCAAGAGCGATTTTTTGATGCATCCGTGTTTTGCAGAACTTTGGCGAGTGTTTGCGTATTTGTGAGGCAACAGGAAGTTTGCAGAGATGTCCCAACGTCGTCAGGACCGTGCAAGGCGCATACTGCTTGTCGGTAGTGAGCGTGTGAGACGAGTTTTAGACTGGGATGCTGGAGAGGGACCAAGCACCCAAGATGACCCAGCTTCTCAACGCCGTGTTGTGCGGCCACGTGTGACCGAAGGGGACCAAAGACCACATCCCGTGCCTTTTACGACTCTAGGAAGCATCGGGGTGTCCTGAGGGGCATCCGTAAATTTTTGAAAAAAACTTTTTCCTTCGCTGAAAATCCTGGCATTTCTTGAGTCACCTTGTCATAATTTTTTCGCCGTTTTATATTATTCGTTACATAAAGTGTTATACATCAAAATGTGCGCAATTTTACGTAGAATACAACAAAAATAAATCATTCTTTTAGCTTTTAACAGTTTTGAAATATTTTCATTTAAATCACAGTAACTGACAAAATTTTAACATTCGGTCTATCTTGACTCGACCGAAATGCTCGAAAAAACGCAATCGTAAGCCAAAATTCTTACATTCTAGTAACAATCAATCATTTACCTTTATTCTGCAACAAACGGAAAGTCTCAGCACAATATTTCGATTTATGGTGAATTTTTGAAAATTTTTCCTTCGCTCCGCTGAAAATCCTAGCATTTCTTGAGTCACATTGTCATAATTTTTTCGCCATTTTATATTATTCGTTACATAAAGTGTTATACATCAAATTGTGCGCAATTTCATGTAGAATACAACAAAAAATAAATCATGCTTTTAGCTTTTACCATTTTTGAAATATTTTCATATAAATAACGATAAATAGAAAAAAATCAACCTTCGGTCAAATTTAACTCGATCGAAATGCTCGAAAAACGCAATCGTAAGCCAAAATTCTTACATTCTAGTAACAGTCAATCCTTTACCTTCATTTTGCAACAAACGGAAAGTCTCTGGCACAATATTTCGATTTATGGTGAATTTTTGAAAAAAACTTTTTTTTATGTCCGCTCGTTACGAATTCATGCATCATTTTGTGATAATATTTTCTCTGTGTTGCTTTAATCGTTTTACAATCTGTTATATACCAAAATCATCGCAATTTAGTGTACAATACAACTAAAAAAAATTAACTCCTTAGCTTTAATCGTTTTGCTTACAGCGCGATTTGTATACAATTATATACAAGTTTTTTTTTCGCTGTCATATATTCCAATATTTATATATGATAATGATTTTTTTTTCATTTCTGATGGTTGCATACTAAACTTCAGGCAATGAGAAAAAAGGAGCCAAAATGAACTCTTAAACTTAAAAACTAAGCGTGCTGTGATTTTTTTAAAAAACTTTTTCCGCTTCGGTAACTCCCCAAGCGCGACATACGGGAGACGTTTTTGTAAATAGGGCTTCGGCGTTTAAGGGTTAAGGTAATACCTAGGCTAGTCCTGGATTATTTAGATCATGCTTAAGTGCACAGGCTTATGTAAAAGGAAAAAATTATACTAACATGTAGCTTTATTGTTAGGCTATCGATTTATTTTGCCCAGATATTGTTATTATCTGATCCTAGGGTTCTCGCTGTAAGATAGGCCACTTAAGGATACGTAATCCTAGGACATAGGCTACAGACAACATCCACTATTAACCCTTAAACGCCGACTGGACATCGTACGTTGACTAAAATTGTCTGTCGGGTGCCAAGTGGACGTACGGTACGTTGACTACAAAAAGTTTTTTAAATATTCGCGGAAAAATAGTTATAGGCCTAGTTTGCGAAAGATTTTAAATCACGCGCCTTGGGGGATGCTGGGAGTTCACGGATCACGCTGTTGTTTTGTTTACAAGCGTTACCCAGCCGCACATGCGCGAATTTCTTTCTTCTCGCACCACAGAGCATCAGCAATGCATCTCAGAAATTCTTTCGTCACTCTGTCGTAATTTTTGCACCTTTTATATTAGCTGTTACATAAAATTTTATATATGGAAATGTGCGCAATTACATGTAAAATACAGCAAAAAAACAACCCATGGTTGTAGTTTTTATAAGTATTGAAATATTTTCTTATAAATCACAATAAATGCCAAAATTTCAACCTTCGGTCAAATTTGACTCAACCGAAATGGTCGAAAAATGCAATTGTAAGCTAAAACTCTTACATTCTAGTAATATTCAATCATTTGCTTTCATTTTGCAACAAATTGGAAGTCTGTAGCACAATATTTCGATTTATGGTGAATTTTTGAAAAAAAAATTTTCCTTACATCCGCGCGGTAACTCGGCCGAAAATCTCAGAAATTCTTTCCTCACTTTGTCGTAATTTTTGCACCGTTTTATATTAGCTGTTACATAAAGTTTTATATATGAAAGTGTGCGCAATTTCATGTAGAATACAACAGAAGATACCTCATGGTTGTAGCTTTTATCAGTTTTGAAATATTTTCATATAAATCACGATGTGCCAAAATTTCAACCTTCAGTCAACTTTGACTTGACCGAAATGGTCGAAAAACGCAATTGTAAGCTAAAACTCTTACATTCTAGTAATATTCAATCATTTACCTTCATTTTGCAACAAATTGGAAGTCTCTAGCACGGTATTTCGATTTATGGTGAATTTAAAAAAAAAAGAAACTTTTTCCTTACGTCCGCGCACGGTAACTTGGCTAAAAATCTCAGAAATTCTTTCGTCACTTTGTCGTAATGTTTGCACTGTTTTATATTAGCCGTTACATAAAGTTTTATATATGAAAATGTGCACAATTTCATGTAGAATACAACAAAAAAATAACTCCTGGTTGTAGCTTTTATCAGTTTTGAAATATTTTAATGTAAATCATGATGTGCCAAAATTTCAACCTTTGGTCAACTTTGACTCGACCAAAATGGTAGAAAAACGCTGTTGTAAGCTAAAACTCTTACATTCTAGTAACATTCAATCATTTACCTTCATTTTGCAACAAACGGGAAGTCTCTAGCACAATATTTCGATTTATGGTGAATTTTGAAAAAACTTTTTTCTTATGTCTGCTCGGTGACTCGGCTGAAAATCTCAGAATTTCTTTAGTCACCTTGTCGTAATTTTCGCACCGTTTTATATTGGGCCTTACGTAAAGTGTTATACATGAAAATGTGAGCAATATCATGTAGAATACAACAAAAAATAACTCATGGTTGTAGCTTTTATCAGTTTTGAAATATTTTCATATAAATCACGATAAATAGAAAAAATTCGACCTTAGGTCAACTTTAACTCGACCGAAATGGTCGAAAACTGCAATTGTAAGCTAAAACACTTACAGTCTACTAATATTCAATCAATTACCGCCATTTTGCAATAGACGGGAAGTCTCTAGCACAATATTTCGATTTATATGGTGAATTTTAGAAAAAAACTTGTTTTTATGTCTGCACATTACGAATTCATGCATCATTTTGTGATAATATTTTCTGTGTGTTGCTTTGATTGTTTTACAATTTGTTATATACCGAAATCATTGCAATTTAATGTACAATATAACGAAAAAAAATAACTTGTTAGCTTTAACCGGATTGCTCACAGCGCAATTTGTATACAATTATATATGAAATTTTTTTTTTGTGCTCTCATAATATATTCGATATTTATATATGATAATATTTTTTTCCATTTATGATGGTTGCATACTAAACTTCAGGCAATGAAAAAAAAGGAGCCAAAAATGAACTCATCTTAAAAACTAAGCATGCTGTGATTTTTTTAATGAAACTTTTTTCCGCTTTTTCATTTAACTCCTGAACGCCGCGGCATATGACAGACACTTTTGTAAATGGAGGCCCGGCGTTTAAGGGTTAATCAAGTCTAAGCTATTCTCACTTACTGCCTAGATTATTGTAGACATCATATAATCTAAAAGGATTTTCTGTATTAACCCTTAAATGCCGAGCCTCTATTTACAAAAACGTCTCCCGTATGCCGGCGGCGTTCGGTGAGTTAGCGCCGAAAAGGGAAAAAAGTTTTTTTCAAAAAAATCACAGCACGCTTAGTTTTTAAGATTAAGAGTTCATTTTTGGCTTCTTTTTTTGTCATTGCCTGAAGTTTAGTATGCAACCATCAGAAATGAAAAAAATATCATTATCATATATAAATATTGGAATAAATGACAGCAAAAAAACATATAATTGTATACAAATCGCGCTGTAAGCACAACGGTTAAAGCTAATGAGTTAAATTTTTTAGTTGTATTGTACACTAAATTGCGATGATTTTGGTATATAACAAATTGTAAAACGATCAAAATAACACAGAGAAAATCTTCTTCTTCTTCTTCTTCCCAGCTTGTTCCCATTTTTATATGGGGTCGCCGTTCGATGAGCCGTTTCCATCTATTTCTATCCTGTGCTTCTGCCTCATCAATTCCCCTTCACGCAGGTCTCCTCACAGTCCTTCCATCTCTTTCTTGGTCTCCTCTTCTTCTTCCCTGGACCTCCATCCCCATAGCATGTCTACCAGCGTGGTCCTCATCTCTCCTCAACAGGTGTCCATACCATCTCAGCCTCCCCCTCCTGCACTTTCTTTGATATTTCCACCACCTTAGTAGACTCCCTAATGTAATCATTTCGGATCCTATCCTCTCTCGTCACCCCAGCCATCCATCTAAGCATTCTCATTTCTGCCACATCCATCTTCTTCTCCTCTGTCTTTCTCAAGCTTGCTGTTTCCGTGCCATACATCATTGCTGTTCTTACCACTGTCTTATGAAATTTTCCTTTAACCTCAGCGGTACTCTTTTGTCACAAAGAACTCCGAGGCCGCTCTCCAGTTGTTCCAGCCTGCCTGTACCCGATGTTTTACTTCTTCTTCCAGACGTCCTCCAGCATTAATAAAGGATCCCAAATACTTAAAATTTTCAACTCTCTTTATTGGTTCTCCCCAAGCTGAACACTTTCCCTATCACCCCATCATTGGTGGTACACATATATTCTGTCTTAGATCTACTTATTTTCATTCCTCTGTCCTCCAGTACTTGTCTCCATCTTTCCAGTTTCATTTCCAGATCTTCCCTGCTCTCTGCACACAGGACAATATCATCTGCATACAATATGTTCCACGGTACTGCCTCCCTTACTTCCTCTATGATAACGTCCATCACTATGTTAAAAATAAATGGGCTAAGAGCCGACCCTGGTGTAATCCTACTCTCACCAAAACCCTCCGTCTCCCAACACTGCTCCTCACTCTGGTAAATACATTCCGGTACATCTCCTGTATCAATCGCACGTACTTCTCTGGCACCATCCTCTCCTCAGGCTCCTCCATACCTCTTGTCTGGGGACTCGGTCGTAAGCCTTTTCAAGGTCAATGAATACCATATGTAGGTCCCTTTGTTTTTCCCCTGAATTTCTCCATTAGTTGTCTCAGACAAAATATACCATCTGTTGTTCCTCTTCCTTCATAAATCCCATCTGCTCTTTACCTATTTCTACTTCTTCCCTTAGTCTGGCATCTATCATCCTTTCCAGTATCTTCAAAGTGTGGGACATTAGTTTAATACCCCTATAATTACCACAATCTTGGACATCTGCTCTCCCTTTGAAAATTGGGATCAGTATACTCCCATGCCACTCATTTGGTATCTTTTCCTGCTCAAGGATCTTTATCATAAGATCGTAAAGTATATCCACTCCTTCATCCCCTAATGCCCTCCATGCCTCCACAGGTATCATGTCTGGTCCGGTTGCCTTCCCATTCTTCATCTTCTTCAGTGCATCCAGCACCTGTTGCTTAGGAAACCTCATCACCATGCCAATGTTCACCTGCCCATCCCCTCTTATTAGTTTATTATTTTCTTCATTTAACAGCTGTTCGAAATATTCTTTCCATCTCTTCACGATGTCTTCTTCCTTTCTAAGTACTACCCCATCTTGATATTTTATTTGTTTGATATGTGTAATATCTTTGGTGCTCTTATTTCTAGCCTATGATAGCTTGATCATCTTATTTAATCCTTCCTTCATCCCCAGCTCATTATACACATCATCATACGACTTTGCTTTAGCTTGTGCTACCATCTTTTTCACCACCTTGTTTTTCTCTCTGAACCTATCTCTGTCTTCCACTGACTGTGACTCTTCCCATCTCTTCTTTGCCTCCTTCTTATCTTTTACTACTTTCCCAATGTCTTCCTCCCACCACCAACTCTCCCTTTCCTCCCATATGATCCCCGATGTCTCTCCCAGCAGCTCCTTTCCATGTCTTCTAATTACTGCTGCATTTCAGCCCACCATTCTTGAACATCTTCAATTCCTATATCAATGTCCTCCAAAACCCTCCTCTTAAACTCTCTCTTCTTATCCTCCTCCCTCACTAATTTGTACAGAGAAAATATTATCACAAAATGATGCATGAATTCGTAACGCGCGGACGTAAAAGAATTTTTTTTTCAAAAATTCACCATAAATCGAAATATTGTGCTAGAGACTTCCCGTTTGTTGAAAAATGAAGCTAATTGATTGAATATTACTAGACTGTAAGTGTTTTAGCTTACAATTGCAGTTTTCGACCATTTTGGTCGAGTTAAAGTTGACCGAAAGTCGAATTTTTTCTATTTATCGTGATTTATATGAAAATATTTCAAAACTGATAAAAGTTACAACCATGAGTTATTTACTGTTGTATTGTACATGAAATTGCGCACATTTTCATATTATAAAACTTTATGTAACGACTAATATAAAACGGTGTAAATATTACGACAACGAGACGAAATAATTTCTCAGATGTTCGCCGAGTTACCACAAGAGATGTAAGGAAAATGTTTTTTCAAAAATTCACCATAAATCGAAATATTGTGCTAGAGACTTCCAATTTATTGAAAAATGAAGGTAAACGATTGAATATTACTAGAATGTAAGAGTTTTAGCTTACAATTGTGTTTTTTTACCATTTCGGTTGAGTTAAAGTTGACCGAAGGTTGAAATTTTGGCAGTTATCGTGATTTATGTGAAAATATTTCAAAACTGATAAAAGCTACAACTATGAGGTATCTTCTGTTGTATTCTACATGAAATTGCGCACATTTTCATATATAAAAAGTTTATGTAACGACTAATGTAAAACGATGCAAACATTACGACAACATGGCGAAAGAATTTCTGAGATGTTTGGCCGAGTTACATGGCATGAGAGACGAAAGGAAAAAGTTTTTTTTTTCAGAAATTCACCATAAATCGAAATATTGTGCTAGAGACTTCCAGTTTGTTGCAAAATGAAGGTACATGATTGAATATTACTAGAATGTAAGAGTTTTAGCTTATAATTGCGTTTGTTGACCATTTCGGTCGAGTTAAAGTTGACCGAAGCTTGAAATTTTGGCAGTTATCGTGATTTATATGAAAATATTTCAAAACTGATAAAAGCTACAACCACGAGTTATTTTCTGTTGTATTGTACATGAAATTGCGCACATTTCCATATATAAAAACTTTATGTAACGACTAATATAAAACAGTGCAAACATTACGACAACATGACGAAAGAATTTCTGGCGCGACATATGAAAAAAAAGTTTTTTTCAAAAATTCACCATAAATCGAAATATTGTGCTAGAGACTTCCAATTGGTTGCAAAATGAAGGTAAATGATTGAATATTACTAGAATGTAAGAGTTTTAGCTTACAATTGCGTTTTTTGACCATTTCGGTCGAGTCAAAGTTGACCAAAGGTTGAAATTTTGGCAGTTATCGTGATTTATATGAAAATATTTCAAAACTGATAAAAGCTACAACCATGAGTTATTTTCTGTTGTATTGTACATGAAATTGTGCACATTTTCATATATAAAACTTTATGTAACGGCTAATATAGAACAGTGCAAAAATTACGACAAAATGACGAAAGAATTTCTGAAATTTTCGGCCGAGTTACCGCGTGGGCGTAAGAAAAAAGTTTTTTCAAAAATTCACCATAAATCGAAATATTGTGCTAGAGACTTCCAATTTGTTGCAAAATGAAGGTACATGATTGAATATTACTAGAATGTAAGAGTTTTAGCTTACAATTGCGTTTTTCGACCATTTCGGTCGAGTCAAAGTTGACCGAAGGTTGAAATTTTTTGTAGTCGACGTACGGTACGTCCACTTGGCACCCAACAGACAATTTTAGTCGACGTATGATACGTCCAGTAGGCGTTTAAGGGTTAATGATAAGTTGTGGAACATTTCTTTTAGTTCAAACATTTAGTTATTTAAAACAATTTTCGCTTTACAAAACTAGCAATCAATGAGCCGGGTTCCGACTTTCACAAACAATTTTTAGAACTAAAATTTTTAACTAGAAGTTAATATTAAGCACTTATCTTGCTATTTCTGATGTTTCCATGATCATCGATAAGGAAATTGGAGAAAAAAGTCTAATTTTTTCAGACTTTGCTATAGTCCAGCAGAGAGTAATGGCTCCTTGGTCTTTAATGGCCTGGTTGTAAACAATAGGGCAGACGCACATGCGCAGTAGTCACTACTCTTTCTTGCAGGTTCTTTTGGCATTGGAAAAACTGGGTTAAGCTTCGCTGGAGATAAGAGAAAGTGCCCTCTTATCTTCGAGTCCATTATATACTCCATCGCGTGTTATAATGTTAATCATTACGACACAGTACCTGGCCAAAAAGACCAACTAGAAGAGAATTCTTTGATATTAGTTTGGTCACCATGAAGCTTCGGTAGACCATGGAAGGTAACTCCTTGAGGATGAAACAAGCGACTATGCTATAAAAAATGTAACTTTTTATGTATGAGTTTGGTGAAGAAAGGCCGTTGTGGCTTGTGAGAAGTGTAGCAACTCCTGAGTTGCCTTGGATGTTTTCACTACATTTAAAAGCCTGGCTGATCTGAAACAGCACTTTTCAACCTGTGGTGTTGTTTGTTATGAGAACTGGTATTCTGTAGGAAATGTAGACCTAATACAGTACAGTACTTTAAATACCTTGGTTCCATGCTGTATGACTTGTTTTAACCAGTTGGTCTTGGAGCTAGATTCATTTTCTTTCAGAAAGACAACATCTTGATGCGATACATATTTGTGACAAGAGCTTATAGTGAAAATGTGATTCAAGAGCTCAAAGATGTCAGAGAAGGAAATAAGGTGGCACCAAAAATCATCTTGATGAACTCTTTTTTATGGGATTTGACAAGGTAAGTGTTGAGATTGATTAATTTTTTGATGCCCTTTGTCTGTAGGAGTTACTGTAATAGTGTTGATAAATTAACTTTGTTGTTTAACTAATTTGGTAACTTCTGTTGCTACTCTGCATTCATATTCTTGACTTAATTTTTACAGTTTGGAAGAGATATATAGATGACAATTTTGTGTTGAGCAATTGTCTACCGTGGATATTGTAGAGAAATTTTTAGCTAATGACTTAACTTTTTCTAATCATTGAATAAATGTACTTAGAACACAAAACACTTGAAAATAGCTAGGAATGACTGTGAAAATATGTTATCTTTCTTAAATGAATCTCACCTCTGTATTATGATAGCTGTTAAGTCTTGTACCATCAGGAGGATGACAAATTGTAAAACAAAATTTTATGGAGATCGTTTTCTATATATTGACTGCCTCTCTTTGCCTGGTTCATGTGTCTATTGTTCTAAGTTTTATTTTTTGTCATCATGGTAAGGGGACCAGTGGACAGTTTTGTTAAGTTTGCTCGTATGTTGCTTGACTGGATTGTTTTGCATTTTGGTTTGATTTTGATTGGCTTTGTGGATTCTTTAGGATGTTTTCTATGGATAACATTGATAAATACATTAGAATTTGTAAGGTAAGTGGGTGTATCGCCTGCCTTTACTTGTTGGCTTACAACAGTCATGAACTTTGCATCAGGTACAGGAGTAAGGGTTGTTTGTTCGGTGACTGATGTAGTGATTGTATTAATTGGCCAGGTAGTGTCATTGATATATAATTATTGCAAATGTCATTGATATATAATTATTGCAAATGTAAGAAGTGGAGAGATTATAGAGATACGGATAAGTTTTCCGGAAAATAGTTTTGGCTGTTCCTCTAGAGAGGCAACAGTTGGGAAATGACCTTTTTGGGGTGTATAGACAAGACTATCCAACATGCTCAGAGAGTTTTTTCACCCTTTCACCAATTTAATAACTAAATTGCAGGAGCAGCTTTGCTCCTTCCTCACCTGTTCTGTTTCTCCAGCTCAGAAGGCTGATATATTTGCATAACACTCATTATCTGCTTTGTTGGATTCTTCAGCTTCAGGCACTATTGTGCAAGAAATCAGATCAGAAACCAATTCTTAGACCTGTTACTCTTAGATATTTAGGCATCATTAACTTTATCTTCTCTCTTCTCTCAGTTAAAAGTCCAAAAATTCAAGTAGGCCAGGAAGTAAGGCTTCCATTCCCTCAAGCCAGTCCTTTCAGACATCCAAAATTATGTAAAATGTCCTGGAAAAATCCAGTTATTGCTCAGAAGGGAGGATTTAAGCTCTCAGGCCCCTGTAGGAGAAAGGCTGACCCCTTTTATTTGGTTTGGCAGGATTAGAGGTGGATTCCTGGATGGTGAAGGTGTTGAGGGAAGATTACAAACTTTCTTTTCTTCCCCAGCCTCCTCTAGTGGCTGCTCTGATAGACATCCCTTTTACCTCTACAAAGAGAAGCTCCAGATCGTACAGCAAGAAACGGATTCTCTGATGACAGAAGGGTTAGTAGAGATAGGCTGTTCTTTCCTGGGGTTTAACAATAAATTTTTTAAACCAAACAAAAACTTCTTTCAGTTTTCTTCTGAAGATGGAAAGAGAAACCCACAAGATTCTTGTGTATAACTTGTTTACTGGTAAATATTTACATATTACTTTGATCTCGAGCACTTTCAGGTCCTAACTGTGACCCTTTTTTCAAGAGATGAGGTCAGGCTGGTTCAAGGTCCAGCAATCTTCTGGAACTTCTTCTCCTGTGCTGTCATTTATATGATGGCTGTCCTGGTTTCCATTCTCTTGAGAGTTGTTAATCTCCTCATGTTGGTTTGATATCCTGATCTGATGGTCAGTGGTATTAATCCTTGTGGTATGTGAGTAGTCACCATCCGTCTGTTGGGCAGGAGACCTAACCTCCAGGTCAGAAGGGTCGACCTTAGCTTCTTTTAATATTAAAGATCGGCTTATGGGATCTTCTGAGGTAAATCCTTTGTTTCCTGCTATCACTTTAATCTCTCTGATGAGTGCCCCTTCCACTACCCTCCTATGACTGATGTTATTGCTTTTGTATATAAGCCTACTGTTTTTAAAATCCATCCTATGGTCCTTTTCCCAACAATGCCTAGCTATAGCACTCCCCTGTGAGTTGAGTTGTACTACCCTCCTGTGTTCTTGGATTCTAGTCCTTATTCCCCTACCTGTTTCACCCACATATTTGTCTCCACAATTGTTGCAATTAATTATGTATACTCCCCCTACATCATCTGCATTACTATCTTCTCCTTCCAGTTTATTTTTACATACTTTGTTTTTTACGGTGTTGTCAAAGGTATACACAAATTTATATTTAATTTCTTTCATTTTTGATGTAATTTGTTTCATTTTAGGCATATAAGGGAGGGAAACTATTTTCTTGTTTTCTGTATTCCATGTACTCTCCGTATTTTCCTGTACAAAATCCTCCTAGCTTTGTTGAGTGCCCTTTTTCTGAACCATTCCAGGTATGCTAATGTATCAAAGCTTTTATCAATGTAATTTATTTCTTTATCTATCTTACAAGGGCCACACGTTCTCATTGCCCTGAGAAATAAACCTGTTAGAACACCCATTTTTATATCATGACTGTGAAAAGAGAAGAAATGAATATATGAGTTTGTGTGTGTGGGTTTTCTATATGTGCTGAATTCATATCCTATTTCTTTCCTTTCTATCAGGATGTCTAAAAAGGGCAGTTTATTATCGTTACTTTTTTCTAGAGTGAATTGGATATTGTTATCAAAACTATTGAGTTCGCCTAGAAAAGTATCTATTTCACTTTCATCACCCTGCAGAATGGCAAAAATATCATCCACATATCTCCACCAACCTTTCAATTTCAAGTTAGGGACATTAATATTAGGAACTAGATTAGTCTCAAAATATTCCATATATATATTAGCAAGTATTGGTGATAATGAGGACCCCATACCTACTCCATATTTCTGTTTGTATACTTGTCCTTCAAACGTAAAATAAGTATCACTAACACATAATTTGATCAACTCCAGGAAGACACTTATTTCTATGTTTGGATTGAAAATGCCGTCATTATGCTTAGTTTGTAAAAATTCTAAAACTTTATCTAAGGGGACATTAGTAACTAAAGCCACTACATCAAAACTAACCATATATCCCTTTATATTCTTGTTCTTAACTTTCTCTATGAAATCTACTGAATGTTTAACATGTGATTCTGAAAATTTACCTAAGTATATTCCTAGTTCTCCAGCAAACCACACAGCTAGGTTTTTGTTGGGAGATTTCATACTAGAAACAATAGGGCATAGTGGGCAGCCATCCTTGTGTATTTTGGGGCTGCCATATATGTATGCAAGTTCAGTTAGTTTACTTAAGAATAATTTATTGCATAGTGTGTCCTTCCCATTACATAGTTTACTGATTATTTTCTTCACATTCTGGTTGAAGGTATTCTGAAGCTTTTGGACTGTGGGAGGATTCTCTATTTTGGCGTAGGTAGTTTCATCATCAAGTAGCCTGTACAATTTTTCCCTATATTCTGAACTATTCATGATAATAATGCTACCCCCTTTGTCAGCTTTCATAATTCTAATATCTTTGTAACTTTTTAATCTCTGTAGAGTGGTGCTAAATCTCACTGGCAAGATATCTCCAAGGTTGTTTTCATTACTCCCTATCATCACTCCTCTGAGAAACAGGGCTAAATCACTGTGTTGTTCAACATTAAGGTAGTTAATCTTGCTATTGAATTCTGTATTGATATTATTTGTAGTCCCTACACAGAAATAGTTTCCTCCTTATATGCCTAAAATGAAACAAATTACATAAAAATGAAAGAAATTAAATATAAATTTGTGTATACCTTTGACAACACCGTAAAAACAAAGTATGTAAAAATAAATTGGAAGGAGAAGATAGTAATGCAGATGATGTAGGGGAGTATACATAATTAATTGCAACAATTGTGGAGACAAATATGTGGGTGAAACAGGTAGGGAATAAGGACTAGAATCCAAGAACACAGGAGGGCAGTACAACTCAACTCACAGGGGAGTGCTATAGCTAGGCATTGTTGGGAAAAGGACCATAGGATGGATTTTAAAAACAGTAGGCTTATATACAAAAGCAATAACATCAGTCATAGGAGGGTAGTGGAAGGGCACTCATCAAAGAGATTAAAGTGATAGAAGGAAACAAAGAATTTACCTCAGAAGATCCCATAAGCCGATCTTTAATATTAAAAGAAGCTAAGATCGACCCTTCTGACCTGGAGGTTAGGTCTCCTGCCCAACAGACCGATGGTGACTACTCACATACCACAAGGATTAATACCACTGACCATCAGATCAGGATATCAACCCGACATGAGGAGATTAACAACTCTCAAGAGAATGGAAACCAGGACAGCCATCATATAAATGACAGCACAGGAGAAGAAGTTCCAGAAGATTGCTGGACCTTGAACCAGCCTGACCTCATCTCTTGAAAAAGGGTCACAGTTAGGACCTGAAAGTGCTCGAGATCAAAGTAATATGTAAATATTTACCAGTAAACAAGTTATACACAAGAATCTTGTGGGTTTCTCTTTCCAATAAATTTTTTCTTGTTCTAAAAGCCCCTGGAAGTTGGAGACCAGTTTTGGACATCTGAAGATTAAACCTTTCCATTCATCTGACTCCGTTCACTTTGGAGTCAGTGACTCGGTTCTTGCAGCTATACAGAAAGAAGAGTGGATGATATCTGTAGATATGATGGATACATACTTTTATGTACTGATTCAACCCACCTCAAGGGGATATAGTGATACTGCAACTTAATGGACTTTTGTACTTATCAGCTACAGTAATATGATTAGTTTTTGCTTTGCTACCATCTGAGATATGGTACATTTTAGAATAAATTTCTTGAATTGAATGTTAGTTTAGGTTGGGAACTATGTGGAATTGCTGTTAGCCATAACATATTTGGAGAGTATTCAAGTGCAGGCTATAACTTATGATCTTCGTTACTTTTCAGGAAGGCAGACCCCAAGGTGTCTGTTTAGTTGAAGAGCTAAAGTACCCTTGCTTTGGCTTCCAAGGAAAGTTTTCATTTTCTGGTGAAGTGCTTTGGCCACAGCCCTACCCATGAAGTTTTTATAAGAATCCTGTCCCAGTTGAAGAAATGGGTCCACCCTCTGGTCATTGGTATGGATCTCACATCCAGTCTGGAGGGTATCTTGAGGGCAAAAGATTATTTACTGAAATTGGCAAATACAGTATACTGGAGATAATGATAAACTTTCAGAAGTCACCCTTGACTGTCTCAAAGTGTTATGTATCTAGGGATGATATTTGATACATACCAAGAATTTTGTGTGTTTCTCCGAAAAAAGAGGCATGTAGGCAACTTTTTGTCAACCTTTGATGAATTTTTGTCCTTTACTGTACTCCCTTGCCAGCCAAGAGGTAGCATCTCTAGAGAAGCTGATGCCTGGAGCCAGGTTAAGGATGAGACCTATCCAATTTCATCTCCGGTAGCATTGGGACAGGAAAGTGCATCCAGACTCCTTCCAGGTTCAAGTACCCAGAGAGTTGTCTGAACTTCTGAGGTGGTGGAGCCACTGACCTCACCTCTTACAAGGAGTCTCCCTCCATTTCAAGAGCCCAGTCCTCACTTTGTATTCAGATGCATTGACTGAAGTCTGGGGAGCAGTTGCAGCAGGCTGATGTCACAGAGGTTTGGTCTTCAGAGGAGCGGGAGCTCCATATAAATCATCTTGAGATACTAGTGGTGAGGAAAGCTCTTGTGGCTCAAGAAGAGCTAGTTCAAAGCAGAAAGGTGTTATTCTTAGAAAACACCATGTTTTACTTGAGAAACCAAGGAGGTACAAGGTTGGAGTACTTGTTTCTCATTACGAGCAGGATCCAGAAAAAAGGGTCATCTCTCTCTCTCCTTCCACAGTTCATGCCTGGGAGGATGAGTATTATGGCAGACAAGTTAAGCAGACAGGGTTAGTGCTGTCATCGGAGTGGACATTGCATCCTCAAGTCTGCGAGGACCATCGAAGGTTGTGGGGTAGCCCCTTCTGTATCTTTTCACCATAAAATTCAACAGCCGGTTGCATATGTACTGCTTGCATTAAGGGTAATAAACAGTGTTACTGTCTGACCTGTTAAATCTGGCACTCCTTGGTCCGGCAACTCCTATGATCCAGGACTTTTTCGAATCAGCCGCCAGAGTTCTTGAGCTGCTACGAGGGTGGTACTGCATGTCACTTCAGTTCTTGAATTTTTTGGATTTCGGAAATGAAGCTTGCTCCGTAAATGCACAAGCACAGTTTGTTTTCAACAAAAACATTCCGTAAAACTAAAAAATATTCAGCATGCAAAAGAACCGTAATCTGTACATTAATCCTTTGGTTATCCGAATCGTCGTTACAGTTGACCCCTGCCTATTCACGGTTCAGGATTCACTCCTTCACCTATTCGTGGATGCTTCTGTTGAATGCATCACTGAATTTGCGAAAAATTCAGTAATTTGCAGATTTTTTTTTGAGAAATATTCACTAATTACTGTATTTTCATGTTATTATCATGGCTAAATACATTTTTTATGGTAAAAAATTATTTACTAATTTTCAGACATTAATATTTATGTAAACACTGTAAACTATCAGTAAAATGTACAGGCAGTCCCCGGTTAATGGCGATCCAGTTTTACGGCGCTTGTTCAGCAACGAAAATTGGCAATTTTTGGCGTAAAATTGATGATTTCCGCTTATCGGCGCCGATATATGCCTAACCAAGTGCTGATAACCAAAATCAGTGCTTTTTTAATGATAAGCCCCAAAAAAGCGCCGAAATTGCCGATTTTCGGTTAGCATCAATTTTTGATTATCATCACACCCTCAGAACGGAACCCCTGCTGATAATCGGGGACTGCCTGTATTCTTTTTTCAATGCATATTAAATATTAAGGTACTGTATACAGTAATTAACTTTCCAGGGTCTCCTTTTATACTGTACAGAGAAAACTGTACTGCTTCAGTACTGTACGAGAGAAAATGATGTACAGTAGAACCTCGGTCCTCGACGCTATTTTGTTCCAGAAGAAGTGTCGAGATTCGATTTTGTCGAATTCTGAGTTAATTTCTCCCATAAGAAATAACTGAAAATGGATTAATCCATTCCTGACCACCAGTCATTACCCCAACCTTGCCTATTTATACAAAACTTTACACAAATTACAATTAAATAAGTTCAGAATTGAATAACTTACCGTATCAGAAGCACTTTTTACATTTTTAAATGCATACTGTATAAAAAAAATTGGCCTATGACCAATGCGGCCGCATTACTGATGATAGACCGAGCGCCATAGGCTAGGCTAGGTAGCCTATAGGCACTACCAGAATATACTGCAACGGGTACACATGAAAACTGTTGTTAATAATGATAACATTGAAAAACAAGCCAGATTATCACATTAAATTAATAATACAGTATTTATAAGCCGAATTACTGTATGTCTGTTATCATAAAATTAAGAAAAATTTCCTAAATTACTTTGAACTCGGCAGCTTGTGGCAGATATAAACAAATATTTACTGAAAGATGTTTTACAGTAATTTTGTACACTATTCCAGTAGACTCTGTATGAAATTTACCATAAGTATTGAATGTTTATGTAATTAGTACCGCGATACACCACCAGGGTGGCGCTGTGGTTTGTTTATATCTGCCACAAGCTGCCGAGTTCCGACGTAATTTAGGAAATTTTTCTTAATTTTATGATAACAGACATACAGTAATTCAGCTTATAAATACAGTATTATTAATTTAATGTGATAATCTGGCTTGTTTTTCAACAGCAGCAGCAGCAGCAGCATGTGTGGGCTTTAAATGCTTAAAATAAGCATGGGAAGAACGCCACCAACAACGCCAACTAGC
The DNA here is from genome assembly GCF_040412425.1 of Macrobrachium rosenbergii. Classification (NCBI taxonomy): domain Eukaryota; kingdom Metazoa; phylum Arthropoda; class Malacostraca; order Decapoda; family Palaemonidae; genus Macrobrachium; species Macrobrachium rosenbergii. The sequence goes on along the minus strand of NC_089763.1, from coordinate 8,927,203 downwards.
GGCAGCCGCCCGAAACTCTTTTTTCTACAAACATCATATGATTCATCGGGTCGGATTCCGGTTTGTTGTTTGAGCTCCGACGCAAAATTTACTCAGCATTTCGTGTTGAAATCCGATTATGTCGAGTTCTAGTACAGTCGAGGACCGGGGTTCTACTGTACTTGAAAATAGGGGTCACTTGAATAGTTTTCACACTTAGCTGTAAGCCATATATTTTTAAGGATAATGTTTTAAGATGACTTTAAAATTATATTAAAGTGTTTTAGATAATAGTTTAAGATATAATCTGTGTAGGATGATAGTTTAAGGTATGAGAGAAAATGGATGTACTTGAAAACAGTGGTAACTTGAAAGTTTTCATACTTAGCAGTAAGCCATATACAGTATTTTTAAGGGTAATGTTATAACGTGACTTTAAAATGATATTAAGGTGTTTTAGAAGATAGTTTAAGGTATATTCAGTATAGGATGATAGTTTGGAGGTATACATTTGGTGTTTGAATTATTAAAATAAGCAGTTATAAATATTTTTAGTGGGGAGGTTTGGTTTTTGAACTATTTAAATAAATATTTTTAGTGGGGGAGGTTTGGTTTTTGAACTATTTAAATAAATATTTTTAGTGGGGGAGGTTTGGTTTTTGAACTATTTAAATAGCCAGTTACAGTATAAACATTTTTAGAGGTGAATGTCAAGTATTTGTGGGTTTCAGCTATTCGTGGGCATTTGTGGTCCCTATTCCCCATGTATACCAGGGGTTGACTCTATCTGGAACTCGAGATTATCCGACGCACCCAGACCAGGGATCAAGGCCCCAAACGTATGCATTTTGTCCCCTGTAATTTTGGGGGTTCGGGACCACAACCACCCATGAAAAGCAAAATCTGGGATAAGTTATCCCCCCCCTCTAAAAATGCTTATTACTGCCTATTTTAATAGCTCAGACACCAAATATACCTTAAGTATCATCCTAAAACACTTTAATATCATTTCAAAGTCTTCTTACAACATTACCCTTAAAAATATATCGTTTACAGCTATGTGTGAAAACTAATCAGTTATCCGAAGCTAAATAGTGGGAACTGTGGTGGAACCATCAACTGCCTGATAATGTTTGGACCTGAGAGTCATCAGATTGATATCTCAAAGGCGGAACTATTCACTAGGGCTGGACCACGGATTCCAAGGGGTCTGGTTCTGGGGATAGAGCTCTCGGCATTCCATCAGGTTTGCCCATGATGTGATTAGGGTGGGGACGATTGTATTCTTGTAACACTATCAGTCCTAGCAAGCGGGTTTGTCTTACACTTGGGCTACTCTAATCATGTTGTGCCATCCCCCTGTGGGGTAGGGTAGGGGGTGGACATTAGGGAGTTGTTTCTCACTTGTGCCATTGGTGGGAGAACAAACTCCATGAAAGGCTGATGATATCTTTTAAGGTTTTCAGGTTTACTTTTTTTTTCTCTCTCTCCCCTCAGTCTTTATTACAAGTCATTATAAGGATTTGAGTACCACTGGACCTTTTAATGGTAGCAACTCATCACAGTTGACAACCACTGGAACCTCCTCTGACAACCTTTCTTTAGAAAAAAATCAAAACAAAATCATAATGTAATTACACTGGAACCTTATGCTCCAGTACAAAACAAACCCAAAAGAAGTAAATATCATCTTGACTCAACCTTGAAACAGAACGGAAAATTTCAGCTCTGAAGTTAGAAAACTACCTATTACTCAGACACTCAACGACAGAAATGTCGTTTAGACAGCTAAGAGAAAAGTCGTGGCTTATAGTAGCCACAAAAAAGCGTCAGTCTGAGGGCTATATGTCTATAACAACAATAGATAGTATAAATGTAAAAATTAAAAAACATGACACTGTGAATAGCATTCAGGGTACCATTGTGCTTCCCGAGAACAGTGATGAACCAATCAAAAAGAATATTCTCTTGGACTCTCTTAACCCCTAAACGCCGACTTGACGTATCGTAAGTCGACTAAAAATTGTCTGTCGGGTGACGAGCGGATGTACCGTGTATAATCGACTACAAAAATTTCAACCTTCGGTCAACTTTGACTCGACCGAAATGGTCGAAAAACACAATTGTAAGCTAAAACTCTTACATTCTAGTAATATTCAATCATTTACCTTCATTTTGCAACAAATTGGAAGTGTCTAGCACAATATTTTGATTTATGGAGAATTTTTGAAAAAAACTTTTTCCTTATGCCCACGCGGTAACTCGGCCAAACATCTCAGAAATTCTTTCGTCACTTTGTCGTAATGTTTGCACCGTTTTATATGAGTCGTTACATAAAGTTTTATATATGAAAATGTGTGCAATTTCATGTAGAATACAAGAAAAAATAACTCATGGTTGTAGCTTTCATCAGTTTGGAAATATTTTCATATAAATCACGATAAATAGAAAAAATTCGACCTTTGGTCAACTTTAACTCGACTGAAATGGTCAAAAACTGCAATTGTAAGCTAAACCACTTACAGTCTAGTAATATTCAATCAATTACCTTCATTTTGCAACAAACAGAAAGTCTTTAGCACAATATTTCTATTTATGGTGAATTTTTGAAAAAAACTTTTTTTACGTCCGCGCATTAAGAATTCATGCATCATTTTGTGATAATATCTTCTCTGTGTTGCTTTGATCGTTTTACAATTTGTTATATACCAAAATCATTTCAATTTAGTGTACAATACAAAGAAAAAATAACTAATTAACTTTAGGCGTTTTGCTCACAGCGATTTGTGTCCAATTATATATGAAATTTTTTTTTTTGCGCTGTCATATATTTCAATATTTATATATGATAATGATATTTTTCCATTTCTGATGGTTGCATAGTAAACTTCAGGCAATGTCAAAAAAAGGAGCCAAAAATGAACCCTTAATCTTAAAAACTAAGCGTGCTGTGATTTTTTGAAAAAAAACTTTTTTTTCCGCCTCGGCACTAACTCCTGAACGCCGTCGGCATACGGCAGACGCTTTCATAAATAGAGGCTCGGCGTTTAAGGGTTAAAAAGATATCCCAGAGTCCAAGATTGTGAGGTATATAATATGCTGAGTAAGCAAAATAATAAGAAAATGTAAAAAATCACAAAAATAAAATTTGAGGGTCAAGATCTACCCCAAAAATAAAAGTGTTAGGTCAAAGCAGAGAAATAAAGCCCTGTGTCCCAAAGCCACTACAGTGTCCAAACTAGTAAATATGGGTATGCAGAAAAAATGTTGTCAAAACGAATCTGTATATGCTTATTGTGGATCTGAAGAACATGTCACACACAATGGAATTGCAACGAACCAAAATGTATAAACTGCAGGCAGAATTATCATGCAAGATCCAAAGAATGCATGTATTACATATACAATGTGGAATTGAAAATGCTACAAGAAAGAACAGGGATGTCTATTAGAGAGGCTAAATTAGAATTGAAAGTGAGAGGAATTCAAGATCCTGCTAAGAAACTTGCATATGCCTCAGTACCAAGAACTAGTAATGAAACAAAAATACCTACAGATAGAAGTAACAAAACACAGGAAAATAAATCTCAAGAAGAAAATAATGCTTTAAAGAAAAAACTAAAATGGCAAAGAATCAAGAAACAGGCGCAAAGGATATGGGTAACATGTTATCCAACTCATTCAAAATGTTAATGCAAATAGCACAAGATGATGATACTACTACAGAAGAAGCAGAAGAAAGTCTCGATGGAATGGAAATTAAAGATGAAAAAGGCCTTTGGAGAGAATGCCACCCAAAACAAAAAAACCAACTATAATTAGAGCAACATCGGTTAAACCAAAGACAAAGAATATGGAGCAAGAACAAAAACGAACTAAGAATATACATTTATCTCCTAAAATAATAGTAAAACCTATGGATACAGATATCCAAAACACTGAAGTTGAAGATAACAATGTTTAAGTCAAGGGAGAAGAGATTATTACTCCATCACCAATAATTGGTACAAGAGCAAATGAAGCAAGGAATGTACATGGAAACACACGTGGATGTAATGATTGTTTTGTAGAATTGTGCAGTAATAACAAAAACATAACCAAAGATGGCTTAAGAAACATTATAAGAAATTTTATGAAATATAGAAAAAAAGAAACAACAGATTTGGGTACCCATGAAAAAGGTTGCACGTGCATTGAGCACTTAGTATATTATAAAGAAAAACAAATGAATGTCATGAGTATATTATCAGAAAAAATCCAAGTTGATAACACAAAAAAGAAAGCAAAGCTCGACCACTGTAACATAATATTTTCAATAGCTATATTATATAGTGGAACATAAAAGGTCTACAGGCCAGTTTACGTAATAAAGCCAAGGTACCTACATTAATAGTAGGTATATTATACAATGGAACGTAAATGGTCTACAGACCAGATTACACCTAGGAGAAATACAGCGATTACTAAAAGAATTTGAACCAGTGATATTATGTTTACAACATGTCAACAAAACAATATCAACAGTAGGTAAATATACCTTAGCATCAACATCACAAGAAGGAAATGTAGGTACAACCATATATGTACATAACAAAGTAGTTTATGACAAGGTATCTGTAAACATTGCTGACTTACAAATATCAGGTATTAAAATTTGAATAAAAATGATAATTATATAATTTATAATTTATACAACCAACCTAATAAAAATTACGACATTGACAAACTTAAAAAATTACGTAATAATGCCAAGGAACCTACATTAATAGTAGGTGATTTTAATGCCTCACAACCTGAAGTGGAACTGTAATTGTACAGACTCAGATAGAGCAGGGAGTAAAATAGAATAATTCATAGATTCATATGACATGTGCAGTATAAATGATAACAAAATCAGCACATATTTTTCTAAAACACATGGAACATTTTCCTCAATCGACATAACTCTATGTACAACAAACATAGTAGACAGATTGGATTGGGATACAGTTGACGACTTGCATACAAGTTATCATTTCCCAATAATTTCATTATTACAAAATAATCCCACCAAGCATGTCCCTCAATATACTGTAACTCCTTAGTGTACTGTAACATTTATAAAGCAGATTGGGAGCGATATGAATTCCACACGCCCAGGAATATCCCACCATTTGAATATTTGAAAGACCATAATGAAACTAATAAATTTCTTGTTGATTTCATTAAAAATGCTGCTGATAAAGCAATTGATTTCATAAAAATGCTGCTGATAAAGCAGTACCAAAATCAAAATCTCGCCCAACAAAACACCAAGTCCCATTGTGGTCTGAAAAACTAACAGCATTAATAAAAATAAAACACCAAATTGGTAGACAGTTAGATAATTTGAATAGAAAGTTCAGTAAAATAAACAAAACATTACCGATATTAGAAGGAACTTTACAAACAATGACGATATTATTATTAGAAATTGATACATTAAAACCTCTATATAACAAAATATCTGCAAAATTTAAAAGAGAAGTAACTCAAGGAAGAACATTTTCATGGAGAAAATATATATCAGATCTCTAAATAATACTCCCATACAAAAATATGAGAAAAATTTAGGAAGATAAATAGTACTCATGTTAAACCACGTAGACATGCCATAATACAAGATGGGAAAAGAATACTAGATCTTAAAGAAATAAGTAATGTAATATGAGAAAATTTAGCAAAAGTAAGTTGTGACAAAAATTTAGATGAACATTTCTGCACAAATAAAAATAATGTAGAATTAATAACAATAAATTTTGAAACAATAGAAGATATATATTATAATAGAAAATTTAATAAGGAAGAATTGAATTTGCTGTGTTGAACTGAAATAAATCTGCCCTGGAGGTGACAGTATTTGTTTTGAAATGATCTGCCATTTAGCACCTTTGGCAAAGACATACTTATTAGAGTTTTATAACCACTTATGGCCTCGAAATTTATTTTTTGGTGAATGGCGTAAAGCTATAATTATTCCTATCCCCAAACTGGAAAAGATCCCAGTAATGTAAACAATTACAGACCAATTTCTTTAACAAGTTGTGTATGCAAATTACTAGAGAAAATAGTAAATGCTCGACTAACATGGCACATTTAAGGTACTCAGTTTAGGTCAAAATGTAACAGATCTACATCGGGTTCTCTATCTAACTTGGAAGACCACATATGAAGAAGATTTGAACAAAAACAAAATACTATAGCTGTCTTTTTTGGCATTGAAAAGGCATATGATACTACATGGAGATATGCAATATTAAAAACGTTACATAAAAACAGCATCCGTGAACATTTACCAAGGTTTATCCAAAACTTTCTGACAAATCACACTTTTCAAGTGAGAATTGATGATGTATTCTCAAATACATTTCCACTTGAAAATGGTGTTCCACAAGGAAGCATCCTTGGTGGCACACTTGTTTACTTAGCAATAAGTGATATCAGTAATAATCTACCTATCAGAATTAAAAGTAACTTATATATGGATGATTTTGCCATGTATTATTCAGCATCTCGCATAAAACATGCAGAGCGAATCATTAATAAAACTATAATAAAAATAGATGAATGGTCCTCATCTGTAGGCTTCACATTTTCTATACATAAGACTCAAGCACTATGTTTTATAAAAATAAAAAGTGGAAAAAAGGTGAAGAAATAGATTTAAAAATCAGGGGATTAGTATTTGATACTCACTTGAACTGTAAATCCCACATAACATACATGAAATCAAAATGTAAAAGAGCATTAAACCTAATTAAAAAACTATTGAACACTACTTGGGGAGCCGATAGACATACCCTTACAGTACTGTATAAGGCAACAGCACTGTCTATCATTGACTATGGAAGCGAAATGTATGGCTTGGCATCAGACACAACACTGAAAACATTAGACACAGTTCTTAATGAAGGCCTTAGAATATGTTCAGGAGCTTTTCGATCATCACTTACATCTTTACAAGTTGAATGTGGTGAACTACCTCTCTCTCTCCATAGAGAGCTAGTAACAATGAAGAGTGCTCTGAGAATTCAGACAAATGATCCTCCAACCAAAAAATTATTCGGATTAAGAGATGTGTTTATAAACAATCATCCACCTTCTTTCCCAATTAGAGCTAGAAGATTATTTGAGTCATTAAATATAAATATACATTAACCTTTAATATTAAAATTACCTCCTCTTTGGACATGAATAAAATGAGAATTTATATACACTTAAAGTATTTATCAAAAACATATTCATATACCCCAGAACACCATAGACAGCTTACAGTATAATCCGAAAAGGTCCACATTACGCAATACAATAATACTTCGATCTTACACGATTCGAGTTGCGCGAATTCACACACACAAGAACTTTTCACTGGAACCTGACTAATAGGCATACGCGATTTTTTCACAGACACACGAAATTCTCGAGAAACCCTGCAGAAGTGGATGATTAATTTTTGAAGTAATTTACAAGTTTTCATGCTTTTATGTGTAAAATCTGTGAAAAATGCATTTCATGCTTTTATGTGTAAAATCTGTATGAAAAATGCATTTCATGCTTTTATGTGTAAAATCTGTATGAAAAATGCATTTCATTCTTTTATGTGTAAAATCTGTATGAAAAATGCATTTCATGTTTTAATGTGTAAAATCTCTATGAAAAATGCATTTCATGCTTTCATGTGTAAAATTGTATGGAAAATGTATTATTTTTATTTTTGTACATGCATAAATATGATGCAAAGGTAATTTCAGCACATTCACTGTGTGTACTTTTACAAGATGTGATACCCATTTGCAAAGTTACTGCACTTTTCAAAGATGATACCCTGCAGAAAATGCTTGTTTAATGTTTGAAGTACATTTTAAGTTTTCATGCTTTTAACTGTAAAATCAATATGGAAAATTTATATTTATATTTCTGTACATAAATATCATACAAGTATTATATCCATTTGCAAAGTCTTTGTCACAAGGACTTTACATGACCTTGAGATGAGGTTTCTCAGTCGTGCTCATTTGATAAAATGAATTAGTTAATGTAATATCAGAGATGTAACTAAGAGTTGTATAAGTGTCATTCTTTGAAAATTACTCTGTTCACCTCGGAGAAAAGTGCTGGTGCAATCTGTATGTGCATGTAATTACAGCATGTTCAGTTGGTGTACTTTTACAAGATGAGATACCCTTTAGTTACTGCATTTTTCAAAGATGATACCCTGTACAAAGTGTGTTTAATTTTTAAGTTTTTCGTGTTTTTAGGTGTAAAATCAGAATGGAAAATTTGTATTTATATATTTGCGCATAAATACGATACAAAAGCAGTACAGTTACTTTATTACAGTATCTCTCTCTCTCTCTCTCTCTCTCTCTCTCTCTCTCTCTCTCTCTCTCTCTCTCTCTCTCTTAGTTAGCGCTCAAACATACTTTTACAACTTATTATTTCTCTGTACGTCATTACCTGTACAGTATATAGTTTTGAATTGATTGAATTTTACCTGCACTGTACTACCTTCTACGAATATTATGTACATGTTTTCGATATTTTATGGAATTATAATTTTGTTATGACTGACACATGATGTTTTGCCTAGTGACGCAAAGAAAACGGCTTTTACTCTAAGTGACAAAGAAAACGGTATCCCATGAATTAGGGGTAACATTAGTATACGTACGCACCTACTGTAAATGCGCTATTTTGAAACTGTGCAGTACTCACTTATTATGTCAACCATCTACTGTATTCCTTTTTTAAGGGTAATAAGCTAAATTTTAAATAAAATTACACTAACTTTAGTTCATTTAAAAGTTAGCTTAATACTTTGGGAGCATGATTAGGTCATATTTAGTACTTAAACTCTGGAAATAAACATTTATTATCATTTTTAAAGACCATGCCAAACTTACGCGAAAATTCACCTTGCACGAGGGTATCCGAACCTAACCTCAAACAAATTTTGAGGTATGACTGTGTATATATATATATATATATATATATATATATATATATATATATATATATATATATATATATATATATATATATATATATGTATTATATATACAGTATATATATATATATATATACATATATATACTATATATATGTATATGTTTATATATTGTCATAAACTGGTCGTCGTGGTTGGGAAGAGAATTGAACAAATTTAAAACTTATGCCTGCAAAGGAACCAAGTGCACCCTGATTATGAACAAAGGAAAAGTTATTTGAAACCTATCTTAGATTTTCCTGGATTTACAATTAAATGAGTAAGGTCGCCATTTGGAATTAGAATTCTTTACAATTTAAAGGGGTTTATTTACAGAGATTTAGCAATTAAGCAAGGAGCCAAACAATGCAAAATGGTACCCAATGGCCAGGCTCATGAATTATATACAGTGAGCAATAATGCAGTGATTGGCAACGAGTAAGCTAATTAATAAGGGGCCAATGTACAATACAATTATTCCCGTTATAATAATAATAACTTGGTTAGGCCAAGATTACATTAAATTGTCTCGTAGGGTAATCCATAAGGAAGGGAAACTCCAGGCTAATAAAATCCGTAATGTAAATGTCTGAGGGGCCAGCAACGGAATCTTGCAATCGTGCTGCGACCAGGAATGGTTTTCAACTTTGAATGGCAGTCAGGCTTAGCATACACAGAGCGCAACGGAGCCGACGATATCTCCCCTATAAGAGAGTTTATGAGTTAGCCCTGCTCAACTGAGAGAAAGGGAAATCTACCTATAAAACATTACACAATGCACGTTATTAAATACTAACCATGACGTAGCCCAGAAGATAATGATAAGAAAATCACTGTTATGGGATCGGTTTCGATTGGGCTTTTGAAACAAGAAACATGTGATCGCCGTCACCCGAAGGGGGGAGTTTGGGAAGGGAAAGGATTAAACTGGGAGATGAATGAGAGAAATGGAAGGAATTTAGTAGAGAGAAACGGTGGGTGACTGGCGCCATACCTATGTCAGATGAATATTTGAGCTCCGAAATACTACGTCTCGGCCGTCCAATCGTAAAGTTGGGTCACCACCTGAGACAAACGTGTGAACAGGATAGACACGGGTGAATCTGCTTGGCCTGCTTCCTCGAGCAGGCTTCGGAGCCATAGGTCCCACCTGAAGGTGAATTCTTTGCCAGTAAACAGGTCAAAGGAATAGCAGTCTTAAAGATAATGAGCCTAAGGTTTAAGGTCCTAGCTTCCCCCCGATTGGTTTACGCCCTAACGTCTATTTTTTCCCTGGGCCTACTTTGAAAACATTACCCCAAAAGGGGGAAATCTAGGTATGTTCTGGTAGCCGGGGTTGGGGGAAGTTGAAAGAGGGAGGCCTATTGTTTCCCAGGATCAGGCGATTTGGAAGGAACTCCCATACTGCCCCACACTGGTGCTAACGGCTATTATCTGGTTCAAAATACTTTCCCTACTGTCTCGCCCGCCATATTGCGCCGACTATAAGCTAACTGAAATGAGAAATTTCCCTTGAAGTTAGCTAGATAACAGCTAAATAGGAGGGAGGAATATAAATCCTTGATAGGTTCCCCCTTAAAAAAGGCCCTTCACACCCTTTCGGTGTGAGGGTCTTAGCTAATTCCTCCCGACGGGCAGCCAGGGACCCTACACAACGTGCTTTGGCACTGCAACAGCTAAAGGGGCCTACCTAACTGCTAAGGAGGGGTTCTGAATTGGCTAATTTACAGGCGTAACCTACTTAAGGATATAGATACAGCTACCTACTGGCTATGAGGACAGGAGAAATCTACGCCTAGACAAACGCACACGGTAAACACCTAACCTAACCTAACCTACTCTCCCCACGACTCTGGCACTGAACGAGCGGGCACTAACGAATGGCACGCACTGAGTTATGATCAGCACTACGCTTTATGATTAACACGCAACAAATTGAAACATGACTAACCTGAAGGGTAATTCGCAATGCATGATTAAG
>NC_089763.1:8533739-8611239 GCF_040412425.1 Macrobrachium rosenbergii | reverse complement strand
CGGTAATGATTTATACTCTCTTGATGGCGCCGGGTGGTAGCGCCCACTGAGTCGCGGTATGGGCCCACGCTGCGGTTCGCGCCCCAGTGGTACCGTTCATTTATCACGACAATTCTCTTCGTGATATTTTCCATCGGAGATACTCGAGGTAGCGTGAATTTGATATTAAACGACATTTGTAACATGATTGTATATAAAATCACGGTGATGGTACTTGGCAATAAGAGCTGCGTGTTCCAAACGCATTCAACGGTAACTATCATGCAGTGGAGGTGGGTCGTTGAGGCTGGTACACTTTCCCCGCCACGACGGGAAAACAGTACAGCAGACTCGTAATGACTTATACCTCTTGATGGCGCGGTGGTAGCGTCCACTGGAGTCGCGATGGGTCCATGTCAAGGGGTCTGCGTCCCAGTGGTACCTGTTCATTTATCACTTTATATAAATTCCTTCGTGATATTTTCCATCGGAGATACTTCGAGGTAGCGTGGAATTTGATATTAACCATTTGTAGCTTCATGATTGTATAAATCACGTGTGTGATTAAAAATTTCATAATAAGAGCTGGCAGGTTCCAAACGCATCAACGAACTATCATGGCGGAGGTGTGGGTCATTGCCGAGGTTAAGTACACTCTCTCCCCGCCTACCACGGAAAAACAGTACAGCAGACTCGGTAACGATTTATACCTCTTTGATGGCGCGGGTAGCGTCCACTGAGCCGCCGCCAGAAGGGTCCATGTCATGGTTCGCGTCCCAGTGGTACCTGTTCATTTATCACTTATATAAATTCCTTCGGTGATATTTCCTCCATCGGAGATACTCTCGAGGTAGCGAATTTGATATTAAACGACATTTGTAGCTTCTCCATGATTGTATAACTGGTCGGTGCGATTAAAATTTCATAATAAGAGCTGCGTGGTTCCAAACGTACCAAACGAACTATCATGGCGAGGTGGTCATTGCCGCAGGCTGGTACACTTTCCCCGCTCACGATGGGAAAAACAGTACAGCAGACTCGGTAATGATTTATACCTCTTGATGGCGCGGTGGTAGCGCCCACTGGAGTCGCTAAGGGTCCATGTCATGGGTTCGCCCCAGTGGTACCTGTTCATTTATCACTATATAAATTCCCTTCTGGTGATATTTTCCATCGAGATACTCGAGGTAGCGTGAATTTGATATTAAACCACATTTGTAGCTTCATGATTGTATACAAATCACGGTGATTGGGTACCTCATAATAAGAGCTGCGTGTTCCAAACGCATTCAACGAACTATCATGGCGGAGGGGTCATTGCCGAGGCTGGCACACTTTCCTGCCCACGGGAAAACAGTACAGCAGACTCGCACGATTTATACCTCTCTTGATGGCGTGGTAGCGCCCACTGGAGTCGCGTATGGGTCCATGTCAAGGTTCAAGCGCCTCCAGTGGTACCTGTTCATTTATCACTTATATAAATTCCTTCGTGATATTTCTCCATCGTGGAGATACCTCGAGGTAGCGTGGAATTTGATATTAAAACGACATTTGTAGCTTCATGATTGTATATAAATCACGGTGTGATTTTAAAATTTCATAATAAGAGCTGCGTGTTCCAAACGTACCAACGTAACCATCATGGCGCGGAGGTGGTCATTGTCGAGGCTAAGTAATTTTCCCGCCACGACGGAAAAACAAACAGCAGACTCGTAATGATTTATACCTCTCTTGGATGGCGCGGGTAGCGCCCACTGAGTCAAGTGTATGGTCCATGTCAAGGGTTCGGGCCCAGTGGTACCCACTATTTATCACTTATATAAATTCCTCTTTCGGTGATACTTCATCGGAGATACTCCGAGGTAGCGGAATTTGATATTAAACGACATTTGTAGTTTCATGATTATATATATATATATATATATATATATATATATATATATATATAATATCTGGCAGCTTGCTAAGTCCCTCATATTTTGTAGCCTCTGCTAAGTCCTCATATCTGGCGCTCTAAGTAAGTCCTCATATTTGGTAGCCTGTTAAGTCCCTCATATCTGGTAGCTCTGCTAAGTCCCTCATATCTGGCAGCTCTGCTAAGACCCTTATATCTGGTAGTTCTGCTAAGTCCCTCATATCTGGTAGCTATCCCTGAAGTGTAGGGACTTTCTGATTTAGGCCCCTTAGTCTGCCTTAGACATCTAGTCTGTAAAGTCCCTGCTCAAGTATTCTCAGAATGAACATCCTGCCGCAGCCTTCACATTTCGACCTGGGTCATTTAACACTTATTATCATTATTGTGAATTGTGGTATTTTATTGTCTGTTCAAGTGACCAAGCATTATGTATATAACAGAGCATTGTAACAACCAGACATTGCTTTATTGAGGCGTAGTGTTCCTCACACTCCAAGTGAGAGCGAGAATGAGCATAGATGCAGACATTCCCAACCACATACAAATTACCACGAACCTCTCGGAGGCAGATGCCTCCCTCACGCAATCCCCTCCCACGTGCTCCTCCACACCGGTGCCTGCACCCCGCTCGATGACCCCCCTGACGGACCAACCAAAAGTGGCCCTCAGCATAAGACAGCTGCCATACACCCACCAAAACACAGCCTCCTGGTTCTACAGGGTCGGGCAACGTGTGGTGAGGCTGGCCGACAAGTGGGTGTTGAAGGCGGACATCGCCATCAACGCCCTTCAGGAGGAGATATACAAGAAGATCAGTCTCGTGGGTTAACGCATTTACACGCGTGAGCGCCCCGCCACCTTCCAGGCTAAAAGCCACCTCGTCGCAGATCTGCTCCCTGGGTTGTCTCTGAGAGCTGCCTGCCTCTGACCTCAACCCACGGCAGGAGGATACCTGGAATGTGAGGTGCCCTCCAGGACCTCCTCCTCCTCCCCGAGACTGACAAGGGCAGCAGGCGCCAAGAAATCAGGCCCAAGTCGAGGGAGATCTTCCTGTGGCAGCTACTGCCAGAGGTCCATGGGCAGATCACAGAGGCATACACCCTGCCGGTCGAGGACCTGATCAGGGTGGCGCAGCAGCTGACAGACTCCACGAAGGCAGCAAAGCAGGTGTCCATGCCCGCACACCCCATCAACTGCCTCCAGCTGGAGGACCCCACCACAGAGGGCGTCAACGTCGTAGCCCAGAAGAAGCCATCCCACCAGCAGAAGAAGGAGAGGCTGGGGCTTTGCTATTACCACCAGAGGCTGCCAGGAGATGCAAAGCCCCCCTGCCTTTTCTTCCCTCCAAAAAACAGGGGAGGTGGTGGCCACCCACACAGGCCGCCATGGCAGCAGCAACTAAAACACCCAGGGGCCCCTCACTAGTAGGGCTTACGCCTACACCATCTCCGGCAGGATGATGTTGATCGACACCGGAGCCATGTGGTCAGTGTTCCCGCCTTCCAGAGAGGACTGCAGACATCCGCCAGATCCGACTGCCTCCCTGACGGCCGCCAACGGATCCCCCATCCTCTCCTATGGCACCAAGCTCCTGTCGATCTCCATCCTTGGCCAGAGGTACAGGTGGAAATTCATCGTCGCGGACGTTAGGACCCCGCTCCTGGGTGCGGACTTCCTCACCCACTTCAGACTGGCAGTCGACGCCAGCTGCAAATGCCTGCTGGACACTGGAGTCCTGCCAGTCCCCGCCTGTGTCGCTGGGCCTCAGGGAGCCTGTCATTTTCGTTCTGTCGCGGCCCCACTAGCATGGTTCCTCCGAAGGAATTCCCAGAAGTCTTCAAACCTGAGCTTCTCCAGGTGCCCGGGGCCCCCGCCAAACATGGGATATATCATCACATCAAAACAAAGGGCCCCCCGACGCATGTGAAGTTCCCATGGCTTCCCCCACAGCACCTTCAGGAGGCCAAGAGGGCCTTTGCTGAGATGAAAAGGATGGGCATATGCAGAAAGGCTCCCTACCCGTGGGCCTCCCCCTTTCACATGGTGCAGAAAGTGGATGGCACCTGGAGGCCCTATGGTGACTACTGGTGGCTCAACTCGCCACAGAACCCGACTACCCTCTACCAAATATGCAGGACTAACGGCCTCCTTCCACGGAGCCAAAATATCTTCCTGCTAGATCTCTTAAAAATCATTTTCAGGTACCAGTAGCGCCAGAAGACATCCCTTAAACTACTATCACACGCTTTCGTCCTACGACTTGCCTTCTCCACTTTCGCTTGAGGAATGTGGCCCAACCTTCCAGAGGTTGCACAGCATCCTGGGGGACCTGGACTTCTGGTACCGTTACTGATGATATCATACCCTTTTCCAGATCCCAGAAGGAGCACCTGCAGCACATCTGGAAGGTCCTGCAGCACCCGCAGGAGAGTGGCCTTGTCGCCAGGTTTGACACGCGTACCTTCGGGCGCCGAAGGTGGAATTCCTACCCACGATATCCCCAGGCGCCCGTCAATGTCATCGAAGGTCGAGGCTGTCTAGAAGTTCCCAATCCCTACCCCATCAGGGCCGTATAAGAATCTCGAATGGTCGACTCACTACAGGAGATTCAGCCCCGGGATCGCGACACACCATGGCCCCGCCGATGGCGGTCCTCAAGGGTCACCCAAAGACCCAGTGGGGCCCCGACCAGCACAAGGCCTTCCCTCCTGATGAAGGCTGCCCTCGCTAAGGCAACATCTTGGCCCACCAGGACCCTAACACCTCCTCCAGCGACGACGACGCCAGTAACGCCGCTTCGTGGAGCCGTCCTTGGAACAAGTCAGTCAGCGGACCCTCAGCCATCGCTCTTCAGCAGGGAAGCTCAGCCTCACAGAGTCCTGGGTTACAGCACTTTCAACTGGGAACTCTTCGCAGCATACCAGGTGGTACGTCACTTCCAAGTTCCTCCTGAGGAACGCTCACGCATTTGGACTGACCACCAGCCGGGCCAGTCCACGCCTTCATGAAGCTGGGGGGAAGTATGGTCCTCAGGCAGCAGCAGCACCGCGCCATGCCATCGCGAGTTCACCTGCACCATCAAATACCTCCTGGCAGGAAGAACCGAAAGAAGCTCACGCCTCTGAGGATCAAGATCGGCGTGGTGCAGCCTGACCGACTACGGTGGACCTTGCCTACTGCACAGCCATCACGTCGCTGAAGTGGGAGGACGTGCCCCGCGGCCCTGCTCTGCTGAGCGACATGAACACTGGCCGCCCCCGCCCCCTGCTGCCCGCCTCCCAACGTCAGCTGGTCTTCGACGTCATCCACGGCCTGTCCCACCCCGCTGGAAGGACGACGGCCAGGCTACTCACAGAGAAGTTTGCCTGGCACGGCATACGAAAGGACTCGATGGCCTGGGCAAGGCAATGCATGTAGTGTCAGGCCAGCAAAGTAAGCTGGCACACCGAGTCTGGGGTGGGCGAGTTTCCCCAGCCAAAGAGATGCTTCGGGCACATCCACGTCGACGTAGTGGGCCCTCTTCCCCCATCAGGAGGAGCAAGATACCTCTAACAGTCAACGCGCCACGTGGCCCGGTTATGCCCATGGAAGAAGCCACCCCAGTGCATGCAGAATCCTCTCCTCTCCAGCTGGATTAGCTGCCTGGTGTCCTGACCACATAATGATATGAGGTCCCGCTTCCTATCCGAGCTTTGACCACTGGTACGCCTGCTGGGGACCACTCATCAACACACCACTGCCTGTTAACCTCAAGTAGCCAACTGGGAATGGTGGAAAGGTTCCACAGGTCCCCTGAAGGCATCCCCTCATGGCTCGCTGCACTCCTAGAATTGGGAGTACCAGCTGCCCTGGGGTCATCCTCTGATTGAGAACTGCCCCAGAGCCAACGGCACTCTTCCTCAGCAGAAACGCAGGAATCTTGGTAGTCCTAAATCCGTCGATAGCAACGTTAAGAGGCTCCGTGACAGAAGCGTCGCCTCTGCCAAAGACAAACAACATAAGCATCACAGACGCCCTCTTCATACCTCCTCCCGTCTGTCTCCCGCTCACCCATCTTCTTCAGAGACGACGCCGTGCAGTTTCACACCAGGCCCTACAGAGGACCTTCCTAGCCTGAAAGTGACAAAAGGCATTCCGCACACCCATGAAGGGAAGATCATATTGCAGACTGCCCAAGCCTGCATTTCTGGAGGAGGACATCGGGGCGGTTCTAAAGCTTCCTGTGCACAGGAAACGTGTCATGGGCATCCCTGAAACCCTGAAACTAAACAGAGGGGCTCCTAATATCACCACTCCAGAGGGCGCCGGGAAGGCCACCACCCTCCAGTTGATGATTTTAGAAAGTGGAGCCCCCCACGCCCAGCAGATACCTGCTTGATCAGACTCTACCTACATTTTGGGGTACAAAGTCCTCACTGAACGTGTTCTGTACATGAACATCCCGTTTTCTGCAATGCGGTGTATATGTGACAGAGTATTTTTGTAAAAGACCAGACATTGTTAATCATTATGTTTTCTGTATGTACCTGTCCTGTTTTGTAGAGAAATAGTTTGACCTCAGGTCACCTGTAAATCTTTGTACCTGCAGTCTCTGCGTTATACGCAGATGTCCACACATCGCTTTGTAAGTGGATCGCTTCATCAATAAACTAGCAGTACTAGTCTTCCTGCTCATTATTTCGCGCCTCTCTCACAAACCACCTCCCTTACAAAAATATGGTATTGTTCCCACTTGATTTAGTCTTTTTCGGATCTGACATTAGTACTCTGACTGTTGGGTCTAGACAGATCATTTACACATAACATGTGAATGACAGCAACTCATTAAGCTAATGATAGTACAACGGTTGGATAGCTTGTTGAAAATGTATCAGAAAACAATAGTCCTGGGTGTCCGAAAGTGCATGCCTGAGCCTATGTTGTAACAGAGCTTTCCTCGTCTATATCGTTGGCCATCTAGCCACTTTGACCAACGATACAGACTCGTAAGGTACGACAGCATCAGGTAATGGGAAATGATGCTTTTGCATGAATACTCCCGTTTCATTTTTGAACTGAGAATAACAGTGAATTAAATAAATTTGGTTGTTTTACTGTATGATACTAGAAACCAGTTCCTGGCAGGTACCTCTTACGAGAAGAATGTTGTATGCCAGTTCTGTAGTAACTATAATCAGTCAATTACGAGTAGAATAATACTTACCCTGTTGATTTAGTTTAACTATAATACACCATACTGGAAATTGTTTTATTGACTGGCTTCCCTGCAATTTATTGGGATGAACATTGCCTTTACCATATGCTCTGGTTTACAACGTTCGTGGAATGAAATGTCTACAGATGACCCAAACCTTGCACCATCCTTTAATAAATATCCCACCTGTTCCATATATTTGATAGCATTTGATTTTGCAATTGGGGATTTAACCTTCCTGAAAATTTGGCAAATACAGAAGCTTTGCTTCAAATCGCTCCAAAGAGAAACATATATATAAACAATGTCTGTTATTCAGGTGTGTTATCAAACATAATCTCAAACAAACTGATATGCTTTTTTTTTTTTTTACTCTTTGCCGCCCCATCAGTAAAGCATTTGTGATTTTGATAATCAGACATGTACTACGTATCTAGTTCCATGAAACACTCGTCGTCGTACTGTTTTGATCTTCAGCGATACATCTTTCCAGCTGTTTCTTGGTCAGAGATTAAACGCCTCAGCAGAAAAAAAAAAAATATTGAAACCGAAAGTGGATAAATATTATCTGACTTTTACAGATCTGGAATGATCGTAAAATCTTATGGAAAATCAATAGATTCTTTAATTTATTTTTCTGCTGAAATCTGTTGTTTCAGATATATTTGCGTTAGATGTAGTTGGTTTCCTGTGTCATAAAAGTGGTGGTTCACATTTCAGCTGAAATTTTTCATAGGTTTTAAAGGTTTTACATTAATATCACACGGAAACCTATGAGTCACCCGGGATAATATTATTTTTCGGATTATTACTGTGCTGCAGTCGTTTTCACCTGTTTTAGAAGACGAGAAAAAATAAATTGTTCTTTTTATTTTTTTCAGAATGAAGACTATTCGTCGGACATGGGAATAAATGCGCACTCCTTTATGGGAAAGTAAATAGAGTACAACAGTAGCGAAGACAATATATATATATTTTCTAAAAAAAGAGGCTTAAAGAGTCGAGAGGCATATCTGATTACAGAAATGCCTCGTCTTCCTAAGCGCAAGTTGAATGGTCAAGTATAGAAGACAAATCCAACGGAGGAGGAGGGCTTGTCTTGCGTCAGTAATGAAACTAAGGATCGAATATTTCACTCGGTCACATTTTCATAAATACCTATCAAATCTCCCTTAGTTATTAAACTAACTGGATACCAGTTTAATTCAACTAACATTTAAGAATCCAACAGTTCTAGAAATGCGGCTCTCCAGATTGAGTTTGGAGTGAACTGAATAGGTTTTTCATAACAATGAAAACTGACGGAGATTCATTTTGAAGCCAAGGGCAAAGATTTGTCTTTCTAAAGGGCTATTCAAATCTAACGATATCATTACCAAGTAACTTGCCTTACCAATTCTGGAACACAACCTATAGCTGACATAACCTCAATGCCATTGTGGTTGACACGCACTTCCATTCGGACAGAAGACTGGAACCATCCCAAAAGCATGCAAGGTGGAGGGCGTTAAAGCGTTTAGCGACCTGCTGCTGTGTTTTGGAGCGGGCTGTTTGGCAGCCCTGATCACTGCCGCTGCCACTATGTTTCACAGTGGGCATTAGTCCGGAGCCCATATTTTAGCAGAGATCCAAGTCGTCATAGACTTTGCAAAGATGGAGAACGATCATACGCAAGCTCTTCAACCCATTGTTACAACTGTTACGCTCAGACTGGGTCTATGGACTGCTTGCTCAAGACATCACTTACAAACCTTCAGTTATGTGTCTATGTAATATATCTCTGAATAGTATTTGATCTGATTAGAATCTTTCTTCCTTTGCTTTACATATTCATATCCACGGTAATGTTTTCCATTTGACCCCTTTCCCCAGCACCAAAATTTCTGTTTTGAAGCTCCACTGAATATTAAATTTTCTTTGTTCATTGTCTTTTATTTTGTCTCTATATTAAACTAACATTTAAATAAAATGGCAAATATTATTAGTAGAAGTCATCACAGAGGCATCAAAAGACTTGAATCAAGAATTATTTTACAGAATAAACAGTTGGAAATATGTGAACAACTTTTGAGTGTACTGGTCTTTTTGTAGCTTGTGCCATTTCCTCTTGGCTGTACTAGGTGTTATATGCAGAAATTAAAAGAACACTACTATCATGTTCTTTCTGGTGCCTTTGTCTACAGGCAGTCTCGACAAAAATATTTGCATTTCATCTTTGATGTTATAATCGTATGCAGCGCCAATGTAATTGCTCAACATTGTAGTCATGCAGTTACTAACGTTAGTAGGTCACTTGGACCTAAAATCACCAACAATGGTTGTGTCTGTAACTAGTGTGAAATTTTTCTACCATAAAGATACATATGGAACTTCCTTACTCCATACATTAGTGCTAATGCTTCTTTTTCAATTTGTGAATAGTTTCTCTCTGCCTTGTTTAATACTCTAGAGGCAAAAACAATAATACTGCACCTAAACCTATGTTTGAAGTGTCACAAACCAACTTTACTGGCAAATCCATTTGATAATGTACTAGGAATATGGGTGAAGCATAGAGCGTCAATCACTGAAGTGACGATCTCCCTGCAGAGCTTGTGACCTCAGACGGCCATACTGAAAGGTCTCGTCCAACTCATAGTTCTATACTTTATTATTATTATTATTATCTTTTTTACTATTATTATTATCTTATTATTATTACTATTAATGTTATTATTATTTTACTGTTGTTATTATTATTATTACAAAAACAGGTTGGTCTAAGCACTCCAACCATTGTGGCCAAGGCCAAAGTATCTGCTGTTGGATCTAAGCAGTGTTTAGCATAAATGGTTCCTGAAAATTACAGGCCTTATAGAGTCACCAAACAGTAAATGTACAATCACTAAACACTCACACTTACTACAGACTCACACTCACTAAACACTCACACTTACTATGCACTCACACTCACTAAACACATGCACTTACTATACACTCACACTCAATAACACTAAACACTCACTGAATTCTCAACACTCACTAGGCACTCACTATGCACGAAACGCTCACTAAACACTCATAAAACACTAAACACTCACTAAATACTCACTGTGCCACAAACACCCAGTAAACATTCACTAAATACTCACTTAATCCCAAACACTCATCAAACACTCAAACACTCACTACATTCACTACACCCACTATACACTCAAACATTCACTAAGCACTACCATACACTAAACACTCACTAAACATTCACTAAACACTCACTATACACTAAACACTCGCTAAACCCTTGTAAAGTCCCCGCAGCAGGGTTTTTCTGTGGTGACGACCCGTTTTCTTTGCTTCACCTAGGATCGCCGCTCCTGGGTAACGGGTCACGCAAAATTCAGACATACCCAATCAAACAAATTGTTTTATGTAAATATTTACTTGCTACCAAATTGTATGTTATGTGTTCCTTCTTTCAGGTATCAGAATGTATTCAACTCTGCTATTGCTCATTTGTGTAACTCAAAGTGCTTTTGTTTGTTGTATTTATTACCAATTGTTATTGGCCTCAGGTCAAATTTTTGTTCCCATTGTATTCCTGGCATGACGTCAGTCCACCTCTATATAAACCAGTCCAATACAATAGCAGCAGTAACTTTATCCTTCTCGCTTTGACACCCTCAAAGTGGTGACCCTGAGTGGTTCCCGAGCCATTAGCAGACTCACACGGCAACTTAGTCTTAGCTCCAGGAACTGCCCACGCCCCTAGCGGACTAATTATGGCACTGTAACCAGCGTTCGGGCCATGACTCTCAGTCGCAAATCACCAGCGCCATTAACGGACTCCACACGGGCGCGCCCCAAGCGTGTATTGATGCAGTATTCCACTCCAATGAAGAGGGCAATAGCTAGCATGGACGCTGACATCCCCTTTGTTCAGTTAACCGTGAACCCCGCGGATTCAGAGGTTTACTCCCACCCATATCACCCGCGCCTCCCCGCTCTCCACACCGCTGCCCGCCCCGCACGCTGCTCCTGCCCGACGCCCCTGTCCCAGGTCAACAAAGCTGCTCGCCACAAAGTTGCCGCTCACTCAGGAGAAACCCATCAGCGTGGCTGTTCAGGGCCGAGGGTCAATTCAGGCTGGCGGAATTCACGGACGGCGCGTTTGCCATAGTGATAAACGCCCTACCGGAGGAGGTCTACAGGAAACTCGCCCCGTGGGTGTCCGCCGCACACCCCCTCACCTACCGCCACCTGAAAGCATCCCTACTTGAGACTTGCTCCCTGCCGGTCGCCGAGAGGGCCGCCCACGCCCTCGACCTCATCATCAACCCACGGCAGGAACAGAGCGTCGCGGGAGTCGTGGGGCATGGTACAGGATCTCCTCATCCTCCCCGCCCACCGACAGCAGCAGTGGGGGCAATCCGAAACAGCGCCTGTCGCGGGGATTCTCCTCTCCAGCCTTCCCGAGGTTCGCATCAGATCCCAAAGTCCTACACCATGCCCTCGAGGTCTTAACTGCATGCAGGCAGCTGACCGACAATCGGCAGCTGGGCAGCAGCAGGGCATCAGCGCCTGCACAATCGCATCAGTTCCATTCAGCAGGAGGAGGGCGCAGAGGAGGAGATAGGAGCCGTCACCAGAAGGCGGCCACCATACCATCACAGAGGGAACCCACCGGGCCTTTACTACTACCACCAGCGGTACGGCAAGGATGCCCGGAACTGCCAACCCCCGTGCTCATTCACCCGCCCAAAAAACGGGGGAGGTGGCAGCCAACAGAACAGGCCACCATGGCAACAGAGGAACCCAGGAGCCCAAAGCCATTAGGCTTCTATGTCCTCACACCATCTCCTCGCAAGATGTTGCCGACAGGACAACAGATCAATATTTCGCTGTCCAAGGAGGGACCGCAAGAGTCTACTGGATCCGCCGTTCTCTTCCTTGACGGCCTAATGGTCACCTTCTTCTACGGCACCAGACTCCTGTCGCTCATACTTGGCCGGAGGTATTCCTGGGACTTTCATTCGTCATGACGTAAGGACTCCACTCCTGGGCGCAGATTTCCTCGCCCACTTCAGGCTGGCAGTCGACGTTGGTCGCAAGCCTCTTCTCAACACCGACTCCTGCTGCCAGTCCCTCCCCGTTGACAACGGGACCCAGCGCACCTGTCATCTGCTCCGTCGCCCCCCACCAGTACACCCAGCTGCAGAAGGAGTTCCCTGATGTATTCAGGCCTGAGCTCTGTCAGGTCCCTGGGGTCCCAGCAAAACATAGCATCTCTCACCACATCAAAACGAAGGGGCCCCCTACATTACCAAGGTTCTGGGAGGCTTCCCTCGCGGGCGCCTCAGGAAGCCAAGAACGTCTTCGCCTAAATGGCAAAATGGAATATAAAAAGGCCGCCAGCCCGTGGGCCTTCCACATGGTGCAGAAATCGGACGTGCTCCTGGGACCGCGGTGACTAAGCAGGCGGCTCAACCTCGCAACTGAACCTGACCATTACCCCCTGCCGAACATGCAGGACCTCACAGCCTCCTTCCACGGGGCCAAAATATTTTCTAAATTGGATCTTCTAAAATCTTACTTTCAGGTACCAGTTGCTCCAGAGGATATCCCGAAAACCACCATCATCACACCTTTCGGGTCCTATGTCTTTGCCTTCTCCACCTTCGGGCTGAGGAACGCGGGGGCAACCTTCCAGCGGCTGGATGGACAGCACCCTGTGGACCTGAAGTTATGCCCGCATGTGGATCATATCCTCATTCTCTTCCAGGTCCCATAAAGAGCACCAGAGGCACATCTGGCAGTCCTGCAGTGCCTGCAAGAGAATGGCCTCGTCATCAGGTTTGACAAGTGCACCTTCAGCGTCGAGAAAGCTGACTTCCTAGGCCACGAGATATCCCCGGATGGTGTCCGCCCGCTCACATCAAAGGTCGCAGCTGTCACCAGGTTCCCCGTCCCCACCTCCGCTAAGGCTGGTCCAGAAGTTCCTCGAATGGTGAATTACTGGCAGGGGTTCATCCCGATCGTGCACACAATGACCTCTGGACGGAGGTCCTGAAAGGTCAACCAAAAATCCTGGTGGGGACCAGCCAGCAGCAGGCCTTCCCGATGCAGGCCGTTCGTTGAGGCAACCACCTTGGCCCACTCAGGACCCCAGCGCCCTCTAATTGATGACGGACGCTGGCAGCGCCGCATGCGGAGCCGCCCTGGCAGATCGCCGATGGCGCCCCTGCCTAACGCTTCTTCAGCAACTAACCCGCGGAGGCCCGCCACAGCACTCTCAACAGGGAACCCGCATGCTCTCAGGTGGTCAGCACTCAAGTTCCTCCTGGAGGGTAAGCCCTTCACAATCTACACGGACCACCAGCTGCTGGTCCACGCTTTCACCAAGCAGGGGGATGCATGGTCTTCCAGGTAGCAGCGGCACCTCGCAGAGTTCACCTGCTCAGTCAAGTACCTCCCCGGCAGGAAAATCCCTATAGCAGAACTGAGCTCAACGCGGTGCAGCTTGGGATCAACTACGAAGACCTCACGCGCAGAGCAGTGCCGACCTGGACTCCAGCCCATCATGAGACTGCCATCACGTCCCTGAAGCGGGCGTGGACGCCGCCCTACCCTCAGGGGTCCAAACCTCCTGCGACGCCAGCACCGCCAGCCCGGCCCCTGGTGCCCGCTTCCGTTGCCGTCAGGTATTCAATGTCATCCACGTGCTGTCCCACCCCTCCGGCAGGATGACGGCCAAGCTGCTGACAGAGAAGTTCGTCTGGCACGGAATGCGGAAGGATGCGAGAACCTGGGCAAGGCAGTGCCTTCGGTGCCAATCCAGCAAAGTTAGTCGTCACACCGAGTCCGGGGTAGGCAAGTTTCCACAGCCGGGGCAGCGGTTCGGCCATATACACATCGACGTCGTCAGCCCCTTGCCCCCGTCAGGCGGAGCCAGGTACCTCCTAACGGCTGTCGACCGCTCAACCAGGTGGCCCGTGGCTACGCCCATGCAGGAAGCCACCACCAGCGAGTGCGCTGAGGCCCTCCTTTCCAGCTGGATCAGCTTCGGGCGCCCGGACTACAACCACTTGGCTGTGGGCCTGCTCTTCCCGCCCAAGTTGTGGTCTCACTCCTGGCACGCCTGCTGGGACATCTCACCACATCACACGGCCACAACCCTGGGCTGAGCAACGGGCTTGGCTTCAGGGTTTTACAGGTCTCCTGAAGGCCTTTATGTCCCGCTGCACCACTGAGGATTGGAAAAGAATACAAGGGTAATCTCGGCTGAGGACTGCCCTCAGAGCTAACAGCAACCCGTCCGCAGCTGAGAAAAATCTACGAGAGACTCTTGTAGTCCCGGCGTAATCCAGGTAGTGGAGGACCGCCACAATCCGGTCGTCCAGGGGCTTTCGTGAGATAGCCGCAAGTTCGCTTCCCCTGTAATCAGACATATACCGTATTGCGGTCACGCCATGCTCCACCCATTCACGTAAATTGTCAGGGATGACGCCGTCCGCCCACCACTGACCAGGCCCTACAGGGGGCCCTTCCGCATGCTGAAGAGGAATGTCAAGACTTTCCGGCTCGCCCTCCACGGAACGGACGATTGGGTGTCGGTTGACCGCATAAAGCCTGCCCTCCTGGAGGAGGACACAGACGTCACTGCACCGCAACCGCCGCCTAAGCAGCCATCTCCGCAGCCAGGCTGCCTCAGAAAACGGGCACGTGGCCGCCCCCGAAAACATCCACCCACACCCACAGCCAGCCGCTCCCGAACTCAGGACAAAACCCCGCTCACTTCACGCAGCCGTGGCACTCTTCAACCCCCCAGTAGATACGTCGATTAATCTGACATTACCCACGCCTTGGGGGTGTTGGGGGTTGGGAGTATTTGTAAATACCCTGCTGAACGGGCTTTCTGTAGACGACCTGCTTCGGTTTCCGCCAGATCTCTGCTCCTGCAACGGTCATGCAAAATTCAGACATACTCCAACCAAACAAATTGTTTTATGTAAATACTTACTTGCTACCAAATTGTATGTTATGTGTCTCCTTCCTTTCAGGTATCAGAATGTATTAAACTCTCTGCTATTGCTCATTTGTAACTCAAAGTGCTTTGCTTGTTGCATTTATTGGCAATTGTTATTGACCAGGTCACCCTTGTTCCCATTGTATTCCCTCGTGTGACGTCATTCCGCCGCCATATAAACCGCCTGTGTCCCCAATAAAGTAGCAGTACCTTTATCCTGCTCGTTTCTTTGACACCTCTTAAACCCTAAACACTCATTAAACACTAAATACTCACTAAATCCTAAATGCTCATTAAATCCCTAACACTCATTAAACACTAAACAGTCAATGAACACTCACTTCAATCACCATTGAATACTCACTAAAGACTTACACACCAAACATTCACTAAAACACGAATTTTCACAAGACATTCGCTAAACACTCACTAAACATTCACTGAATACTTACTAAAGATTCACTAAACACTAACTTTCACAAAACATTCACTAAACCCTAAACACTCACTAAACATTCACTGAATACTTACACACTAAACATTCACGAAACACTAACATTCACTAAACCCAGAGCACTCACTAAACACACACTAAAACCTAAAAAATCAAACATTCACTGAATGCTTGTACACTAAACATTCACTAAACACTAACATTCACTAAACCCTAAACAGTCACTAAACATCCACTGAATACTTACACAGTAAACATTCACTAAACACTAACATGCACTAAACCTTCACTTAACCCTAAACAATCACTAAACACTTATACACTAAACATTCATTAATCCCTAAACTCACTAAACATTCACTGAATACTTACACACTAAACATTCACTAACATTCATAAAACATTCAATGCCCCCAAACTAAACATCACTCAAACACTTACTCACTAAAAACCCTGCAAACATTCACTATACGCTACTTCCACAAATATTAACGATAAAAAATCACAATCACACGGCCTATGTTCAATTTAGGGTTACCAGCCTTAAAGATGGCCACACATTATAGTGCTGGTCCTGGTGGAAGACTACTGGAACTGTTTAGGCACTGGTATAGAGATCGCAACTCCAGGTATACACCCTCACTAAAGTGAATACTCTGCTTTGATTCTTTCTAGAGGATTTTTGATACCCTTTGTCCAATCTCCATTTAACATCCTTGTTCAGCAAATTATATAATGGGTGTACAATCATTGCTAAGTCCTGAATGAAATTTCCATAAAATGTTACCAAACCTAAAAATGACTACGATTCCTTGACATTTTCTGTTACCTTGTACTGCATTCACTTTACCTTTGTCTTGTAAATTCTTTACCATTTATGATAAAGCCTAACCACTCTACTGAGTCAACTTCAAACACATTTATTCTTGTTGACGTTGGTATTATGTTCCTTCAGTTTCGTAGAAATGCGTGTAACCTTTCTGTTAATTTCTTCTTGTTTTTTCAGCTACTAATATATCATCAATAAAAATTACTCCTTATTATTACTCTGCAATATTTTGTCCATTTTTGCTGCCATGACTGTCGTGGATCAGCAGTAACCTATATGGAAGTCTTTTTGGATGATGCAGTCTTAAACAAAAGCATAGCACACACTTCTGAGAATGGTCCATGCCAAGCTGCTGAAATGCTTGTCTTAGATCTACCTTGAAAATATAGAGCATCCTGAATAAAGCAGGAATATGTCTTGGGATTTAGCAATGAATGTTGAGCTACTTGCAATTGTGGATTTAGTGTTACCTTGTAATCTCCACCTAACCTAACCTCACAGCTGACCTTAACAATCAGAACTCATGGTGTAGCCCAATCTGAATAAGCTGTTTTCATTGTGTATGGAATTGGTCTTGGAGCAAAAAATCTAGAGGCAGCATTCCCTTAAAACTAAGACTGCTTGTTATTGAAATTCCTTCATGGTTCATGTTTGTACCTGTAATTCTTAGAATATTGGGTCGTCTAGACCCAATAACGTTTGTCCTTTACCTTGACTATTGACAATGGTAATTTGCTCATCTCTGATCACTGCACTAGATACAAACCTAACTACTTACATCAACAGCACACACACATCAACTGGAATGATACAGATATCACCTTTATGATTGCAAAGCCCTCAGCAAGTGTATTTATTCTACACTGCGTGAAAGAATATCAGCCACAACGTTATCCTTGCCCGAATGTGAGTGAATTCCAGGTTCCATTCTTGAAGCATAAGGCTCCAACGCATTAACCTCTGATTCTTATTTTATACCTGCTGACAAAAGTTCGAGGGTTATGATCGGGTCATAATTTTTATAGGTGTACCTGTTGACGAAACATAAACAGAAAAATGGTTAATTGCAGGATTAATGAGAGTGTCTCCTTCAACTGTTGAATATTTCCGAGCAGATGTCAACTTTTTAAAGAAAGCAACTGATGAGACACCCCTTGTGTTCAGCCTGTAAAAGGACTGCACCAACACCCAGATCAGTGGCATCCAGCAAGTGCAAAAGGAACATCAAAATCCGGAGCTCTCAAAATAGGGAACAAACAAGCACCTGTTTCAACTTCTCAAAAGCATTTTGAGTTTCCGAGACCAAACAAATTTGACTTTTCAAGAGACGGGTCAGAGGTTCCATTATATCCGAAAAGTTTTTGACGAAACGCCTGTAATAACTCTACCAAGCCAAGAAACTTCCGGACATCCCTACGGCATTTAGGAACACCTATATTCTTAATAGCTTCAATATTGGCCCGTTTGGGAATTACCTTGCCACCACCAACTTCGTGGCCTAAATACATGACCTTCGCTTTAGCAAACTCACTTTTTTTAAAATTCACAACCAAACCTGCTTTTTTTAACACGTCAAACAACGCCTTGATTCTTTTCAGATGCGTCTCCCAATCATCACTATAGATGACAATATCTTCTATGTATACCACACAACCTTCTAAACCATAGACCAAACTATTCATTAATCTTTGGAAAGTGGCTGCCGCATTTTTCATCCCAAACGGCATCACCTCGCACTGAAATAAACCTTGCGGTGTTACAAACGCCGATAAGGTTCTAGCATCTTTGGATAGAGGAACCTGCCAGTACCCTTTTAATAAATCAAATTTGCCGATATATTTGGACTTCCCCAAACGGTCAATACAGTCCTCTATACGAGGCAAAGGATAACAGTCCGCCTTAGTCACCTCGTTCACCTTTCGATAGTCGAAACATAACCTGTAGTCTCCGTCAGGTTTCTTAACTAAAACTACCGGAGACGACCAAGGGCTCTTGCTTGGTTCGATACGGTCATGTTTTAGCATATACTCGACTTTCTTCGCCACTGCTTCACTTTTGAAGGGATTTAACCACCTATAAGGGGCTTGTTTAACAGGAGTGGCATTACCCACGTCCACATCATGCTCTAAAATGGCCGTTCGACCCAGCACATCAGAAAATAAACCTTTATAATTATTCACTAACCTCTTTAAAGATTTCTGCTTATGACTATTCAAATGTGAAACCACACTGCCGAAGTTTGCTAATGACCCTTTGTTATTAGAGCGCCAGTTACCTTCATCAATACAATTATTTTCATTATCATTAACCTCTGAAAAAGAAAGTGTCATTATTATTATTATTAGCACACTTCCCAATAGTCCCTATGGTAGCCATGGGGGCCACCTTATCCCGCTCCCTATACGCCATCAGCATATTTATGTGACATAGTTGGGATGGTTTCCTCCTCTCGGGAGTTTCTACTAAATAATTTACAGGACTAATTTTTTTTCAAAATATTCCAGCGGCCAGAGAAAGACGCCTTCAAACGGTTACCAGGAATGGGTAGAAGCACCAACACCTTATCGCCTACAACAAAATCACGTTCCTTAGATTTACGATCAAAGAAAAATTTCATCCTTTTTTGACTTTTCAACATATTTTCTCTGGCAAACTTCCATGCCTTGGTCAATTTGCCCCCAAGATTCGAGACATAATCCAACAAATTAATGTGAGGGACGTCTCACTCCCATGATTCTTTCACCACATCAAGAGGACCACGAACACAGTGACCAAAAATCAAATCAAAGGGAGAAAAACCTAAGGACTGACTGACTTGGTGTTGATCGAAATGCAAATAACAGATATGGCTACTCCCTGTCCCACTCCGAACCGTGACTTAGGCAATACTTTTTCATCATCGATTTCAACGTCTGATGAAACCTCTCCAAGGCTCCCCGACTCTCCGGATGATATGGAGAAGAGGTTATGTGCGTAATATTTAATTCAGCCATTTTATCCCTAAAATATAATTACTAATAAAATTGGTTCCACAATCTGATTGAATTAATTTGGGCATGCCAAACTTTATAAAGAACTCAATTAATGAATCCACAATCTTAGCACTCTTAATAATACGTAACGGTATAGCCTCTGGATAACGAGACATCCTATTTAAAATGGTAAAAATATATTCATTACCGCTACGAGTACGAGGCAAGGGTCCCACAACGTCTATGATGACTTCCTTGAATGGTTCCGAGACAACAGGGATGGGAAACAACGGTGCTTTTGGAATGAGTTGGTTAGGCTTTACCAACCCGCT
Source organism: Macrobrachium rosenbergii (assembly GCF_040412425.1). Lineage (NCBI taxonomy): Eukaryota > Metazoa > Arthropoda > Malacostraca > Decapoda > Palaemonidae > Macrobrachium > Macrobrachium rosenbergii. The sequence goes on along the minus strand of NC_089763.1, from coordinate 8,591,562 downwards.
GACAGACGCCACAACTATTCACGTATTTCTTGACGTCTGCCTTCAACTTGGGCCAAAAATATCCCACAAGCAAATTTCCCTGACATCTTGTGAATACCAAAATGCCCTGCCAAGTCATTCTCATGGGCTAACGACATTAAACCCTCTCCTGTAACCAAAAGGAACCATTATTTGTTTGACAATTTCAAAATTTTCATTAGTAGCCTCTAAAGGTCTACTCACCCTATACAAAATATTATTAATAATCTTAAATTTAGGTGCCGTTAAATCCGAGATCTCACCTGCCTCAATAGGGAGATTTGCAAAGTCCTTCTGAGCTTTAATTAACTCTTCAGTAGTCCAATTCAATTTATCTTTATCAATACTAATATCGCCAAAAACTACACTACAACTACGATCTAAACTACTTAAATCTATGTCTACTGTCGACTCTGCAGCGTCAACAGGTGCAGACCGAGAACGAGTGACAACAGAAATTTCGTTCTTGGGATTAATTAATATTGGACAAGATTTATTTTTAAAGGCCACATCATTTCCATGGACTATCAATATTCTTCACGGGAAAATTTTCAACCACGGCCAATTTAACCGTTCCCGTAAAAGAAGGACAATCCAAAGCAAAACTCTCAATTGGATAAGACTGGACCATATCTGGGAAACCCAACAATAGCACAAATTCTTTATGTCCACCAACAAAACCCTGTGGCAAAGCCTCTCGCAAGATCAAAGACTGGGCCGCTCCCGTGTTGCGTAAAATTCTTACCCTCTTTTTACAGGACCCATCAACCACAGAGACACTGCCAAGAGACACAAAACGAGAAAAAGGCTTCAGGGATTCCATTTCAGACAGTCATCGGTTGGATGTCTTTGTCGAATTAGAGTCTCGGTCCCTCTTTTTTCCTACTGCCATTACAGGCCTAGCATTTCCTTGCTGGGACTTCTGGAAGGCATAACACCTGCTTTTAATATGTCCCCTCTTTTTGCAGAAGCAGCATGTTACTGACTTAGCCTTCTCTGGGTTGTAGTTATTAACCTTATTATTATTATTAGTATTATTATTACACCTGTTGGGAGGAAGATATTTATTAGAGCTACCAGCTTTGTTACCCCTATTATTATTACTACCATTAGCGGACCTATTATAAAAAGTATTATTCCAACCAGTTCTTCCCCAACCAGGCTTCATATTAGAGGACATACCACCTAACTCATTTTTGTGGGACAAGTGGTACTCATCACTGGCAATCGCCACCTCTTGTAGAGTATCTAGTTTTAACTCCTCTAAATGAACCTTCAATTTATCTGGAACACACCTTTTGAATTCCTCTACCAACACTAATTTCTTTCATTTTCTCAAAGTCGCCAACTTCCTTAGACTTAAACCAATCCTCCGCAGACTGCTTTTTCCCACGCCAAACTCTCGAAGGTTTGATCTTTCCCTTTTGTAAATTCCTAAAGTGTTGACGATACGCTTTAGGGACCAACTGATACGCCTTTAGAACAATCGATTTAACAATGTCGTAACCTGAAGACAGATCCTCATCAAGGGTAACATATACTTTTTGAGCCCTACCGAGCAGTTTGCTCTGTATAAGAGTAGTCCAAAACTTGTGGCCCAGCCTAGCGTAGCCGCAATTCTTTCAAATGAAACGAAAAATTCCGAACGTCACATTCCTGGAAATTGAACAAATTTAAGTGCCTGCCCAAATTGATTGTAGGCGTTACTGACCTGTCTGGGTTAGGGAAGGAGCCAAAGACCTGCCTCGCGTTTCTCCCCTTTCAAACTGCCTCTCCTTCTCCTTTCATCAGCCTTAAATTTTTCCAGGTTAAATTATAAAGTCTTTAATTCAGTTTGTTTGCACAGCAACTCTACAGATGCTGCTTCCTTAATCTGTTTAACCTCTTCACCACCTGATCCCTGTCCAGATTTTACATATTCATAAACCTGAAGCAACAACAGACCCTTTCTGATTGACACAGGATATTCAATTTCAAAATAATTTGCTACCTCTTCTAACTCAGGCTTATTTAACTCAGCCAACCTTTCCTGCCACCCCTCTCCACTCAGGAGCTCATTAACATCCAACATAGACATGACTGACACTACACTAATTATCTTGACCAGAACAACACGGGTAATACCAAACCAAAAACCAAGGAGGTGTAAATATGTATCCTACCGAAAAACCCGCTCTCCCCCAAGAATCAATCTTGCACTCACACAAATGGATATGCAGGATCGTATTATCCTGTCCTGTCACTGTTGCCAATTTGTAACGGCTCGTTTCACCGTTACCAAAATTTACTAAAAAATTTCCAATATCCATATAACCTCGATATGAAGTCCACAATAGGATGGAATCATACCATAACTCAATAAACAAAGTGCAAGAATGAGTTCAAGGGGGGGGAGTAAACAAACACCACGAAAAAAACCATAAATTTAATACAAAAATGAACAGATAGAAATTACACTTGAACCTCTTTAATACAAGTAATAAATGAATCACTTTCACTAGTAATAATAATCCAAAACACACCTACACTTAAGATAGATATTAAACACTCAAACAAAAATGATGGGGCCCAGAAAGGAGGAGGAAGTCGCATAGACAGAACAACCCAACAAATTACACACTAATTTTCTTATAAATAAACTGATCACTTAATAGCCTCTGGAATAAATTATTTATATTCTTCACGAAGAATAAGCGTATCCTCCACGTCTGGAGTAGAGTAAGGTGGTTAATCAACTCAGGCCCAACCAAGCAGCCACAACAAATCCACAGCCGTGATTGATATAATTTAAAGGTATATAAACCTTACCATGGGATAGCGAGATCCCCCTGGCTTTCGAACTGAACCAGAGGTGGAGCGGTGAAAAAGAAAGACCTCCTGACTGGTAATCCGTAGAAGTCTTCCAATTTGAAGATGGCAGTGATCCAGCATAAATCCTCAACTTCGGAAGATAAGTGGAATTTAATAATTGAGGCTGCAACCATCAAGAAGCAAGTCACGGTAATATTCGGTATTCACCAAGCCAGGCAAAAAGGGTTCCGAAGAGCAAAAGGTCCAGAGAACAAGTACTCTGCTCTTCGAACAGAAGCAACGAAGTCACCTCCCTAAACCACAGGGGAGGGACCACACACACAACCTCCTTGAAAAGTAAACAAACATTAATAACAAGCAAACAATTGTTATACACAAGAGGAGGTCTATGACAAGTGAAACTTAAAAGACTAAGTTTAACAAATTAAATGAAAACTAAATTTAATCTTAAATGAAAAAGGATCACATACTGACACCTCCATTACCCAGGAAAAAATTTTTTTTCCCCCCAAAAAATTATATATGTATAATCTAACCTTTCCTTTACAAGGTAAAGAATCAAACAATTTCTACTAATATCATGACATAATATTTACAAAACCTGAAATAACAGAAAAGTAAAGCAAAAATATATCACACCACACATAAATGAGACTCAAAAGGGAAGAGGGGAGCTTACAATAATGAAAGAGGCACAATAACAACAACAAATAACAACAACAACTAAAAAAATTAAAGTATCCAAAGTACCAACACAAATTTTCAAAAAGTTTTTACCTAAAAATCTCTTCACAAACCACACCATTGCACATGACAAACACCAATGCAATGAGCTTCACATTGCTCATTAACCCGCCACATTTGGGATTCTGAGGTTACAGGCTGCCATCTAATTTGCACTCTTCACTGTCTTATAATTAGTGACTCTTTGCACTCACTGTCATTAAGAGTGTCCCGAATCAACCATTGTTTTTATAATAATCAGTGTATCAATGCACTTAACACAAGTAAATGTCCACCTCAAAGGGAAAATACAGTACCCACACTTATTTAGACTGATACAGAGAAAATCAACACGGATCTCCCCTGCACCAAGCTAACACACAAAAATTCGTGAAGCGTATTTAAGCCTGAAAGTACAGAATCACTATTAATGCCTCTTAACCACCTCATAAGGTGATATTCTAATTACAAGAGTCACCACCTCAGTCGTATCGTACCCAAGTGGGAGGTTATACCACCAACAACAGCATCATCATATGCTATCAATACAATAACGATATCCTAAACCCCTAACACTTGTTTTCATAACGAAACCTACCGCATCACAAATCTTCAAAAAGCCTAAGTCTAATAATAAACCTTGAATAATAGATACTATTACTCCCCTTCACCTTTGCTTAATACTATAACAGTCCTGTCTCATAACTAGAACGATTCCTGTAAAGTAAATAGTCATTAATACACATTAAATATTCAGTTAATTCCAATACAAACCTAACTACTGTACTCACATCAACAGCACACACACATCAACTGGAACGATACAGATACTACCTTTATGATTGCAAAGCCCTCAGCAAGTGTATTTATTCTACACTGCGTGAAAGAATATCAGCCACAATGTTATCCTTGCCCAGAATGTGAGTGAATTCCAGGTTCCATTCTTGAAGCATAAGGCTCCAACGCATTAACCTCTGATTCTTATTTTTATACCTGCTGACAAAAGTTAGAGGGTTATGATCGGTCATAATTTTTATAGGTGTACCTGTTGACGAAAGATAAACATAAAAATGGTTAATTGCTAGGATTAATGAGAGTGTCTCCTTCTCAACCGTTGAATATTACCGTTGAGCAGATGTCAACTTTTTAGAGAAGAAAGCAACTGGATGAGACACCCCTGTTCGTCAGCCTGTAAAAGGACTGCACCAACACCCAGATCACTGGCATCCATAGCAAGTGCAAAAGGAACATCAAAATCCAGAGCTCTCAAAATAGGGAAACAAACAAGCACCTGTTTCAACTTCTCAAAAGCATTTTGAGTTTCCGAGGACCAAACAAATTTGACTTCCTTTTTCAAGAGACGGGTCAGAGGTTCCGTGATATCCGAAAAGTTCTTGATGAAACGCCTGTAATAACCTGTTTGCCAAGAAACTTGGACATCCCTATGGCATTTAGGAATACCTATATTCTTAACCCTAAATGTCGACTGGGACGTGTTGTCAACACCAAAATTGTCTGTATGGCAGTGCCGACGACACTTTTGACAAAAAGTTTTTTTTAAATATTCACGAAAAATAGTTAAAGGCAAGTTTAAAAAGATTTTAAATCCACCTTGAGGGATGCTGGGAGTTCACAGGTCACACTGCTGTTTTGTTTAAAAGACAAAGAAGACATTCTAGCAAAAACATCTTCTTGCACCACAGAGCATCAGCGAAATCTCAGAAAATAATTTTTTTTACTTTGTCGAAAACTTTGCACCATTTTATGTTAGGAGTTATGATAAAGTTTAACACTAGAATGAATGGAGTCATTTTGAATTGCCGCCATTCAAAGTTCTCCACTGCAGCCATCTTCACATATTTCACTGAACCCTTCTATGACTTTTTAATGATTTTGAAATATTATGTCATCATGCAACTGAAAGAGAAAAAATGGGTTGATTACTTTTAGAAATTAATTTTTAGTTTTTTAATGGATTAAGACAAGTCATTTTGACTCCTTTCAATGGGATTCAAGTAAAAATGTAAGTTTTGTTTTCTAATCATTTTTACAATACATATCCAAGTCGCTAATATAATGTTTTTTCATTATAGGCCTATAGATTTCTTCCTTCCAGATTTCCTAATTTTTTTTAACAAATGTAATTTTCCTCATGATTCAAGAATAATTTCAATTGGGACACTAAAGTAACATCATACTTGACATTCCATTATCCTTGTATGAAAACAATATTCATACGGTCTGGCAACAGTAATTTGTTATTGGATAGAAAAGAACATTCAAAGTCATTTTCGGGTGGAGAAGAGGTGCCAGACAGGAGCAAATTCTTTTTCTATTCTAACTGATATTCCTGAAGATGTTTCACTGAGTTTGAAGAGGATGACGAACTAGATTAGGATGATGATTATATTCCCAACGAAAATGGATCTAGCTCATCAGACAGGGCCCCTAAGAAAAGAAATGAATTCAATGGTAAGCAGCCATGTCATATAAATGTATGTATGTTTCATGAATGCATATCAGAAAGTCTTTTTTATATTTCATGGTATCGCCATGATAGCCTTATATATAAAAATATCATCTTTATTAGGCAGTGAGGTAGAAAAGTGTATGGCTACAGCCAATGGACATTCCAATAAGGTCAGAAAAAGAAAGCTGTATTCAAGATAGTTCAGACCTTCCAACAGAACAGATTGCTTCAACCAGTGATGGTCTTTATATAGAAAAAGGCAAAGAAGAATGTTGTAAGGCAAATAGCGTTGATTCTGAGGCATATTCTCCAGGTGAGAATGATTCTTTTGATATCTTTTACTATACATTGATAAATATGCACATGCTTTCACGCTCCTGCTCAACTTTATACGTTATTGTGGTAGGTCAATTCATATTACTTTTCTTACAGGTAAAGGAAGGTTAGGACGTAGCCAATGTGTTCAAGACCATTTCAAAAGACGACGACGAGATAGAAGTATACAAGTACAAGACCCTTCGGACATAGTTGCAGAACCTAATGCTACCTCAACTCTACATCTCACAACAAATGAAGAAACAGAAGAGTGTGTTTTGAAAGATACTATTGCTTCTGATGGTACAAAATGGAAACAAATTCCGACTGATAAAGGCTCAGCTGGCAGGCGGTCGGTACAAAACATTTTATGGGAATCATCCGGACCTATAGGTCATGCTAAAATATATATCGTTGTTGGTAGCCCAGCAAATGCATGGCGACTGCTGATTGACAAATTCATATTACAGCATATCAAGAAATGTTTTTTAGCTGAAGCTCATTGCCAGACCAAAAGTCAGACATTCACTCTAAAAGACGAGGAACTTGAAGCCTTTATTGCTGTTATGTATGCACGAGGTGTAGCTGGTAAGAATGACCGACCTGTGCATAGCATTTGGAATGACAGATGGGGTATCCCACTATGCAAGCAAGCTAATTTATGTCAAGGAATAGATTCTGTGAAGTTCTTCGGTTCTTGCCATTTGACTGTAAATCCACACGTTCTGTGAGACTCAAAACTGATAAATTTGCATTATTCTCAACAGTGTGGAACAGATTTATAGATAAAGTATTGCTTGCTACAAACCTGGTCCTTTTATAACTATTGATGAACAGCTCTTCCCCAGGAAGGCAAGGTGCCCTTTTACCCAATTTATGGCATCAAAACCTGATAAATACGGTCAGAGGAAGCCGGTTAGCTGTAGATAAGGAGAGCAAATATCTGGTGAATGGTTTTCCACGCTTGGGAAAGAACCATCGTCCTTTAGGAGAGAGGGTTGCTGATTATGTGGTCTTTCCAACTAATGGAGCCCCTATTTGAACAAAGGGAGAAATGTCACAACAGATAACTATTTTACATCTGTCAACTTAGCCATAGTCAACTAAAGAAAAGGGGAACCAGTATAATAGGGACTATGAATAAAAACAGAAGAGAAGTCCCTGTCACAGTAAAAACCATGAAAGATAAGTTGTACTCTACCAAGATTTACAAGTCTGATAATATGGCTCTAACAGTAACCAAGGAAAAGCTAAAAAGAATGTTGTTGTTCCACTCTCCATCAAGAATTTATCTCACTAATAATGCGAAGAAGACTGGCAGAAACAATCAAATGTTACAACGATACTAAATATGGAGCTGACATTTTGGACCAAATGGCTCATAACTTCAGTGAGAACAAGCACAAGGAGGTGGCCTGTAATTCTTTTTTAAACACCTTAGACTTGGCAGCAATAAATGCATGGGCGATCTTAGTGAAGTGACAAAGGAAAAATTACCAGGAAAGAGTTCCTAAACAATTGTCAGAGGAATTGTTCATAAATATACAGTCAAGGAAGAAATTTGATGAGAATGATAATAATGAAGGAAATGAAGAAAACAATGACCAAAGAGAGACCTAAAGAAGTACTGGGAAATGAAGACTCATTGTAAGAAGAATCGTTCTATTGGTAGTTGCACTCTCTCTGTCAAAAAGCCTTATGCTCCTACTTTGCACTGCAAAAGTCATTTCCCATGTGTAAAAAGATGTGATATTCTGGCATAGACTCAAATTGTAATTCATTTAGTTGGACATTATCCTGATTGTTGGGATACCTATTTGTCTTTATTTCTAAGACAACTTTCTTCATGTCTGCAAAATTGGAATACAAAGTACATTCCCAAATTTATAACAAAAATAAAAGTTATACAAGAGAATAATCAACAGCATATGATTTTTACTTGCCCCAGTACCATTGACAAGCTGACATTATGCAATAAAATTACACTGTATACTGGATAATAACGATTGTTAAAAATTATCATGCTCATAAGATATTTAAAAAAATATTGAAAAATTTAAACAGATCAAAATGACTAAATAGAAATTAAAATACACTACTATAATTAAGCATTCTTAATTATAACATGAGAACATTATATGCAATAATATTACATTATCTGTCTAACTAACTGCAAAAGAACTTCTGTTAGAAATAATAATAAAACGCAAAATATTTCTGGGAAATAACTATAAAAACAAAGGAGTCAAAATGAATCCCTTTGGGCATTCAGACACGTTGCTAAATCTGGGCATCCTAGTGTTAATATATGAAAATGTGTGAAATTTCATTTAAAATACAACAAAAAACAACCCATCGTTGTAGCTTTTTTGTGTTTTGAAATATTTTAATAAAATCACGATAAAGTGCTTGATTTCAACCTTCGGTCAAGAATTGACTAGACCGAAATGGTCGAAAAACGAAGTTTTGTAAGCTAAAACTTGACATTCTTGAGTAATATTCAATCATTTACCTTCATTTTGAAACAAATTGGGCAGTCTCTAGCACAATAATTCGATTTATGGTGAAATTTGAAAAACTTTTTCCTTGAGAATTTTGGTTCCACTCAGAACTTGGAAAATTGAGAAATTCTGAGAAAGAACTTTGTCATAATGTTTGAAAGTTTTTTATAAGCCTTGAAAAGTTTATAAAAATTGGTGAATTTCATCTAGAGATACAACAATAAATAACTCATGGTTGTAGCTTTATCAGTTTTGAAATATTTTCATATTTCCCTTGATAAGTGCTCCCATTTCAACCTACAACTCCTTGGAATTAAAAATGTTTGCGAAAAACGCAATGGTAAAAACCTCTTAACATTCTAGTAACATTCAATCATTTACCTTCATTTTGCAACAAACGGGATGTCTTAGCACAATATTTCGATTTATGGTGAATTTTTGAAAAAAAAGTTTTTCCTTACATTCAAAACTCTTGGTAACTGCTGAAAATCTCAGAATTTCTTTAGTTACAGAAACGATAATTTTCTTGCAACGTTTTATATTAAATTTTACATAAAGTGTTATACACCAAACTCTAATATCATGTAGAATACAACAAAAAATAACTCATGGTTTTTAGCATTTATCAGTTTTGAAATATTTTCATATAAATCACGATAAATAGAAAAAATTTGACCTTCGGTCAAATTTAACTCGACCGAAAATGGTCCAAAATGTAAGCTAAAACACTTACAGTCTAGTAATAATCAATCAAACCTTCATTTTGCAACAAACTGGAAGTCTCTAAACAATATTTCGATTTATGGTGAGTTTTAGAAAAAAAGGCATGTTTTAATGAATCATCGTTAAATTCATTTCATTTTGTGATAACATTTTCTCTGTGTTGCTCTGATCGTTTTAAAATTTGTTATATACCAAAATCATCGCAATTTAGCGTACAATACAACGAGAAAAAACATAACCCATTAGCTACGTAAAACAAGTCTAATCCTTCGGGCCACCCTAGGAGAGCTGTTAATCAGCTCAGTGGTCTGGTTAAACTAAGACATGCTTAACTTCAACTCAACGAAAAAAACAACTCATTAGCTTTAACAGTTTTGCTCACAGCATGGTTTGTAAAGCAATTAAGACATTTTTTTCCTTCATATATTCCAATATTTATATATATTTTTTTCATTTCTGATGGTTGCATACCAAAAACAAAGGCAATGACAAAAAGGAGCCAAAAATGAACTCTTAATCTTAAAAACTAACATGCTGTGATTTTTGTAAAACTTTTTTCCGTGGGCAAATTAACTCCCTGAACACCATTTACATGAAAGACACTTTTGTAAATAAAGGAATGCGTTTAAGGGAATATTCAATATTGGCCTGTTTGGGAATTACCTACCACCAACCTCGTGGCCTAAACACATTTTACCACCTTAGCTTTAGCAAACTCACTTTTTTAAATTCACAACCAAACCTGCTTTTAACACGTCAAAAACGCCTTGATTCTTTTCAGATTAATCTCCAATCATCACTATAGATGACAATATCGTCTATGATAATCCACACAACCTTCTAAACCATAGACCAAACTATTCATTAATCTTTGGAAAGACTGCTGCAAGAGATTCATCCCAAACGGCATCACCTCAATGAAATAAACCTTGAGACACAAACGTTACTATAAGGTTCTAGCACGTTTGGATAGAGGAACTTGCCATACTCCAGAAATAAATCAAATTTGATATATTTGGATTTTCCCAAACGGCAGGTTCAGTCCTCTATACGAGGCAAAGGATAACAGTCCGCCTTAGTCACCTCGGGGACCTTTTAGATAGTCGAAACATAACCTGTAGTCTCCAGTCAGGTTTCTTAACTAAAACTACGGAGATGACCAAGGGCTTTGCAGGTTCGATAAGGTCATGTTTTTAGCATATACTGACTTTCTTCAACTACTTCACTTTTGAAGGGGATTTAACCTATAAAATGGCAGTTTAACAGGAGTGGCATTACCCACGTCCACATCATGCTCTAAAACGGACGTTCGACCCAGCACATCAGAAAATAAACCTTTATAATTATTCACTAACCTCTTTAAGGGATCGGCGGTTTTTGTCTTTTTAACGACAGGTTGTTGATATATACTTTTTGTTAAAGGATAAAATCTTCTGGGGAAAAAATTTTTGTTCAGTGACCTTAGGTTTTGTGACGCCATAAGCATTTTTCTGAGAAAAAAATGGATTTTTCAAAATGCATCTCCTCCTTTGCTTTTTGGTTTTAAGGGATAAGATTTGAACCACAAACAAAACACATATGGACAACGAAAAAGCCAAGGGGATTTTTGATTTTTCAATTAATTTTAATAATATATTTTTTTTGAAATTTTCCTGGAAAAATTAATCAAAAAAAATTGCTAAAATCAGAAACTCAAAATATTAAAAATCCCTGCTTTGTTTTAATCTACCATGTTTCCCCAATTGTATTTAAAATTTCTTTAGAAATGGTCCAATACTAAGGGAAGAGAGCATTTTAAAGGAAAACTGATGTTTTGAAAACAACCTTCAAAAGTTTTAGTTACATAAAAATTATAAAAAAATTAGGGACTTCAAAGACTGTGTTACAATTAATTCTATGGTTTTAATTTTTATTTTTGGGTATTAATTAATGCAAAATGATTATAAGTAAGAATATTAATTGATTATTTATGTGCCTAAGACACATTCTTATAAATTTTAGGATCCCCCTGATCTGATCTTTACTGCAAGGTTATTACTCTAGGGTATCACTTTTGCCTACACTTTTTATTAGTGTCCCTGAATCCATCCTTGCCAAATGGATCCTGGGAACCATTTACATTCACAATTAATTCGTGATTCAAGTGATTCATCAAGTCTTGCTTCTTAAATGATCATTTTATTTTCAGGATCCAAAGTCTATAATATCAGCCCCCAGCTACTTTTCTTTTTCTAAAAAATCTTTGCCCTTTGGTGCACCAACAAATAAAGAAATTCGGGGTGGATGTGGTTGGTCTCTGGTCAGCAGAGATCGCTGCCTGCACGTTTGATGGGCGACAGCTCTCTCTCTCCGTCAAACCATTCCCTCTAGATGGCACTAATTTCTTGAACTCAGGTTTAAACTTCGCCTGGACTTTTCAGACAGGCTTTTTTCTAGAAGTTAAAGTGAACTCTTGGAACCTTTTATCACGGTGAAAAAACAAAACACCGCAGACAAACAGAGTTCAAAACCCTAGTGAATAAAAACCTTCTAGCTTAAAGTTTATAGTCCTTCGGCAATAGTTGCTTAATGGTATGACGTTCCTTGTCATGGCTAGGAATAACTAAAAAGGTGCCAGTAGGATATTAATGACATTATATATTTCATTTCAAAGGAAATTTTCAAATATAACTACCAAAACATACCAGACTAAATCATTTGTTTCGCACTGTGTTTTATGGGTATATAGTTATTGTTACATTTTAGGCCATAACTAGAGAAAGTACGTTCAATTTTAGCATAATATTTTGTGGACACATTCTTAACCCATACAAAGCCCTAGAATTTTTTTCAGCAAATTGAATTTTTTAAAGATTATTTGTGGTTTTTTAGGGCATGAGGCTAAATCCCCCTTAAAGATTTCTTATTTTGACTATAAATGTGAAACCACATGACAAAAGTTTCATAATGACCCTTTGTTATTAGAGCGCCAATTAAAACCTTCATCAATACAATTATTTTGTTATCATTAACAGAAAAAGAAACAGTGTCATTATTATTAGGATCAGAGACTTCCAATAGTCCCTATGTAGCCATGGTGAATCATTATCCCGCTCCCCTATATGCCTTCAACATATTTATGAGACATAGTTGAGATGGTTTCCCCTCTCAGGAGTTTCTACTAAATAATTAACAGGACTAATTTTTAAAAAATTTCCAGGGGCCAGAGAAAGACCATTCAATTTTGGAGGAAAGTTGGCAAATTCAAAATCCACAGTAAAATAAAGTAATAAACTATTTCCTGGATAACAGTTTCAGGCTAACGCATTTTCAGTTGTCAAGGACCTGGAGCAATCAACAAATTGTTACTTTCACATACCTCACCGTGCTGGACAGCATAATGGCATCAGTAAATTTCACAAGAATTTACATCTAAATAACCTTCAGGGCGTGGCTATTGGCTGGCTAGATCAGCAACCATTCCTGAAATGAAGAAATTGACCTGACAAAGTATCGTGCTACACACAATTAACACCATGATTATCAAATTTAGTTGTGACCACATAATCAGTGATTTCAATTATTAATATCCCACCCATTACAGTTCAAAATGAAACAAGACAACCAACCATAGGCTAACCTTAGAATTCAAAAACAAATGTAGGTTAGTCTTAAAATAAAAACATAAATTACTGATATCCTTGAAAGTGAAAGGGAATATTTAGGCAGGCCTGGATTCCCAACTCATCACTATAGATGCAAATAATGATAATAATAAGAGCTTACACAGTTTTCGCCCCAGGGACCAAACTTTCATTAATTTCAAACAGATCTTAAAGAAAAGACTATTAGCCTAATGATAGTCACAAATAAACTAGCCCCTAAGTTAAAACATTGAGACATATGCTATAAGATGGATCAACAGATTGAACTTCATATAAATAAACTGCCACGTTGTCCCTATTTAATTGATGGCAGACTAAAATGTTTAGCTGTTATAGTTGGCCTACTGGCCAATCGATAAACCAACTAATAAATGATAGGCCAGACTTGATAAGTGAATCAAAGGCTTGGCTAATCCGCCTATGTTATAACGTAGTCTATTAGTCTAACTCAACGATAGGCTAGACTACTAACAGAGAATGTCATGCTGGACTAACAAGTCCTATACAATACAATAACAGGATGGAATAAACTATCCTACCTATGAATGCAATATAACTTGTAATAGATGATTCATCGTGATTTAATCAACAATATACTCACCACTACCTTGTTATTATTGCTAAATATCACTACTCAACACGCTAAACCCAGTGGCAACTTTGTGCCTCGACATCATCTCGGCACGAGTCTTAACCATGTCTGAAAATAAAATTTTAAAATGATTGAATGCTCGCCATTCACTGAAAATCCCTTGTTTAAAGCACAATGTTCGTTTAGTGCAACAAATAATATACAAGACATAAATAATCATTGTGAGATGGTAAGCAGGGAGGACACTGTTAAATGAAAAAAAGGAACCTTAATCAATACCATAAATTTAAAATATCTTTAAATCACTTTTGATAAACAGAAACAAACTCTTAAACCTAAGTTTTATCCGAACTCCGAACACATAACCAAATGAAAATTACAACAAACGAATAAAGCAAACATCCCAATTAGCCCACTTTGGATATGACACAAGGCAAATAACCTCAAATCCAAAATACACATAATATACGCCTACAAACATATTTAGTAACATAGAAACAAACTAAACACTAGAGCAGTTTCACGTAATTAACAGGACTAATTTTTTCAAGACCATCAGACCAGGGGCCAGAGAAAGACCATTCAAAGGGTTACCAGGAATGGGTAGAAGCACCAACACCATATCGCCGTCAGCGAAATCACGTTCCTTAGATTTACGATCAAAGAAAAATTTCATCCTTTTTTGACTTTTCAACATATTTTCTCCGGCAAACTTCCATGCCTTGGTCAATTTGTCCCCAAGATTCGAGACATAATCCAACAAATTAATGTGAGGGACGTCTCACTCCCATGATTCTTTCACGACATCAAGAGGACCACGAACACAGTGACCAAAAATCAAATCAAAGGGAGAAAAACCTAAGGACTGACTTGGTGTTGATCGAAATGCAAATAACAGATATGGCAACTCCCTGTCCCACTCCGAACCATGACTTAGGCAATACTTTTTCATCATCGATTTCAACGTCTGATGAAACCTCTCCAAGGCTCCCTGACTCTGCGGATGATATGGAGAAGAGGTTACGTGCGTAATATTTAATTCAGCCATTTTATCCCTAAAACAATCTGACTGAATAAATTTGGGCATGCCAAACCTGGTAAAGAACTCAATTAATGCCTCCACAATCTTAGCACTCTTAATACTACGTAACGGTATAGCCTCTGGATAACGAGACATCCTATCTAAAATGGTAAAAATATATTCATTACCGCTACGAGTACGAGGCAAGGGTCCCACAACGTCTATGATGACTTCCTTGAATGGTTCCGAGACAACAGGGATGGGAAACAACGGTGCTTTCGGAATGAGTTGGTTAGGCTTACCAACCCGTTGACAGACGTCACAACTATTCACGTATTTCTTGACGTCCGCCTTCAACTTGGGCCAAAAATATCCCGCAAGCAATTTTCCCGACGTCTTGTGAATACCAAAATGCCCTGCCAAGTCATTCTCATGGGCTAACGACATTAAACCTCTCCTGTAATCAAAAGGAACCATTATTTGTTTGACAATTTCAAAATTTTCATTAGTAGCCTCTAAAGGTCTACTCACCCTATACAAAATATTATTAATAATCTTAAATTTAGGCGCCGTTAAATCCGAGATCTCACCTGCCTCAATAGGGAGATTTGCGAAGTCCTTCTGAGCTTTAATTAACTCTTCAGTAGTCCAATTCAATTTTCTTTACCAATACTAATATCGCCAAAAACTACACTACAACTACGGTCTAAACTACTTAAATCTACGTCTACTGTCGACTCTGCAGCGTCAACAGGTGCAGACCGAGAACGAGTGACAACAGAAATTTCGTTCTTGGGATTAATTAATATTGGACAAGATTTATTTTCAAAGGCCACATCATTTCCAAGGACTATATCAATATTCTTCACGGGAAACTTTTCAACCACGGCCAATTTAACCGTTCCCGTAAAAGAAGGACAATCCAAAGCAAAACTCTCAATTGGATAAGACTGTACCGTATCTGGGAAACCCAACAATAGCACAAATTCTTTATGTCCACCAACAAAACCCTGTGGCAAAGCCTCTCGTAAGATCAAAGACTGGGCCGCTCCCGTGTCTCGTAAAATTCTTACCCTCTTTTTACAGGACCCATCAACCACAGAGACACTGCCAAGAGACACAAAACGAGAAAAAGGCTTCAGGGATTCCATTTCAGACAGTCATTGGTCGGATGTCTTTGTCGAATTAGAGTCTCGGTCCCTCTTTTTTCCTACTGCCATTACAGGCCTAGCATTTCCTTGCTGGGACTTCTGGAAGGCATAACACCTGCTTTTAATATGCCCCCTCTTTTTGCAGAAGAGCATGTTACTGACTTAGCCTTCTCTGGGTCGTAGTTATTAACCTTATTATTATTATTATTAGTATTATTATTACACCTGTTGGGAGGAAAATATTTATTAGAGCTACCAGCTTTGTTACCCCTATTATATTATTATTACTACCATTAGTGGACCTATTATAAAAAGTATTATTCCAACCAGTTCTTCCCCAACCAGGCTTCATATTAGAGGACATACCACCTAACTCATTTTTGTGGGACAAGTGGTACTCATCACTGGCAATCACCACCTCTTGTAGAGTATCTAGTTTTAACTCCTCTAAATGAACCTTCAATTTATCTGGAACACACCTTTTGAATTCCTCTACCAACACTAATTCTTTCATTTTCTCAAAGTCGTCAACTTCCTTAGACTTAAACCAATCCTCCGCAGACTGCTTTTTCCCACGCGCAAACTCTACGAAGGTTTGATCTTTCCCTTTTTGTAAATTCCTAAAGCGTTGACGTACGCTTCAGGGACCAACTGATACTCCTTCAGAACGATCGATTTAACACTGTCATAATCTGAAGACAGATCCTCATCAAGGGTAACATATACTTTTTGAGCCCTACCGAGCAGTTTGCTCTGTATAAGAGTAGTCCAAAACTCTTGTGGCCAGCCTAGCGTAGCCGCAATTCTTTCAAATGAAACGAAAAATTCCGCAACGTCACATTCCTGGAAATTCGGAACAAATTTAAGTGCCTGCGCCAAATTGATTGTAGGCGTTACCGACCTGTCTGGGTTAGGGGAAGGAGCTGAAAGACCTGCCTCGCGTTTCTCCCTTTCAAACTGCCTCTCCTTCTCCCTTTCATCAGCCTTAAATTTTTCCAGGTTAAATTCTAAAGTTTTTAATTCAATTTGTTTGCACAGCAACTCTACAGATGCTGCTTCCTTAATCTGTTTAACCTCTTCACCACCTGATCCCTTTCCAGATTTTACATATTCATAAACCTGAAGCAACAATAGACCCTTTCTGATTAACACAGGATATTCAATTTCAAAATAATTTGCTACCTCTTCTAACTCAGGCTTATTTAACTCAGCCAACCTTTCCTGCCACCCCTCTCCACTCAGGAGCTCATTAACATCCAACATAGACATGACTGACACTTTACACTAATTATCTTGACCAGAACAACACGGGTAATACCAAACCAAAAACCAAGGAGGTGTAAATATGTATCCAACTGAAAAACCTGCTCTCCCCCAAGAATCAATCTTGCACTCACACAAATGGATACGCAGGATCGTATTATCCTGTCCTGTCACGGTCGCCAATTTGTAACGGCTCGTTTTACCGTTACCAAAATTTACTCAAAAATTTCCAGTATCCATATAACCTCGATATGAAGTCCACAATAGGATGGAATCATACCATAACTCAATAAACAAAGTGCAAGAATGAGTTCAAGGGGGGGAGTAAACAAACCCACGAAAAAAACCCATAAATTTAATACTAAAATGAACAGATAGAAATTACACCTGAACCTCTTTAATACAAGTAATAAACGAATCACTTTCACTCATAATAATAATCCAAAACACACCTACACTTAAGATAGATATTAAACACTCAAACAAAAATTAGGGGGCCCGAAAGGAGGAGGAAGTCGCATAGACAGAAAAACCTAACAAATTACGCACTAATTTTCTTATAAATAAACTGACACTTAATAGCCTCTGGTATAAATTATTTACATTCTTCACGAAGAATAAGCGTATCCTCCACGTCTGTAGTAGAGTAAGGTGGTTAATCAACTCAGGCCCAACCAAGCAGCCACAACAAATCCACAGCCGTGATCGATATAATTTAAAGGTTTATAAACCTTACCATGGGATAGCGAGATCCCCCTGGCTTTCTAACTGAACCAGAGGTGGAGCGGTGAAAAAGAGACCTCCCGACTGGTAATCCGTACAAGTCTTCCAATTTGAAGATGGCAGTGATCCAGCATAAATCCTCAACTTCGGAAGATAAGTGGAATTTAATAATAGAGGCTGCAACCATCAAGAAGCAAGTCACGGTAATATTCGGTATTCACCAAGCCAGGCAAAAAGAGTTCCGAAGAGCAAAAGGACCAGAGAACAAGTACTCTGCTCTTCGAACAGAAGCTACGAAGTCACCCCCTAAAACCACAGGGGGACCACACACACACAACCTCCTTGAAAAGTAAACAAACATTAATAACAAGCAAACAATTGTTATACACAAGAGGAGGTCTATGACAAGTGAAACTTACAAGACTAAGTTTAACAAATTAAATGAAAACGAAATTTAATCTTAAATGAAAAAGGATCACATACTGACAATGGCAAAACTTTGATGTTATCTTATGGTTCCCCAAGGGAAGTAAAAGCAATAAGTCATTAGCAAGGCACTTTTGTATAAAAATTGTCTGTTACAAATGGTAACCTTTATTAATTATTACTTTTCTCCATAATACCATTACCTGTATGTGCAAGACCTTTCTCGGATCCACTTCCCTCCTGAATATAAGTCTGTGTGATAAACATACCCAGTACTGGCTTCACATAATTCAAAATTTTTTATGCCATACCTGGAATGCTTCTTATTTGGCATATATTGAATGTACACACATCTGTTGCGCATACCTACCATACTTTCATCTAAAGATACGGTTTGCTCTGGTTGATAATGGTGCTTGAACAAACTGTTACATGAATCCAAAAATGGCCTTATACGGGCCCAAGCATCGAACTAGGGATGACCTCTAGGATAGATTAGCGCATTATCACTAATATGAAAAAATCTACTAATGAGCAAAGTATTCATCCCTGGCCATCGTCTCAGGAAAAAAGGGAATTCTAGTTTCTCTAAAAGTGCTCCAAAATTGCTTTACATTTTTCAAAGGAATAAGACCCATCAACAAGGACAAACCCAAAAACTTCTTCATTTTGTTTCGAGTGACAGGTTTCCATCGAGAATATCGTGAATGTGATGTGATGCCATCCACTCTTCCTTCTCAGAAAGGACTTGGTTGGCATATCTGTTGGTTTTGGTGAATAATTTGTCGACGATGGCATTATTCATAAAAACAACACATACTCTATTGGATGTGCATTTTTACTGGGAATGTTTATTGGTCCTATATGTCTCTGCAGAAAACTAAATTTCGTACCTGAACAAGGGTTTTCAGGTGCATATACCCGATTCCATAAGCTTCCCATATCAATATGCACATCGTTATCACTGTTACTTTCACTGTCATCGTCAGTATTGTCACTGTCATTGTAATTATTGATATCAAAATCACTGCATGATGATAATGAATCGACATCATCGTCAAAAGAAGCCATTATCTCCAAGAAGATGCAAAATAAACAAAGAACAATAAAAATCGTCGACCGTTGCTCGAATTCAAGATACAAGAGCCTTCCTGGCCACGCCCCCTCCACTGAAAGAAGGTTTACAATTTTGCTATTTTTATACCTATGATTAAGTGAAATCTGGCATCTTTTATGCTCTAGACTTCTAGAGTGAGCTGGATGGTTGGTGAGACTGTTGACGTCACTCAAACAGAGTTAAGAGGGGGCTGATTTTACCGCGATATTTGAAAATAAAGCGTCGATAATATCGACGTCATCCTTATGCAGCATTTAGGGCCGATTCACACTGTGCGGTTCGTTTTCGTACGGATACGTTTTGTTTACGTTCCAGCAAAATGTCACTGTGTTCACACTATACGTTTCGGATACGTTCAGTCAGCATACAGCTGTTGCTCCGATATGGCGCCAAAAAAATTTAATCTAAAGCAGCTCGCTGCCATTGCTTTACTTTTAGATGAGGAAGAGGAAAGAGTCCTCAATAAGAAAAAGAGAGTTTGGGTGCATAGGCTAAGTTCCAAATGAAGAGGAAGTCAGAGGGAGAATACTGGACTCTCTATAAAGAATTGCAAGACGATGATCAAGGTAAACTGTTCAACCACATGAACACACACCTACCACAATCATGAGATAAACAATATGATTCTCTCTCTCTCTCTTCCGATGTTCACTTTTTTTCAGGTATCTTGCTACTGGTGATAGTTTTAGAACCATAGCTGTCGGCTTCAGTCATTCTACTGTCCATAACATTGTCAAAAAGTCTGTGCATCTGTATATTTAACACCTGAAGCTATGCCCAAGCCTACTGAGAAGACATGGAAGGCTATTGCTGCAGAGTTTTGGAATCTATGGATTTCCCAAATTGCATTGGGGCCATGATGGCAAACATGTAAAACTTCAGGCACCACCAAACACTGGGTCATTGTTTTATAACTATAAGCATCCTTTTTCAGTTGTTTTGCTTGCAAAAGTTGATGCAAATTATAAATTTGTTGTGGTTGATATTGGGTCATATGGTAAAAATAGTGACGGTGGAATTTTTTCTCATTCAAAGCTCGGTGAGCAGTTAGAAAAAGGCATTCTCAACATACCCTCCCCAACACAGCTGCCGAACTCATCTTGCACTGCACCTTTCGTCATTATTGGAGACGAAGCTTTTCTCTGCAATGATGGTGATAAGAAAAGGCATTTTAATCATCGACTTTCACATGCAAGGAGGGTTTCTGAGAACGCTTTTGGGATACTGAGTCAGAGGTTTAGAATATATATCAAAGGACAATGAATTTGTTACCTGATAATGCTGATAATGTTATATTTGCAACTTGCCTTTTGCACAACTACTTGCGTGACAATACTGTTGATGTTACCAACATAACTGTCTCAAACAATGAAGGCTCTTTAGAAGACATAGCTACAGTAGACAGGGAGGAAATGCCCCTCATGGTGCATTCCTTGTAAGAGAGAAATTTAAAGATTTCTTTAATAGTCCTCCTGCTTCTCTTTCTTGAAGAGGAAGAGAACATAGTGTAGAGATAAATATGAATGTAAATGAAAAGGATAATGAAAAATTATATCAAGATGAAGTGAAATATAGTTGAATATCTTACCTGTTTTTTTCAATTCGTCGCCAATAACTCTCCATACTTGTTCCTTCGTCTGATTGTCACTGTATCTTCTGTTTCTCATATCATATAGCTCCTCCTCATACCCTCTGACCAACTCTATCAACTTCTCGTCACTCATTATTAACCCTAATTACTAAAACGCAACGTGACCGAAACTGATACCTATCTCTGTTCACACTGAGCGGTGAGCATACGTATACATTTCGTACGTATACGTTTCGTACGTCGGGGATTTCTTCCAAACGTATCAGAGCCGTACGAACGAAAGCCATACGAAAGACGAACGAAGGCCGAACCGTATAGTGTGAACAGCTCCATTAGTTTCTATGTAATAATAATTTACGAACGAAAGCCGTACGAAGACGAAACGTGAACGAACCGTACAGTGTGAATCAGCCGTCGATTTTAGCGACGTGCCGCACCTTGTGGGCTAAGGTACAGTAACTGTGTTTTATGTAACCAGTGCACTTGAGTGTGAATTAAATAATCCGGATCAGGTAGTAGCCTACATTAGAGTAAGTGATAGCCTAGTTATAGGGTTACACATTAGCATGTTAATGTTTTATATAGAAGAGCAAATAGCCTAGGATTGGATGTAAACAACAACCTGCTTTAAACAAAAATAGTAGCCAAACTAAAGGTTTCATATTAGTAAGTTTCTGAAGTTAAATAGCCTATACATTTAAGAGTGATCTGTAATAATCTGGATTAGGCAATACCCTATACATAATAGGCTAAGAAAGAACAAAAGCCTAGGATTATATATATAAACAGAATCCTAGGCTCAATAAAATAACCTAGTTTTTTACGACTCGGTAGCATATCTGTAAGGCTACATACTTGTAGGGTCTTATGTAGCCTATATCCTTAAAGGTGATATAAACCTAGAACAGACAGTAGCCTAACCATATTAAGCTGGAACCCCTTTTTAAAGAATATCCTACTATTAGCCTAAAACAGCGATGCCCGAATATCAGATAAAAGGGTAGTCTCAGCCACGTAAAACAGAAAACTAGATCATAAGAAGATTATTTTCTGTATAGTTTATATCCGTAAGTTTTAAATAAGCCTAGAATAGGCAGTAGCCTAGAATAGGTCAAGCGAGAACCCTCTAAGAAATCCTGTATTCTTAGCTTAATGTAGATTATACTAGAAGCATTAACCTAAGCCATGTAAAACACTGGCTTGGGTTAGTTAAATTAGTTCATAGCCGTTAGTCTGAATGGCAAGATAATTAGAATTAAAAATTTCACATGACCATTGCAAAAGGACTAACAGTGTATAAGTAATACAGCCATATACAGGTATGAAAACTAACCTAAATCTTAGAGGGTTTAAGTTAACATTGATATTTAATTAAATGTATTACAACTACACGCTTGTAATCAAGTTAACCTGTAATATGGAAACTATATGAAGAACTACAGAATTGTCCCTCATTAAAAACAATTAATACTAACTAGCTTCTAATAACAACTTGTTTTATATCACTAGAGGGCCACCATTAGGCAGGACCCTCAGCTCAAGTGTTCCGTAGCAAATTGCTCGGTTCACTTTTTGCCAGTGGGTACGGCCCATACCACCTGCCATGAGTATAGTCCTTGTAAAAAAAAAGCAAAATTTGTTTGGTTGCCAGATACGTGCAAGATTTGTAGTATACTCCTGGCAGCAAGTTTTAATGACGAAATATCTCTTTTTAAGCTGTCTCATGGTTCCTAGGGTTCGGTAGGGGTGAGGAAGGGGGAGATTATATCTTTGCGGCAGAACTCCGACCGCAGACATTTAACCCTTCAGAACAAGATCTACATTTGAGTCAAAACCCTGTAACATCAGTCCCCAGTACATCCCAGGTTATTAAATATGAATATGAAGAGGACATTGACACTGAAATGGCCCTGCTGAACCCGGAAGGATCAGGGACAAATTTTAGCTAGCCATGGGAGAAACCTTCCAGAAGGAATTCTATTCCCCATGCAGCTAACGATGCTGAATGGGATTTTTCTCCCAAGATATCTGACTGAAATGATTACATTTTCAGAGGGATATAGTAACTTACCCAGGACTTCTGCCCCTTGATTAACAGGCAGTTACAGTTCAGTTGTTGAAGCTCATTCAGATTGTGCAAGCTCCCACAAAAGGGATACACAGTGTGCGGCATCTGATCAATTTCGTAAGGAAATTGAGTAACAACAAAGATGTCCTTGCCACAGAACGGCAATATAATTATAAGGGACATGAAGCATGATTCCAAAAAGGAAATTAAGTCAGTTATGTGCAACCCAAAGTGTAGAAGCACTGCATCCTGTAACCGAAAAGTGAGTGGGGATACAAATGCTGCCCAAACAAGGTCTAATGTTAGAATTCAAACTGGAAACAAAATGGTCAGTTTGGAATACAGAACTTCAGATCAAAGCATAATTGGGGCTCCAATACTCACCCCTGATGATACTGATAATCCTTGGCGAGACGCCTCAATGCGCATTTTCTCCCGATGGCAAGTATGTAAATAATGAGAGGAAAAACTATGATCACAGTTGTACATGTAGAATTTAGAAACGGGGCAGCATTCCCTAATACAGAATGGCACCTGGTACCATCTTCACTAGACATGGAGAAACTACTAGCAGAAATGGTTCTCTTACCTGTGCCTATAACATTAAAAGCTATAGAAAACACCCTTAACTGGGTCAACGAAAAATGGATCTCTACTTCCATTTTGAACCCTTATTGGATAGATCCCCTCATGAGAGGATCAGAAACAGGTATGGGGTCCTGGTCAGATCCCCTCAGAGGAGTATTAATATTACGCGCCATACGATTTGGCTGTATAAAGCGGGAAAGAGTTTCATCACTTCAGTGGCCCTTAATGAATAGTGGCAACTAAAGAACGCAGCTCAGCTCAATCGTGGGCGCAGTGTTGCCATTTTAGCGCGAAACACGCCAGATCTAGCGCGTTTTGGAAAATTCTAGCGCTTCTTTTTCGCATCTGACGCGGTCGCACTTTTTAGCGCCTTTTGGATTATGTCTAACGGGAAATCTGGCACGTTTCTGGGTATTTAATAATAATGATAATAATATTCCAAAACAGAAAAAAATAAGCGAAAATACTTTGAATGAGCTGGTATTTGAAACTCGTCATCTGCCGCATGAATACACACTCTCTCTCTCTCTCTCTCTCTCTCTCTCTCTCTCTCTCTCTCTCTCTCTCTCTCTCTCTCTCTCTCTCTCTCATACTTAATTCGAATTCCAATTTCAGGTATTGAACGGTGACGAGGGGGGAAGTGGGGCTAAAGAGAAGATAGTATTGCCTCACGCACTGTTCACCAAACACCATAGAAAACGTGTTGCAATTAGAGTCTGGTTACCTTATGCTTATAGGAAATTAGAGAGACTCGTCTGAGGAAAATCCCCTTGGAGAACTAGCCAATTTAGCTGTGTCATTGCTGTCCTTACCCAAGGTGGGAAGGACATTTAGTCAAATGAACATTATCAAATCCAAGGTCTACAATACGATGAATCTGAAGATTTTAAATTCAGTATTAGCTACTCGTTATGGCCTGAAGCAAAAAGGAAAATGTTGCTATGATTATAAATTGCCAAAAGAAGTTGATGATACTATTGGGGATTCAGCTAAATACAAGACTCAAGACGAACTTGGAACTTCTCAAAGCTCGGAAGCATCTTCTATAATAAACTTTGTAGTGGAGGATGATCTGGACATCCCAGAACTTTTCTTATTGGATTTTTGAAATACAAGTAGGTAAACTAGTATATTCCTTATTTTACTTATTAGTACTTAATATCTGTTTTCATTGTTTAATTTTATTTGAATTTTTCTACTGAATCGCCATGGAACACATAGTAATTAAAGTCACTTCGGTAATTGAAAATAGTCCTAGCGTTTTTTTTTAGCTCTATATGAGAATGATTTAGTGCGTTTCTAGCGCGTTTTGGAGGATCCTCTGGCGCTTTTTGAAAATAGGAAATGGTAACACTGCGTGGGCGTCTCAGGCACTGTTCTTGAGTTAGGGGGAATATCTTGCTCCTCTCTCTCCCATGGTCTTACAATAAGGCCAGAAAACCAAAAGGATTTTTCATAATGAGCCAGAAATTCCACAACATAAGTAGGAATCAATAAAACTGGATACCAGAAACATCAGTTAAACTTCACTCCCACCTTGAAAGAGAAGGTATGTGCTACACTTTTTTTTTACGTCTTTTTATTTGCTCATAAATACACCCAGGAATTGCTGTTGGTTTTAGTTCTTATCTTTTATATGATGTCAGTTATAATTGTAATTTTTCAAAGAAATATTAGGAAAAACATGTATACCTCCAAAAAAGTTACTGTATCTCCTGACTCAGTAAATTTACGTAAATATTTTACAACAAATTTAATATACTCAGAATTGGTACTGATTTTAGTTCTTATCTGGTATGATATTGTGTGAGCTCTAATTATAATTTTACAAAATAAAATAAAATAAATTATTATAAAAACATGTATAACTTTGTAACATTTATGGGTGTTTTGTAAATAGTTACTTTCAACTTCCCGTGGAAGGTATGGAAAATTTTTTAAAATTTTTTTTCTTACACCATGTGCATTTGCATATCTTCTGCTTTCCATTGATGTGTGTTTTTCTTAAACTGGCCAACCTTAAAGTTTTCTCAGTCTGGGGGGGTTGCATGATATATATTTAGCCCATCCCTTAAGGGTTAATCATGTGAAGACAGGTTTTTAGAATTTGTAGTGACTAAAAACAAGAGACAATGGCAGAATTAAAACCATCTGCCACGGTCATCCCAGTTCAGGAAACTCCACCAAGGAATGGACAACGCTACAACTCCCTTTTGAAAGGAAAAAGCTCCTTTTAGATATAGTTATGCAGCAGTTTGGGAACCCTATGAGGATGAGGAGACTCTCAGAGGGGACAGCCTCATCAGAATTTTATGTTAGGCTCCACCTCCTTAGTATCTGCCACCTCTACCACCTTGCTGGAAGTTGCCACCAAAAGGCTCCCAGAAGATTCCAGGACAATTTTTGCTGTTGAGGCCAAAAGTCTTATGAGAACCATATGGGAAGCACTCTGTGACTTTCTAGAGTGGCGCATAAAAGCACACATGGAAGCATTGGAGGGCTCCAACAAATCACTCTCCAATGTCGCTGCATTATTGCATTCTAACCCCTTCTGTAAGGACCTGTTTGAGGAGTTTGTTATGGCTCAACTCAACGAGCAAGCCCGCCAACGAAATTGTACAGTGTACATTCTTCTGGGGAAAGAGGAATTCAGGAAACAAAGAACCCAAAATTTTCCTTTACTCAACGCCAAAAAAGGCTCGCTTCCCAACCCCAAAAAAGGCTCACTTTGATCAAAAATCATATAAGCCTTCAGTCACCCCCAAAAGGTTTTCCTCAAAAAATAGGTAGGTGGTCAGAAGGGACAAATCCCTACAAAGGGACAACAACAGCAAGGACATCCTTTTCACGAGGTCCAAAAACCCTCTTATAGGGGGAAAAAGGGAAAGCAACACCTGGAATGTCTATCAAAGGCAAAGGCAGAGGAAGAGGCAGATACCAAGAGGAATTGGGTGACAGCATTATTTTCAATGGGCTGGGGTAGAAACAGTCTTATCACCCCCTCCTCCTTTAAAGGGGTTCTTCCAAAAACCAGACCCCTTTCTGGAAGATTATGAGCAAAAAGGCCTTGTTAACGGGGGCCATAGAGAAACATGAGTATATTCGCCACCAAGTACGTCTCTTTAGTGTACCCAAAAAAGGATTCCTCCCAAAGAAGAGTGATCCTCACCCAATCAACATTGAACAAGCACATTGCTTGCCAAAAGTTTCGGATGACTACTGTTGCCCAAGTGCGTTCAATCGTTTCAAAAGGGACTTGGACAGTTTCTGTAGATCTGAAAAATGCATAGTGGCACGTCCCTATTGCCGTTCCCTTCCACCCATTCCTGAGGTTCCGGATAGGGAAAGATACATACACATTCAAAGTCATGGCCTTTTGGGCTAAACATTGCCTAAGGAATTTTTTACAAAATTAGCAATGGTATTCGTTCGAGAACTCAAACAAAAAGGAATACAACTAATACCCTACCTAGACAACTGGTTGATCTGGGAGTCCACAAGAAAAGAGTGCTTGAAAAACCTAAGAGCAGTGGTCAACAGACTATAGTCAAAAGGTTTTATAATAAATTTGAAAAAATCCCGCCTCACACCCAGCAGACACTTTCAGTTGCTGGGACTGTGTTGGGATAGTCTTCACGGCCTGTTGTTTTTCCCCATCATACTGAAACCAGAATAAGGCAGTTCCTCAAAAAGTTCCTTGCACCGCCCAGAATTTCAGATGGCAATTAGAATGTATGATGGGCCTGCTGCAATTCGCATCAGTAATAGATCCAATACTTAGATCACAACTAAAAATGTGAACAAATTCTGGCTATTGCATGCAAGAAAAAAGATGCGAGACTAACCTCATCAAAAGATTAAAAATGTTGGGGAGATGCTTTGTCCTTGGACCCGGAAGGAATCTCTGGCGAAACAGGTCACCCTGACTCCTCCATCTGTATGAGTGACAGTACACACAGATGCCTCGTTGGCAGGTTGGGAGGACATTGGGGGTATCATCAGGTGGCAGGGAGGTGGTCAGCTACTCTGGGGAATTGTCATATCAATTTCCTGGAGGTGATGGCTCTCTTTTTGTCTCACAAAAAATTCAAACCTCCAGAAGAGAGAGACAACATGACTAAGAGTCTTGCATCAAGAAATTGGGATCATGT
This sequence comes from Macrobrachium rosenbergii, assembly GCF_040412425.1. Taxonomy (NCBI): domain Eukaryota; kingdom Metazoa; phylum Arthropoda; class Malacostraca; order Decapoda; family Palaemonidae; genus Macrobrachium; species Macrobrachium rosenbergii. The sequence goes on along the minus strand of NC_089763.1, from coordinate 8,563,666 downwards.
TCACCTCCTCTCAGCATGATAATGCTAGCCATCCTTTGCATGGCACAAGCAAGGAAGTGGCACTTTTCTTCAGTTCACCTCGCAGGGAGTCTCATTGTAATAGCAGACTCTATCAAGGAAAAGGACATCCTCAACAGAGTGGATGTTGGACAACCACTCTTTTCAAACAATAGCCAACATGCTTCCACAACCAGAAGTGGACCTGTTCACCACGTACGAGAATCACAAACTCCTAATATATGTGTCTCCGAACCTGGACAGTCAAGCAACAGCAAGAGATGCCTTCCTAAAGACTGGAACAAATGGAGGACGATATCTTTTCCCTCCATTGTCCCAGATTTCGAAGGTTTTGAGCAAACTTCTAACCTTCAAAGGAACAGCTTACTCAATAGCCCTAAATTGGCCAAAAAGGCATTGGTTCCTATTACTTCAACAACAGGCGAAAAGATCAATTCCACTAGTGTCCGCTATCCTATCCTGGACAGTAGGAGGGAAAGTCATTTATGCATCCTCCTTTCTGAGCCGAAACTTTCATGAGTGGATTTTTAAAAATATTTATCTATCGTGAAAATTACTCACCCAACATTTCTAGGTACCTAGTGCAGAAATTACAGACATCATCTGTCTGGCAATACTATCCGTATGGAAGATATGTTTAGATCATATCCATACTGAGAGCCCAGTTGAGATTTTCATAGAAACACTTTTTAATTTCCTTATATACCTTTTTGAAGACGAACACCTTGTGGTTACAACTGTTAAGGGTTTATCTTCTCCCCCTTTATGTTCTTTGTTATATGTTTGTATAGATTTTAGTCTTTCTCTTCTTACCTTGGTTTCTTTCGAGGTGTCCTTCAGATTGCTTCGTGGATGATGTGCTATCTTTGTATATTTATTATTTTTAAATATTGATATCTCAGAAAGGCGTATAGAGACGAGATCGGTAATTTCTTCACTTTAATTAGTACTTAGTATTATAAAGATCAGTACAAAATTAACAAGTTACAATGATAGAAAACGAATCACTCTTGACTCAGTCTATATGGGGAACACAGAAGCGAGGGGAGACGTACTCTCCCTGAAGGGCACAGTTCTGAACTCTCCTCTCCTCGTCGGTCTCTAACTCGTCGAACCCAAGAAAAACTTGCTATCTGCTATCTCCACCTCCTTCTAGCCTTATTGGAAGGATTAATCAGCAAGGCCTCCCCTTCAAGTAGCTGATTGGAAGGACTGTAGTGGGTGTGATTCAAATCTCTCCTTAGAGGACTTGATAGGAGGTGATCTTAGGAGGGTGTGTGAAAGACCCTCCCAAACATAATTGATTGGAGGTTGAAGAAGTACATCACTTGAGCCAACCCCAAATTCCTGGAACTTCCACGAAAACACCTTCCTGAGAAGGCAGGGCTATAGAACCAGCTGCTGTAAGCATTTAGGTTGTGCTGACTCATGTTTTGGTTAGCTTCAATTGTGAGGCCATTAGTTCTCACTTTTACGACTGTTTTTATGGCTTCAACACGATATACTGCAATGGTTCATGTAAACATCCCGCATATTGATAACACGATACAACAGCATTTGGGCGTTATCACTGTGTTCTTTGCCTCTCTCTTTATTCTTATTTCTCTCTCCTTCTCTCTCCTAACTTTTCTCTCTCTCTCTCTCTCTCTCTCTCTCTCTCTCTCTCTCTCTCTCTCTCTCTCTTTCTATCTAATTTCCCTATCTATTCTACACCACAACATCACTCGGTCACGCTACCTCACACTGCCCTCAGTGTGATAAAAAGAATATATTTCAATGGATGATTGCAAAATCACAAATAAAATATTTATATGATTGCCCATCAAGTCAATTCTCAAAAAATATTTAAATTGCACAAACTGTGTCAATGCACTAATGCAAAAAAATCAACTATGAATATATGGTAGAAAATTCACATATATTATATCATGAATCAAAAGAGATACATATACATATATATATATATATATATATATATATATATATATATATATATATATATATATATATATATATATATATATATATATATATATATATATATATATATATATATATATATATATATATATATATATATATATATATATATATATATATATATATATATATATATATATATATATATATACTGTATATATATGTATATATATATATATATATATATATATATATATATATATATAATGAATTATTATACTGTAAAATTGGTTAATTGTTTTAACACATAATGCAAATAATAATACATAAAGAATTCAGTAGTAAATTATGTCTATAAGATCATTTTACTCTTCATTGGCCCTTTTTATTTCTGTTATAATCTTCTCAATATTTGAAATTACCAGACGTTTGATCAAAATTGCAAACGCTATTATTACAATAATGATTATGACCAAATTGAACAGAGACAGAACTGGTGAAACATTTTCTTTGTAGTAGAAAAATTCATCTACTAAAGCCAACTCATTTGTTTGTTTTAACTCTAACTGAGACAGTTTAAATTCTTTAACTTCACTAGAGTAGTTCATGTATGGGTTATTTTTATGGATTGTGATTTCTGTGAAGACATGAGGTTCATAATATAATTTATTAGGAATAACTAACTTGCAAGTCTTATCAAAAGCATGGACATTATTGAAATTAATTTCAGTACTTATATTATGGCAATTAATAGTTGCTGTTACTGAACTCAGTGAAAACAGAAAAACTGACTGTTCTACTAGGATGGAAACAAAATCATGTTTGGATAATTGTGTACACAGTAGTGTCTCTTGATTTTTGTTTTCAATTATTTCTTGAACACAAGGATAGGCATTAGTAGTTTCATACAGGTTGTCAAGGTTGCAAATATACTCTTTATCTTTCAAAAGTATACAATCTCTTAATTGAGCATCAGTAATAAATGACATCATTAGTCCATGTTCTTCTAATGCAAAATTGATGTGGTTGACATTTGAGATAATTACGTTTTCCTTTATCATCATGGGAAAAGGATGTATGGACATCAGTACATCTGCCTCTTTTGATTAAAAGGTAAAATTAGAAGGATCTTATTTTTAACTACCTTGGTGGTTATCAAATTATAATAGACCATTATATCCTTTACCATAGGGGTATAATGTCCTTCTACCAAAAAATCACTAATTATGCTCTCTAATTCTCTTGGGTTTATTAATGTTGGACTTAATATTCCTTTATAGGCTAACAAAATGGCACTTACCAGATCTTTATGGTCTTGCAATACAATTCTAACATTGTTCATAAATGTAATTAAATGTTGTTCATCTGTTATTATCTTAATCTCTTTGGTAATATTTGTGTTCACTTGATTAATAAATTCCTTTATTTTTCAATTCCTTACTGTTTAAGTTTTGAGAGCTTATAATCTTATTTAACACAATGCCCCTTGTTGCTGCCCATTTCTCCAGTTTGTCTATACAGGCACTTTCTTTTCTACATTAGAGTCCGTAGCGACCCCAAATAATTGATTAAGTGCTGTTCCTATAAAAGGTAAGAGGGATCGTTTGGGTCTTGTATTTAACACACTTCCTATGTCATTATCTAGTTTTTCCAAGAATGGTAAAACACTGTTATTTTCACTTTTCCTAATTAATGATTTTAATTCCCTTTGGACAGCTTTCAATGTCATTTCATTGATAAGCACTGATGTAATGTCAATACTCACTATGCCCAAGTCCTTTATTAATTTCACAGATCCCTTTTTCTCTAGTAGTGCACCCTTCCGGATCACCACCTCAGATGACACATAAAGCAGTGTTATGATAACCAAGAAGAACCGCATGTTTGTGTCTGTAAGAATAAGCCTTATCAGATATTCTGTATACATGAGGTATTTTAATGCCTACACATTGTTTATATTTTACAGTTCAACACTTTACATAAATTTATCTTTTTCTTAAGTTGTATTTGTTATTTATTGGTTCCTGTTTATCTTCTTTCAGTAATTCAACTATTCTCTTATTTGACCAAGAGTCTGTTTTTATTACCTTTACATGATTGGTATGAACAATTCTTTCTTTTAGATCAATCTCACTTATGATCTTTAGCTTATTTAACTTCAACACTTCTAATACCCTATAAGGACCATTAAACTTTGAAGATGCTTTTATATTAGGACCTTCTGGAACATGATTCTGAACATATACCTGAGCACCTACTACAATTTTTGGTTTAGCTGTATTTTTGTCATAGTACTTTGCTTGGACACTCTGAGCTTCCTTAAGTCTAGTCCTCGTCTGTTTGATCGTTTCATACGTACGTCTAGTTTTCCAGGCAATATAGTCATCGTAGTTATAAGTATGTCGGGGTGGTGTGGCATCATCTAGTAACGTATTTGGTAGTCTCTTCTCGTATCCGTATAACAAGTAGTGTGGTGATTCTCCTACTGTCTCATTTACAGTATTGTTTATAGTAAACTGTACGTCTTCCAAAGGTAAATCCCAGTCTTCTGTATTAGGTTTAACTAAAGTTTTCAGGATATCCTTTATCTTACGATTCGTTCTTTCTACTGCTCCATTTGAACTTGGTTTATATGTTGTGATTTGACATTTATTTATCTCATAAAATTCACATAATTTTCTTAAAAGTTCACTAGTAAATTCTGCTGCGTTATCAGAAAGAACTTGTGGACATGAATGTCTCGTAATAATTCTAGATTTAAGAGCTTCTGCTACTGTAATTGCATCTCTATTTCTTACTGGTACAATCTCTACATATCTTGTTAGATAGTCTAAAAAGACTAATATTTGTTTATTCCCCCTAACAGTTGTAGGAAATGGACCTAAAAAGTCCATAGATACGACCTGAAATGGATTCAACTCCGATGGGTATTTTTCAAGTGGAGCTTTTGGATTTACGTTACCTTTATTTCGATTACAAACTACACAATTTTGTACAAAGTTCTTGGCATCCTCACTACAATGGGGCCAAAAATAGTTTCTGGTTAGGATTCTAGTTGTCTTTTTGATTCCAGGATGTCCTGCTAACTTGTATGAGTGTGTTAGTTCTAAAACTTCTCTGATTAGTGTTTTTGGGATGTATAGTCGAGAATAACCATTCTTCTCTGTTGGTCTTTTATGCAGTAATCCATTGATTAAAACAAAATCAGGTTTTAAAGATTCATCTGTCATTAGTTGTCCTATTATATGCCTGATTTCTGTATCCATTCCTTGTTGTATTTGTACTCTTTCCAAATCTAAATCTACCACCTGACAGCTAAAACAAAAAGTATTGAGTAATAATACATTTCTCTGTTTCTTCTTGGGCTCTGGATAATGCATCTGCTAGTGAATTAAATTTTCCTGGGATATATCAGAATTCTGGTGCAAATTCTAGCACACTAATGAACCATCTATTGAACTTCATGTTATTTGTAAAAGTTATCTTCTTAAACAAATCACAAATTGGTTTGTGATCAGTAAGTACATTGACTTTATGTTAGCATTCAAAACTCTACTGGCATAATATACTGCTCTCATTCTTGTTTTGTCCTTTTGTAATAATACAGCCCCTAGCCCGGTACTTGATGCATCACAGGCTAAGTAAAAGTCTTTGGAGAAATCTGGGTAGACTAGTACGGGATTTCTGGTCATTTTACTCTTCAGTGTTTGGAACGCTGTCTCTTGTTCTTTATTCCATTCATATTTGACATCTTTCTTTGTTAATTCTGTTAATGGTTTGGCTATTGTAGCAAAGCCCTTAATGAAAGGTCTATAGTAGCCTACCATTCCTAGGAATCGTCTCAATGCTTTCAAATTGGTAGGAGCTGGATATTCAACTATTGCTTTTATCTTGCCTGCTTGCATTCATGCAGACCATCTTCACTAATTACATGTCCTAAATATTCCAAAGATTTCATTAAAATTGACATTTCTTTAATTTGATTTTTAATCCTGCTCTTCTTAATCTTTCCAAGACTATTTCTAATGTTTTGAGGTGACTTTCTAAATCTTTGCTAAAAATGATAACATCATCTAAGTAAACTGCAACATTTTCTATATCCCCTAATATTTGAAGCATTAATCTAACAAACGTTAAAGGAGCCGAAGTGAGTCCAAATGGCATGACTTCAAATTGCAAGTGTTCCTTGTGTGTGCTGAAGGCTGTGAATGGTTTCGACTCTTCGTCTAAAGGTACTTGCCAGTATCCACTAAGTAAATCTAAAGATGAAAATATCCTTGCACTTCCTAATTGAGCTAACATATCTTGAATCACTGGCATTGGCATTCTATCGGGGATGGTGTTGGAATTCAACTTTCTATAGTCTATCACAAGTCTCCAATTTCCATCTTTCTTTGGAACAAGTAGCAATGGAGAATTATATGGAGATTTAGAAGGAATAACTACCCCATCTTTCTTCATTTCTTCTATCAAATTATCAGTAACTATGGGTCTTTGGCTTATTGGTAATCTGTAATTAGGAATAAAGAATGGTTTTGTTCCATCATCTAATACAATTTTGTCTTAGGACATTTGTTCCACCTAATTTATCTCCTTCTATTGCTATTACATCTCTGTATTTTTCTACTACTTGAATTAATCTATCTTTGTTTTCTGGAAAATCTGTTTTATTTACTTTGCTTAATTCTGATGTTTGACCAGTTACAGAGAAAAATGCTTCTTCTTCTAATGTTAGTAATGGATTGTTAATAGGTATTCCTTTACTAAAGACAATGCCTGCATATAGTGTTAGTTTGTTATCTGAGTAGTTCTGGACATAAACTTCACAAGTATCACCCTTCATGTGGACTAAAGAATTATCCATTCTGGCAAATTCTGGTAACTCTTCATTTAGTAAAAGAACGTCTTTAACTCCTATCTCTTCTTTTCCCCTTAGATGTATTTTTGTTAAACACTTTGGATGCAAAATTACCTGTCTGTTTAGTATAAATTGTACTTTATCATCATCAGCAGTGCTTACACAACATACTTCCTCATCTTTTGTTTCTGCAAAGTAACAATGTTCTGCATCTATACTAGTTTCTTCAGTTACTGCTATTATATCATTTATGTCTACTTTATTTATTTTGTTTAACAACAGTACCTCATTTACTAATTTCCCTTCATTATCACAACTGATTACTACATTGCTATAATATTCTGTATTTATCTATGTATATTTATCATCACACATGTCTTGTTCCTCGTCATATTCAGAACATTGGGGATCACCTTTATTTATTTCTGGGTCACTTCTTTTGTTGGAGGGTATAATTTCTGGATGTGCACATCTTAAATTTCTAGTCTGTAATTGTGGAAATTCCTCCTTTCCATTACCATTCAATTTAATTTGATTGTTCTCTTGATGATAAGTTATTTTCTGTATGTCTTTCTCGCTTGTTGAAGTCGTCTCAGACAAATTGATCAGATTTGGGTGAAACTTTTCTTCTTCAAGCGTAAAGCATACGCTCTTTTTATTATCTTGTGTAAGGTTAATTCTTCCCTCTCGTCAATTCACTATAATTCCACATTTCTTCATTAATTTATATGAGAACAACACCCGTGCGGGAAAGAACCTGTCTTCTAGAACTATAAAACTTTCAACAGTTTTATGTGACGAAAGGTTTATTTCTAAGTTCACATTTTCTAAACTTTTAATCTGTTTACCCGCTACTCCTTTTATTATTTTGCTTTGACCCTGAATTAGCGTTTCTTTAACGCCTAAGTAATTTGTTAATGTGTGTTTATCAATTATGCTTACAGTACTACCTGAATCCATAAGGACAGTACATAATTTATTCTGTATTGGAATTTTAATGATAGGTAAATCCTTTCTGATTATTTCTTCTTCATCCATGGAAAATACAACTTCTTTACTCTGCAATATGGATAGTGCGGATGAACCTTCACTTCTCCTTTTTGCTAATTCTTCTACTCTTAATTTATCTTCTTGAAGGGACTCTCTTGTGGTATTCTGTGTAGGGATAAATTGCCATTGATTTGAAGACTTATTTGATGTTGAGCGGTTACTACTTAATTCAACTATTTCTTTATTTCCGTCTTGTGTTTTAAACCAGCAGTTCTTTGTTAAATGTCCTACTTTCTTACAAACCGTGCAGATTCTAGGTTTTCTACACTCATTTGTAAAATGATTTGTATACCCGCAGTTTTCACAGGCTGTCTTTGGTCTCGCCCCTTGAGCGGAATAGTTCACTTGGGTTGCAGTGTTTGTGTTTGAGTTTTGACCATATCTATAAGGTTTGTGTGGTCCACTCTTTGTTAAATTGTTTCTTCCCCTTTGATCTGGATTCCATTTTCTTTTAGTATTTTGGGCATATTTCCCTTGGAAGGTATTTGGTTTATTTCCTACTTGTCTGGAATTATCATAGAATTTATTATTCAATTTAAAATTAGGATTATTATTTCTGACTTTCCTTTCATTTTGTGCTTCTGTTGTTCCCACGAATTCCTTGGATAGATTTATCTCTTTCCTTTGGATTTCTTCTCTCATTGTCTTTAATGTTTGAAGGCTTGTTTTTCTGGGATCAAATTTTATTTTTCTGAAAGCTTTCTTTTCCTCTTCTCCAAGAATATTATATATGGTTCCAAATGACAAGTAATTTAATACATGTCGTACGTCAACTAAGTTATGGGCACTAGCCCCAAACTGATCCTTGTCTCCTATAGTAATACCTGTCTTCTCTAAATCTTCGCTTATTTTCTCTATTGCATTCTCCACGCTTGCGTACAAATTAGCAATTGTTTTATATCGTGGGTTAAGAAATTTAGTTAGGTTATATAAACCGTCAGTCTGATTTACTGGTTCCCAGAGTGATAAACAAATTTCTTTAAATTCTACATAGTTATTAAGTTTGCTAAAACTTGTGGAATTCAAAGTTTTATGTGCGTCTCCATGTTCTGAGCTGACGAGCAACAAGGCTTCATTTATTTTAGCTCTTTCATCTGTTATTCCCCCTGAAATTATACGACTATCTGCATCTGCTAGCCAATGATTTACAGTATAGGATTCGAGTCTGCTTTTGTCGGGATTGGAATCATCCACTTGTCCACAGAAGCGTGTGACGGTTGTTATGACGGCCGCCTGGTTCACGTTATAAATTTGTAAGGTGCGATTATTATTAGTATTATTAGTATTGTTACTATTATTATTATTGTTAGTAGTATTAGAATGATTAACACTATTTTGGTTCTGGTTATTTGTGTTATTATTGTTAGTATTTCCTTGCACTACAGCGGAGTGGGAATTTAGTCTTGAAATTCGACTTCTTCTAATTGTCGACGGTCTTAAATCGTAATGTGAATGTCTAACAGTGTTCAGTAATTCTTCAAACACTCGTTGCATGTCCACACACAAAAAAATTATTCACTCAGAGTACATCAATCATAAAAAATTTTTCGTTATATTGTACCAAAATTAAAAACAATTTGTCAAATTGTCACACAAAAAAATTAAATTCTCTATTGAGTTCAAGTGCACAATTAAAACCTTTTTCAATACATAAAATAAGAAATTGGGCATCATATCATCAAAATTCATCATAATAAGTACCCAAAATTATATATATAACTTCTCAAATAATCATCACCAACTGAGTGAAAAAAAATAACTAATTCCCTATCTAAATTATTTACTAAATAATTAATTATCATAGAGAGAGTAATGCTGGTATTTATGCAAAAGGAATTTTATTCACAAGAGAGAGTTTTCTTATTTTTCAATCTTATAGCAAGATGCAAAAAAAAAAATATATATCTTCACTTATTTATTAAGAGAGAGAGTGGACAGTAAATTCATTTATCGCGAACTTAGTGGGTGGTGTTGCTGATATCGTGATATTGCTAGATGTTGTGCCTTCCGCGGTGAGTGTTTCGCTGTCAGATCCGCGTAAAAAATCTCACTATGTCTGCGTTGTTTTTCCGCTGTGGTTTTCCGCCTTCGGAATCTTGTTGAAAGTCTGTGCGCTGTTTTTCTTCAATCACTCGATGCAATGTCGCAAACACTGGGCTTATTATCGCTGTCGGCGTCTTGCTCAATTTGTTGACGGTAACAGTTCAAAATGTTTTTTTTTTGCTTCAGGACGCACTAAAACGGTTTTTATTCACACTCGATGATCTCTTGCAGCTGCTATTCCTGCATATAAGTTTTTGTTTGCTGGAGTATTTTTATTTCTTCTGATATATTTTGTTCGTCGTCGTAAAAAAATCTAAGTTCGTTTTGTAGAATTTCGTTTCACTGTGACTTAAATAATTGCACTGATAATTTCATTAATGTTCGTTTGTTTCGTCTCGCCTTCTGGATCCAAGTAAGCTGCCACCATTTGTTAGGGGTATCTTTCCCCCTTTATGTTCTTTGTTATATGTTTGTATAGATTTTAGTCTTTCTCTTCTTACCTTGGTTTCTTTCGAGGTGTCCTTCAGATCGCTTCGCGGATGATGTGCTATCTTTGTATATTTATTATTTTTAAATATTGATATCTCTCAGAAAGTCGTATAGAGACGAGATCGGTAATTTCTTCACTTTAATTAGTACTTAGTATTATAAAGATCAGTACAAAATTAACAAGTTACAATGATAGAAAACGAATCACTCTTGACTCAGTCTATATGGGGAACACTGAAGCGAGGGGAGACGTACTCTTCCTTGAAGGACACAGTTCTGAACTCTCCTCTCCTCGTAGGTCTCTAACTCGTCAAACCCAAGAAAAACTTGCTATCTGCTATCTCCACCTCCTTCTAGCCTTATTGGAAGGATTAATCAGCAGGGCCTCCCCTTCAAGTAGCTGATTGGAAGGACTGTAGTGGGTGTGATTCAAATCTCTCCTTAGAGGACTTGATAGGAGGTGATCTTAGGAGGGTGTGTGAAAGACCCCTCCCAAACATAATTGATTGGAGGTTGAAGAAGTACATCACTTGAGCCAACCCCCAAATTCTTGGAACTTCCACGAAAACGCCTTCCTGAGAAGGCAGGGCTATAGAACCAGCTGCTGTAAGCATTTAGGTTGTGCTGACTCATGTTTTGGTTAGCTTCAATTGCGAGGCCATTAGTTCTCACTTTTACGACTGTTTTTATGGCTTCAACACGATATACTGCAATGGTTCATGTAAACATCCCGCATATTGATAACACGATACAACAGCGTTTGGGCATTATCACTGTGTTCTTTGCCTCTCTCTTTATTCTTATTTCTCTCTCCTTCTCTCTCCTTCTCTCTCCTAACTCTCTCTCTCTCTCTCTCTCTCTCTCTCTCTCTCTCTCTCTCTCTCTCTCTCTCTCTCTCTCTCTCTTTTCTATCTAATTTCCCTATCTATTCTACACCACAACACAACAATCATGGCATTGAAGGCAGCATTAATGGAACCCTTGCTTTATGGATTCGGGATTGACTCCAGTAAAGAAGTTGTCACTTCCTTTCTGCAGTCTTTTGCTCTACAAAGGTCCGCTCCCAAAATGCTTCCAATTACTTGGTCCCTGAACAAGGTGCTTAGACTTCTATCAACACCTCAGTTCAGAGGACCCAATAAAACCACAACGCACATGCTACAAAAGGCGATTTTCTTGATTGCATTAGCATCAGGAGCTCATATTAGTGAACTGGGCTTTTCTTAGACAGGGACGATTCATCACTCAAACAGCTGACCATCAATTATTATTGTCCCCTGGCCCATCATTCCTGGCCAAGAATGAGAATCCTTTTAGAAGGAAATCTCCTATATAAGGAAACTTAATTTAGCAGACAAGACATTATGCCCAATCCAGGCACGTAAGGTTTACATAGAAGTCGTGGCTGTTCTATCCCAGACAGTAGGAGGGAAAGTCGTTTACAATCCTCCTTTCTGAGCCGAAACCTTCACTTATGGATTTTTAAAAATCTATCGTGAAAATTATTCACCCAACATTGCTAGGTTACCTAGTACAAAAATTACAGATATCATCTATCCGGCAATACCAGTCCGTATGGAAGATATGGTTAGATTATATCCTTACTGAAAGCCCAGTTGAGATTTCTAAAGAAACCCTTTTTAATTTCCCTATAAGCCTTTTTGAAGACAAACTCCTTGCAGTTACAACAATCATGGCATACAAGGTAGCATTAACGGAACCCTTGCTTAATAGATTTTGGATTGACTCCAATGCAGAAGTTGTCACCTCCCTTCTGCAGTCTTTTGCCCTACAACGACCTGCTCCTGAAAGACTCCCAATTGCTTGGTCCCTGAACAAGGTACTTGGACTTCTATCTTCCCCTCGATTCAGGGGACCCAATATGTTATGACCCTACACAAGGTCAATTAGGGTCATAATCTCTTACAGCATCTGTTTTAAGAACAGCATCATGCAGTATTATCTTACATCACTAAGATTCTCTGGTAGCTATGGCCCGGCGTTGGGTCAGCACATTCCCTCTCCCTCGTGGACTCCTCTCCCTGTATCTAACCTCAGACAAAGGCCTACTGGAATTAAAAACCCAGATACAAAACTAGACTTTATTTGCAAATTTAATGAAAGTAATTCAGCAAAAGCTACGATCATGAAGTGGAGTGATTCACACCCCCTATCAATGGAAATCATAACTAGAGGAAATTCTGATTCACAATCAATCAAATTAATGATTCTAAACCAACCAACACTAGTGACTAACATCCTGGTCACCAAACAAAGTAAAAAGGTCATAATTATTCTAGATCAAAATAAATTTCATAGAGTATGTAAAGAACACAACTTCCAAAATATTCGTCCTTACCAGACGAACCCAGAATTCCTGTTAAAAGAAACATATGGTATATTAAAACTTGAAACGGTGTTTAAAGAAATCAATATTTGAAACGGAAAAATGCATGAAGAACAGAACTGGAAAATGCATAATGGATAAACAAGGAATTTCACTGCAATACAAACTGGGTATTTCCACATAATGTCTGGAAAAGATGTAAGTGTTAATGAGTTATCTTACTTCTATGGCTTCAGATAGCGTATCTTCACAGTGGCAGTTCTTAAACACTGGACAAAGCAAATCACACTCAGCCGCAAATCAAATCCCATAGCCATCGTATGTTCCTCTCATAATATGCCATTAGAAAGTGTACACAGATACACACTCATTTAATAACTCCTCCTTGGAAGCATGACAACGCTGGTCCAATGTTCAAAGGATCACAATGCTTTCATCCATCTGTCACACTGCCTCCATGCACTTTGGCCATTATCAAAAAGCACAAATGAATGTGTCAGATGCCCGCTGTATCTAACTGTGGAAACCTCCAAATGCACCTGCCCTGGATGAGTCTTTCATAGGCCAGTACATAGTTCGTCCAAAGACTTAATAAATACAACCGCAACTCACAAGCCACAAAAGGCGATCTTCTTGATTGCATTAGCACCAGGAGCATGCATTAGTGAACTGGGCTGTCTTAGACAAGAATAATATATCACACAAACTGCTGATAATCAATTATTATTGTCCCTTGGCCCATCATTCCTGGTTAAGAGTGAGGATCCTTTAAGAAGGAAATCTGTTCTTATAAGAAAACTCAATTTAGCGGACAAAACATTATCCCCTGTTCAAGCACTTAAGGTTTACCTAGAGGTCATGGCAGACATCCCAGAAGGTCCGATTTTCCTACACCCTAGCACGAATAATCCACTCTCTACAAAGGCTAAGAATAATTTTAGTGTTCCTCATTAAAAAAGCAAACCCACACTCCTTTCCTAGGTCACATGACATTAGGAAAGTAAGTACGTCGTTGGCCTTCTTCAGAAATGTCTCTTTCGAAGAAGTCTCCGAAAGTACAGGGTGGGCATCAGAGACAGTGTTCTTAAAACATTACTGCCATGAGCTCAAACAAATTCGTCTACACTGCATGTCAGTAGGCGGTATGGTTAGTCCTGACCTCATAGGCTCTACAGCGGAAACTAGGTAAGCCACTGCAGAACTTCACCCTAAAAATGCAAGTTATTGTTTAGTTTCTCGTTTCTTGTTACCAAAAATCCAAAAGGTTTTTTAGAATAAAGAATGGAGCTTGAAACTTGTGGATTGACCTCGGACCATAAATGTTTTTTCTTTGGGTGTTTTGGGATTAAAATTTTGAGAGCGCTTTCAATTACTTGGTCCCTGAACAAGGTGCTTAAACTTCTATCAACCCCTCAATTCAGCGGACCCAATACAACCACAACGCACATGCTACAAAAGGCGATCTTCTTAATTGCATTGGCATCAGAAGCTTGTATTAGTGAACTGGGCTGTCTTAGATGGGGACGATACATCACTCAACCAGCTGACCAATTGTTATTGACCCCTGGCCCATCATTCCTGGCCAAGAATGAGAATCCTTTAAGAAGGAAATCTCCTATATAAGAAAACTCAATTTAGCAGACAAGACTTTATGCCTGGTTCAAGCAATTAAGGTTTACCTAGAAGTCATGGCAGACATCCCAGAGGGTCCTATTTTCCTACACCCTAGTACAAACTAACCACTCTCCCTACAAGGTCTGAGAATGATTGTAGTGTCTCTCATTAAAAAGGCAAATCCACACTCCTTTCCTAGTTCACATGCTATTAGGAAAGTAAGTACATCATTGGCCTTCCTCAGAAATGTCTCTTTCAAAGAAGTCTCCAAATGTACAGGGTGGTCATCAGAGAAAAAAAAAGTTATTGCTACGCACTTGAACAAATTCGACTACACTGTATCAGTAGGTGGCATCCCCCTCGATTTGGGACCACCTTGATGTGGTGAGGGGCTCTTGAACCCCAGGAATCTGTTCCAGGGTTTGAGTCCAAGAGTCCCATATACCATTCTGTATTTATTTGAATTAATTTTTGCGGAATTTTCCGCTTTTGCTAAAATTTATCGGACCTGATAAATAGGAAAAGATATCATAGCTGGGATTGGGTTTATGTCCGAAGCTAAATAGTAGGAACTGTGGTAGGACCATCAACTGCCCAATAATGTTCAGACCTGAGAATTATCAGATTTATAGCTCAAAGGCGGAACTATTCTTTGGGGCTGGACCACGGTTTCCAGGGGGGGTCTGGTTCTAGGGATAGGACTCTCGGCATTCTTTATGGTTTGCCCGTACAGTCGACCCTCATTAAGCCGGACCTCATTAACCCGGATATCGGATAAGACAGACACTGAAGAGGGTCAGCCGATTTAAAATACGTAATGTTTGACCACAATTTACGATAGTTACTGTTCCTCTGCTCGTCGCATACAGTTTTCCTTTTTTATTTACCGACGGTAAATTAAAAACTTTTCATTTATATTTTTATTTTATATATACTGTTCTGTATTTATACTGTACTGAACTGAAATGCTTTTAACTTGTAACCAATTTAACTTGCGCACAGTATGTACCGTCATTAAGAAACGATATTGTCTGGAGTGGTAGGAAGTAGGTCTATCGTAGCCAATCACTGAACATTAACAGTTTTACCTATCAGCTGCCCGACTGGTAGCTACAGTACGATGCTATGTATGTGTTTTAGGAAAGAAAAGACATGACAAAGGTAAACTTTACAAAGACAAAAGCTGAGTTACTGAACAATACTTGTGTTTACGTGGCAAATAGCATGAGAGAGAGAGAGAATTGCTAGTACCTTCTATGCAGTGTAATTCTATATATTTTGTTGCTGAAGAATCTCTGAACCAACAATTTTGCACTCAAAGTAATAAAAAGGAATTCATTCTATTCTTCATGTAACCAGTAAAATACATCACTATGAAAAACTACATTTTGTATAAAAAACACACGCACTTATGTCATCGTCAGCTTCTCTGAGCAAAAGTTCTTTCTCAGACAGAATACAGCTAAAACCCTGATTGGCTGGCTGGTTGCCATGGAGATCTGCTAGCCAATGAGAGCCCTCTACTTCTGTTCTATTTATAGACATATGTCGTGACGGCACTAAGTTCGAACGTTGCCGTGATCGTGATTATTTGACTGCTGATGGCAAAAATTTACACAATAATTGGCTTTATATAATTATTTCTTCATAAAAACATGAATTCAACAATAATGTTAAAATAATATAGTGGTATGAAAAATCCCACAACAGTCTGTTGTGGCGATGAGTCATCACTTGCGAATCCTATTCCCGGACCGTCCTCCGATTTACGACTGAAAACTGATTACGACGTCAGTAACAACAAAAAACAACCTTCCAAGATCGATATGATGAAATGTATTTTATAGTCTTACTTATCGTTAAAATTCACAAGTTGAATTACAATCATTTTGATCATTTGTGTTTTACGGAATGTTTTTGTTGAAAGCAAAATATGTTAGTGAACTTGTAAGAGGTGCAAAAGAAACGAGCAGGTAAAAGTTACTGCTGGTTTATTACAGATTCAGGCAGTTTATATAGCGGCTGACTGGCGCCGAACCGCGGAAGACAATGACATTGAGCGTGACCTGAAGTAAAAAACAATTAACAATAATATACGGCGAACAAGTACAATTTACAATACAAAAACATACAGAACTCCAATATGGATACAGTCTTGATGCCTGTGAATAAAGAAACATACGATACATAATTTGTGACAGTTGGACAAATACATATAAAGTTGAAATGGTAGAAAATGCGTGACCTGGCACTTTAGGCATGACGAATTGAGTGCGAAGAAAGTGGGAAGTCACCAAAGAAAACTTGCTCAGCGGAGACTTAATTAATGACACCTTCGAAGCACTCCGCTGACATCGATGTGGTGACTTTACAAATACTCCCCCCCCAAGACGTGGGACACGTCTAACTAATCTGTGTATCTGCTGGGACGCTGAAGGGTACCACGGCTTCTTGAGGACAACGGAGGGGCCTCCCGCGCGTGAGGGTGCTGGACTGCTGGTGCGGGCGGGCCCTTCCTGGGACGGCCAGGTGCGCCACCCTGAAGTGACTCTCGACCCTACGCAGCCACATCATTGGGTTCCCCTGTATAAAAGGTGGCAACCTTATGGTCATGGCGGCCCGCGACTGTGTTGCCGGGCCATGGAGTGTTCGGGGCGCTGGCATGGGTGTGGAGGGGCGGGAGGGCCTCGGTGCGGGGACGGGCGCGGGTGAGATGGGAGGAAGGTAGACCTCCGAGTCCGCGAGGTCTGCGGTTAACTGCACGAAGGAGGGGATGCCCGCGTCCATGCTCGCTCTCTGCCCTCTTACTGGAGTGGGGTACTCGCGTCAGAACGCACTTTTGTGCGCCGTGTGGGTCCGTTAGTGACGCTGGTGGGTTTGCCGACGAGAGTCAGCATGCTCAAACGCTGGTTACAGTGCCGTGTTTAGGCTGCTAAGAGCATTGGAGAGTTCCTGGAGCCAAGGCTGAGTCGCCGTGTCGGTCCGCTAATGGCTCTGGGATACTCAGGGGGGGTCACCACTGTAAGAGGTGCAAAAGAAACGAGCAGGTAAAAGTTACTGCTGGTTTATTACAGATTCAGGCAGTTTATATAGCGGCCGACTGGCGCCGAACCGCGGAAGACAATGACATTGAGCGTGACCTGAGGTCAAAAACAATTAACAATAATATACGGCAAACAAGTACAATTTACAATACAAAAACATACAGAACTCCAATATGGATACAGTCTTGATGCCTGCGAATAAAGAAACATATGATACATAATTTGTGACAGTTGGACAACTACATATAAAGTTGAAATGGTAGAAAATGCGAAGAAAGTGGGAAGTCACCAAAGAAAACTTGCTCAGTGGAGACTTAATTAATGACGCCTTCGAAGCACTCCGCTGACGTCGATGTGGTGACTTTACAAACTTATGGTCTTAACAATTGTCCCACTATTTTATTACTGATGATCTTAATCATCTCACATTTATTTAACAGTATATTAATACAGATAATGATAAACTATAATGAATAAATAATTAAAATAAAAAAAACATGAAAAAGGAAAAAAAATCTTACTCTTCATTTTGTGACCACTCCATTTTACTTAACAATTATGCGTTTATGTCTCGGCCTAGGCATCTACATATGTGGCTAAATTCTATAATTTTTATCATGTTTTATCTTCGTTTTTTACCTTTTACCATGAGCTGTAATTCAAACATTTCTACATTGGCTTATTATCCATACTCTTAAAAATAATGAAATATAGTATATTTATAGGTGTATATATATATATATATATATATATATATATATATATATATATATATATATATATATATATATATATATATATATATTATATATATAAATATATATATTTATATATTTATATATATATATATATATATATATATATATATATATATATATATATATATATATATATATATATATATACAGTAAACCCTGTATTCATTTCTCATGATTCGCGGACTCACGCATTCACGAGTTTCTCTGTGGAACATATCTAGCCATCATTCGCGGAAAATTCGCCCATTCGTGGTATTTTTCACTGAGAAATATTCACTAATTACTGTATTTTCGTGTAATTTTCATGAATAAATGCACTTTTTGTGATAAAACTATTAAAAAACTCAGGTATATGTATTTTTACAGGGTTTTTCTGTGTTTAAACTATCAGAATGGGTAGTTCTAAGTGTTTTTAGAGGGGTTTTAAGTATTTGCAGATTTTAGCTATTTGTGGGGGGGTGTGGGATGCATCCCCATGAATACGAGGGTTCACTGTATATATATATATATATATATATATATATATATATATATATATATATATATATATATATATATATACATACATATGCATATACATATACATATATATATATATATATATATCATATCCCGGTTAAACCGGACTATCGGCTAAGATGGACACCCTGGCTCCCCCTATTGGTCCGCCATAACGAGGGTCGACTGTAACATGATAAGGGTGGGGATGATTGTATTCTTGTAGTACTTTCAGTCCTATTAGTTTGGTCACAATGGAGCTCTGGTAGACCATGGAAGGTAACCCCTTAAATACACAGTAGATGCATGTGACTTGAGTGTATAAGTTTAATCCTAAACATATATATATATATATATATATATATATATATATATATATATATATATATATACATATATATGTATATATACTGTATGTATTGATATATATATATATATATATATATATATATATATATATATATATATATATATATATATATATATATATATATATATATATATTTATATATATAATGTAATATTTATATACATGTTATTTTTTGTTTGATTATATTGTTTATTATAGAGATATGGGTTTGTGTATAATTATTGAAGGACCACAGATATTCTAAATGTAATATCTGAGATGCAGGACGGAAGACAAGATTCCACATTGAAAAGGGTAAATATATACCTTGATCAGTCTGATTCCCAACCAGGATTTTAAGTAATAAAGTCCAGCTGTTTGGAAGCAAATCCTCCAAAATAATTAATCCTCCATTCTGTGATGAAATTAATTCTGCCGAATTTCGTTAACACAGAGCTTTGTCCGGTCTTGGTCTGAAGCTCCCCCCCCCACCAACCTCCACCCTTTTGAGTTTCTTTGTCTGGGGGATTCGTTGGTCCCAAATGTCATGTTGGCTTTCTATCGAGGTATTGTTTCATATCATCTCTCTCTCTCTCTCTCTCTCTCTCTCTCTCTCTCTCTCTCTGTGTGTGTGTGTGTGTGTGTGTGCGTTTTATGCATCTTTGGGTAATGCTCGTGGTATTTAGCTTAATCTGATCGATTTTTCTTCCCTTACTTTATAATTATAGTGAGATGCATTGGTCTCTGAGAAAGCATTCTTCTTAGACTTTAGAATAAGTATACGGGGATACCATAAATCATTTTAGACGTTTGAAATGACAAAATGTGATACAGGCACTTAGATCTTCACAGCTTATGGACGCGTCATTGATTAAGAGAGAGAGAAATGCTTAAAGAAAATCGATGGCAAACGAAGTGAAATAGGGCGAACAGTAACCGTAGACTGCATATAAATTTGATACAAATACGTGGGCGTTCGTAGGAAACAGGCGGATCCCCAAGAAACCCTACATTGTGCCAGTTCTTTTTGTTTAGATTTCATGTCCTTACCTCCTTCCGTCCTTAAACCTTTGATTTTAATGGGATCCACAAGAGAATTTTTTTTTTTTAGAGACGGCCCTTCTCATTATGGGAGGTGATTTAGGCATTACAACAATGTAAGAGGCGAGATAAGAAATTGGTCGGTATCCTTGCATGGTTACCTAGCAACATTTCTCCATTTCCATTTATTTTAGAAATATTTTTAGGCTATGACAATCATCAAAAGATAAAAAGTCGTGATCACAAATAATTTTAAAAGAAGTAAATCCTTTTTCACGTTCATTAAATCTTTTATCCTTGTTTAATGAATTAGCTATACATTGACACGATTACATTTTCGTGACGTTTTCTCTCTCCACCTCGAGTATGTTCTTATTGGTCCTGCTCTTTCTTTCTTTCTTTAGCCAAT
Source organism: Macrobrachium rosenbergii (assembly GCF_040412425.1). Lineage (NCBI taxonomy): Eukaryota > Metazoa > Arthropoda > Malacostraca > Decapoda > Palaemonidae > Macrobrachium > Macrobrachium rosenbergii. The sequence continues at coordinate 8,543,228 of NC_089763.1, read as the reverse complement.
GACCTCCAGTCCACCTCTTTCCCCATCCGCTCTTCTGCGATCATTCAGTTATCACAATTTCTTCTTCATTCGCCATATGCTTATTCACTTTTATTAACTCAGATCTTGTAATCCTACATAAACACACACACCATACTTTTCTATGTATCTATGTATGTATGTAGTCTATAATTACTCATTTTAATTGCTTTCCGTATCGCGGCCCCTGATAGAGCTCTACCGCACTGTCAAGTGCAGCTGGTCGTGCCCATGTAGAGAAGTTACCTCTTTATTCGGACGGCCATAGACGAGTCATTACATAATCATAGGCTCGTTTATTGAACTAGAATGCAAGATCAGACATACAATTGTCATTCAAGTCTGGCCCCAAATAACAACAAGCGAAAGCAAGAGATTCCTCTAGAAGTAAGGAATGTGTAAAGAGCTGGGTGGTTGCCCGGGATAGGCTATAGTCTGCGTGCATCCCCACACATTTTAATATTCTTAATCGCTTGCTTGTTATTTTCATATTGATAGCCCTACCTATGACATTTTTTTTATAGCATTGCCATCCATGACATTTAAGCTATTCAACCATTGGCTTGACATGTTTAGTGATGAAATTGGGAAACACTACTATTCTTTGGGTAAAACTGAGGTGTAATGAAAGTTATAACTTTTGAAAGACATGTTCCTCAGGTGTCGGAGCGGAGATGTTCTCTCTCAGCAGCTTTGAGAGAGACTTCAGACTGGCCATTTTCCAGCGCTGTGATTGGCTGACCACTAGTCAATCAGGAGCGTTGTAAGGGACGGCGCTATGCACCAAATGCACTGCTGATGTGAATGTACTATAGTATGTCATCATTCACCTATTCATTATCAATCATATCATTAATTTATATATTTCACCTTCATTATGGCGCTGAATAATCCTGATGGGTTCCGGTGCTTGGTCGTCAAGACCTAAATTTCATGATCAATCAGTGAGAGAGGCCACGGAGGGTTTTTTTGGGACCGAAACTGTGAGAAAATTGTTCCCTCAAGAGGAGAATCCCAGTCAGTCCAAAGGGGTCCTGTAGGTGGTAGTGCCATCAGTACACCTCATGCGGAGCACTGTAGGCATTAATTAAGGTTCTTTGCGGCGCACCTTCGGGCCCTAGCTGCAACCTCTTTCGTTTCTTTTACTGTACCTCCTTTCATATTCTCTTTCTTCCAACTTACTTTCCAGCCTCCCCTAATAATTGATTCATTGTGCAACTGCTTTGAGGTTTTCTTCCTGTTACAACTTTCAAACCTTTTACTGTCAATTTCTGTTTCAGCGCTGAATGACTTCATAGGTCCCAGTGCTTGGCCTTTGGCCGAAATTCTATTTTTAGCCCAAAGGGAGTATCTTGGTACAATTTAAAACCTGAAACCTTTTAATATAAAACATAAGAAGTTTTGATTTAAAGTATGTGGAATATCAATTTGAAGCCCAAAGATTAGACATAAAGCCTCTGAGATCTACTTGACTCTGAGCGTAGAAGAGGGTGGTGGCCGAGGGTAGTAGGGGACACAGCCATTGGCCTGAATATATGACGACTTTTTAGTTATACCTGAACATTCCAGATTCACAGGCATATTCCAGATATAAATAATGTTCTGGAAAACTTTTAACCAGAGGCAAGGGAATTCATGTTTACGGCCTGCATGTAATAGGTCCTGCGACATTTATGCGTCTAATTTTGGAAATTATTTTCCAACGTTTACCATCGATTCCACAGACACGAGTGAAATACTGTGAGCCTTCTTTTTGGGACTTTGTTCCCTCGCTCTTAAATTCTTTCTCTTTGAATACAAAAGGGTTGTTTGTGCCTGATACCCGTCAGGCGTTTCGAAAATAGCCTATCAGAGGTTTTAATTTTTCATCATACGAGAATTAGTATAACGGCTACTAATTCATTACTAAAAAAAGATTAGAAATCGTTTGCCACGCTAAGACTTACACTCACCAGCACCATAAATATTCCTAATATATATATATATATATATATATATATATATATATATATATATATATATATATATATATAAAATCAATGGCTTTTATGTTGTTAATCAGCTTTTTTATTACTTCTGATTTCCTTAGTTTCCTTTTTCTTCGCGATTAAGTTGTGGAATAAAGAAACGTAAACTGTTACTTCATCCATGACCTCGGGTCATCTTGAAATTGTTACACTTATCACATTTACCACTGCGCCCGCTACGTCTCTAATGAACTAGACCACCGAGGATATTTGTGCACCGAACTCTCGTATTAGAGCACTTATAGATAAACTATAGGATTTATTTTATTTCAAAGTTACAACAAAGTAAACACATTGTATGTTAATAATATGAATTACAATAAGTGTCAGTATTATAATAATGAAAATAAAATAACAAAGAAGTAGGCTATAATGTTAAAAGTGGTGAAACCTTCGAGGTCCGTTGCTGTGATAACAAGCAAACAAACAAACAAACACACACACATTACACACACACACACACACACATATATATATATTCTACAAGTAACTTTTTACCAGATACGTATGTTATCGCAGTGATCACAATGCCCGCTTAACTTCTCAAATTTTTCACACTTTGGATACAGTTGCCACTGTAAAGTCCAAGGTCCAGTAAGGTAAAGAAGTCTGTGTTCTGCAGCAAGCACAATCGTAGCAAGAGCATTGTCACGACGGAAATTGAATTTCCTCACCACCGAAACATCATTAGCTGATGGAGCTACCTCATTACCGTCAACTATCCCTAAATGATAGTCTTTTAATTAACAAGAACATTTTCGCCTGCACTTTCCATGTTGGATAGTTTGTTTCATTAATTGGTATAAAACTAATTACGTCCCTTGTTACTGCTCTCCATCTCCGCCGCAGATGACAGGCTTCCAGTCGCTTCGTTGAGTAGCCAAGTCACGCAGTCAACCAGCGCTGTACATACTCGTACATTCTAGGCTCTGTTTATCAACCACTTCAACCTGTGACTGGGCCCCTAACCAGTGCTACATATATTATTAGCTGTGGGGAAGTGGCAAGATTATCTGATATACTGTATGGATACTTTATCAGTACAAAAAGACTTAAAGCCCCGAGCACTTTAATCTCAAGTTTACTATAGGCGAAAAAAAGCGCCATTCCCTTCTGTTTACATTCTTAGAACGTTAACATAGCTTTGTAAATGAATCGAATTTAATAGTCTGAAAATATGACAAAATTAGGAGCGTGTTCTTAACACATCTGTATATAATAAGCTCGGAATGAATCACTGTCAAATATTCCAGACAACTTTATGAATTATCACGGAAAATGAAAACAGTCAACGTGAATAAAATATCTTTTCAATATACGGCTTCACCTCCTGCCACCTATCAGGTGTGATCTTTTGGTTTCTAATGGTCTGTGTGTTTGTTTGAACTGTCCTCCGAGCATATACTGTATAATGTGTATTCGGACACTATGTGTCAGTCCTTCGTTAATGGCTTAGAATTAAAGCCTAAACCAGTCAGGATTTACACCAAGTCTTTCATTTTCTCATTTTCATAGTGGCAATGAGAGAGATATACATCACGTGTCAGTTATTATATATATGTACACACAGACAAACACACACATATTTATATACATATATATTATATATATATATGCACACAAATATATATCTATATACATATATATATATGTATATGTATATATATATATATATATATATATATATATATATTTATATATATATATATATTATATATATATATATATATATATATATATATATATGTATGTATATATATATATATATATATATATATATATATATATATATATATATATATATATATGTAAATGACATGCGACAATCCTATCGCTGCAACTAACGGAATGCTTAGACTCAGATTGATTTCTGCCGTGTGCTGTGTCAGTGATATCAAAACATTCCGCGAACATGACGCCATTGCATCAGTGCAAGAGAAATGATGTTTGTTTTTCATTTCGGGTCATTCGTGCGCTAACAATTATAAATACCCCTCGCTCACGCTAATGCCAGGCCATAATGCCAGTCATTCTCTGTTACGACAGACATCAGTCTTTTCAGAAAAGACCATGGTTTTCTCACTTTCTAAAAAATAGACGGAGATCAACGGGCAAACGCAATTAGATTCCTTCAGATGGATGACATTAAAATGGTTCTTTCCGATATAGTAGGTTTTATTATCAAATAAATGTTTTCCCGTTAAAATGTGAAAACTAATGAAGTTATTTATAAATTTTTTGGTAAATGATTTCATCACTTTCTACATTGCAAAGCACAAGGAAAACTGCTTTGAGGAGGCAAAATGAAACTGATTCTTCCTGTTATATTTCGGATCATTGTCAAAATGGTTATCTTTTCAGGAAAGTATAATGGGTAAACAAATTATGCAATGATAAGTTAATTGCAGCTTTTATGTGTTTTTAACTCATTAAACTTCTGGTAAAATGTAAAAGTCTTTGTTTTTGTAATTGTAGTGTGTCTACAGAGATGCTCCATTTTCGGAACATGTTTTGTGTCGTGAAGCTTCTTTCACAAACAATCTTTGGGTAGAGTTCTGGTTGCTGAAAGGAAAGAGATATTGCTGCGAGACACCCTGCTAGTTGCTGTTGATGAATCCTGAAATGGAAATGTCAGAGATATTGGATTCAAAACCCCAAACTTCATGTAAATAATAAGAACAGAAGAATCACTTTTGACATTTCTTGCCGATTGCTACAGTTGACATAATCTCCTGTAGTGAACGACATTCATGGGAAGTTCACAATGTTTTACCATTAGCCAAAACGTTATCATTAAAAAGAACTTTATAATTAAAAATGATGAATGATTGGTCTTCTTAAAAAAAAGTTGTCTAAGATAATATAATTTCATCGAGTATAATGATGCCGTTTATTCAAAAGATTTCTCACATCTGTGGGAGCTACATCATTAGGGGGTGCACTGCAAGGACGCTGTCAGCCAATCCTATGATTCTAGCTCGGCAGACTGTTGGCAGCAATTAATAGATAGGTAGATAAAAAGGTAGACGGATAGATAGATAGACAGACAGACAGACTTATAGATAGACAGAGAGAGAGAGAGAGAGAGAGAGAGGGGGGGGACGGCTCCTTCCCGAAACTTTGTCGTTTCTTCATTTTAATGGCTTCCGCGGATATACAAGACAAAGATATCGTTGAAATTTATGCACGAGGCGCTATGCAAATCTTTCTCCATGTGTCCTTTCTCTTTACATTTCTCTTTCACACCGTTCTTTGACCTTTCCCTACCTATCTATTTCTCTGTTCTTCCCGTGTCTTTCCTAGCGCGAAACTTGTTATAGTATTTTAACGTGACATCGCATCAGGCATCGCCCCCCCTCCCCCCCAACCCCGACCGCCGTAGTCTGTCGTGCCGCAGGGAAGGGCTTTTATGTCCAAGAGATAGAAAAAGATAGAAGCCAAGGAATAAAATGGTTAAAAAATGCCTCTCTCCATCTTGACTACGGAGGCAATACCATGCAGTCCTCTTTTGCATTCCTCTTGTACGTCTCGTTTTTGATACACGTCGGCTGAGGACCCTTCCCTGTGATGTTTGAAAAAAATGGTATGGGACCTTTACCTTTCAAAATAAAGGTCTAGTTGATGGAATGCTGCTTTATGGAAAGATGATGGTATCATAAAGGCATTGTCTGAAATAAAACCGCTAAGAGACAGTGGGGATGTCAGCAAATAAACATTTAGGTAAAAAATCATATGATTATCCAGGAGCTTTTGCAATTAGGAGTTAAGCAGTGACATTATTTTTCGTTGTTTCGCTATTTTCTGGAAGGTATTTATTATTTATAATTTATCTAACTGAAGCATATATTATTTTAGGCGTGGATAACCGTTGTTATAAAGGTGCCTTTGTAATATGGACCAATTAAACGGTCAATCAATCTTTGAATCAGTCATTGTTCTTCTGTGGTTCTCTTATTGTAAAGGATTTATTCCCTGTTTCAGTATCCGTCTCAGGTACCTACACAGCAATTCTGTCTCGGAACTTCTTGATTTCCGCGGAATTCCAACAGCTTTCTATCATAAGGTTTCTCGCCAGTCACCAAATACCTGGAAGCCACAGAATCTAATCAAACAACTCCCGCCACATAATGCGGAGGTGACCTGAATATTGCACTGTGCAGAATCGACATTCTTATCGAAGGAAAGTATTTACACCCTGCAAGATGTAACTCCGCGCAACTAAACGAACATTTTGAATTTTGTTGCATTGATACTGGAATAAAAAATTTCTGGGAAATGGGCTGAATCTAATTTGGAAAGGCTGAACCAGAAATTGAAGAAGAATGAAGGAAACTGGGCCAGCACCTAGTTCCATCTTGAAGCTAGATATCTATACCCAGCATTTGTTATTCTTCCATCGGAGGTCATCTGTAGGGGTTCGTGTGAATAGCCGCTCACTTCGATGCGGAAGATTAATCTAAACAAATTGTGAACGGCAACGGTGAGCTTTTTTCTGGATTTCTTGTTTTAGTTCTTTATTTTTCTTCCATTTACGCCTTCAGCTCCTGCTAGAAAATCTAAACATGGAAATGTTTACCTTCAGCTCTTATTTTCCATGAACGTCCTATTTTCAGTTACAATGGTTTTTATCTTTTTCATTGTAGGTTTTTTCATTATTTCATTAGCCGAATGAATGAATAATGAAATTTTTAATATCCAAAAAATAGAGTAATAGGTACCCAAAGGAAAAATTCTTATGTTTATACATAAGAAGAAAACTCACAAGGACAGATGCACACGCAAACACACAAACACACATACTATATATTTATATTTGTATTTATATGTATATATATGTGTATATACATAAATACATATATATATATATACACACACACATATGTATTATGACACATAAAATTTTTATTGTTATGACATATATTATTCTGATAAATATGCGCATAAAATATATATATATATATATTTTATAGCGTTATATTTAGAATGTAATATATAAAATCTAAAATCTTTAGTGCTTTTTATGACAGAATTCCATCTGATAAAGGGTATATATAAATGCTATATATATATATATTTTACAGTATTATATTTAGAAATATATTTCCGCTGATATAAACGGTATTTATATATATAACTATGTATAAATATATATAGATAGATTTTTATGAGCATATATATATATATATATATATATATATATATATATATATATATATATATATATATATATATATATATATTTAATATATATATATATATATATATATATATATATATATATATATATATATATATATATATATATATATATATATATATATATATATATATATATATATATATATATATATATATATATAGAGAGAGAGAGAGAGAGAGAGAGAGAGAGAGAGAGAGAAATAAAAAGAAGAATAACCCTTGGTTGGCAGGTGTTTGGAAGAACCAGTACAGTGTTTAAAAAATAAGAAGATTCCTATCCTCTTAAAAAGGAAAGTCCATGATCAGTTTATCCTCCCCACTGTCACCTATGGGCCCGAGACTTGGAATCTAACAAAAAAGATTTCCCTTAAATTACAAACATTGCAGAGGGCACATGAGAGAATGATGCTAGATCTAACTTGGAAGGATAGAAAAACAGCTAAATGGATACGTCAAAAAACTAAAGTAAAGGATATCCTTGAAACCATCAGTAAGCTCAAGTGGAACTGGGAGGGGCACATTGCCAGGATGACAGACAACAGATGGACATCACGAACAACCTCCTGGACGCTCCGAGGATACACAAGAAACCGAGGAAGACAAGAAACCCGCTGGCAAGATGACTTAGACCAACATAAACAGCAGTGGCACGGAGCAGCGGAGGACAGAAATCTGTGGAGGAACCTGGGGAAGGCCTCCATCCAACAAGGGACTTTTGAAGGCTGAAATGATGTTGATGATACATATATATATATATATATATATATATATATATATATATATATATATATATGTATATATATATATATATATATATATATGTATATATATATATATATATACATATATGTAATATATGTATATAAAATATATATATATATATATATATATATATATATATATAACATATATAATATATAAAAATATATATATATATATATATATATATATATATATATATATATATATATATAATATATGTATATATATATATATATATATATATATATATATATATATATATATATATATATATATATATATATATATATATATATATATATATATATATATATATATATATATATATATATATATATATATATATATATATATATTATATAATATATACAAATATATATATTACTGTATATATAATATATATATATATGTATATATAATATATATATATATAAATATAATTATTTATTTATTTATTTATATATATATATATGTCACATAAATAGTAGTATGGCTAAAAGCTGAGCAACAGGAAGACCCCAAAAGGAAGACTTATTATTTCTGGAAAAGAAGGAAGGTAGAAGAAAAAACGTGTCCTTTGTGACGAAGTCAGTGTTTTGTTGTTACACACCGGAGGATGTGATAAATGTAGTTATTAATCTCCTTCATGTCTCATCTGTCATGTGGTCATTATATTTCTCTTTTTATTCAATATATTGTCGTCATAAAAAAATTCATATATTCTGTTCCGGAAAAAGTTCGAAGCAAAAAAGAGGGAACAAAATTCAGGAACAGTCAATTTCCCGAGACGGAGCCACCGAACGGAAATTGGAAAACTTTCATAATATTATTATTTTTCCATTCTATTTACTCTGATCTTCTTTCATAAAAAATATAAAAAAAAATTTAAACATGCTTTTAATAAAATGCACTAAAAAGTGAAAATAATATTTTGAGAGACACCAGGATTTTCATACGATTAATCATGTCTACAAAAATAAAGGCGTTGGCGCCAAACATGGAAGGAAATGCTACAAGGAAAAGAAATATATTTTTTTTTATTTCTTGTAGCATTTCCTTCCATGTTTGGCGCCCACGCTTTTATTTTTGTAGACATGATTAATTAAAAGAAAATCCTAGTGTGTCTAAAAAAATTATTTTTCACTTGATGCATTTTAATAAAAGCATCAAAAAATAGTTTTTTTTTATATTTCTTATCTTATACTTTTTAGTTTTGACAGAAATAGTAACCGATTTATGATTGTAACTAACGAAATTGATATCCTGTCGAGCCAAAGAAGATTTAAAAAATCCGTAGAGTTACGTACAGAGTCAAAGAAGTTGTGAAAAATCCGAAGTCTTTTTCCGAATCCTGAGATACTGGGAGCTGTCACTGTAGGGTCACTAGAGGTCACTGCCGACCTACTGATCATGTAAGGTTGTTATTGTCTCTGGGACTGAGTAACATGCAAAATTTCAAGTCCATCGGACGAAGGAAACAGGT
>NC_089763.1:8476239-8528739 GCF_040412425.1 Macrobrachium rosenbergii | reverse complement strand
CTAATTTCGAAACACCCGGTACATATAATCTGAACATTTTTGGAATATCCCAAAAATGTTTAGCATTACATAAACATACATTTATATATATATATATATATATATATATATATATATATATATATATATATATATATATATATATATATATGTATATGTATATATATTATATATGTGTGTGTGTGGGTGGGTTGTGTCAAGTAAGAGATGTGGCAGTTTATATATATATATATATATATATATATATATATATATATATATATATATATATATATATATATATATATATATATATATGTATTTATTACGTGGGTGTCCGGTTATTTACGTTAACTCACTGGTTAATTATGTCAATATTGCATTGCATACACCAGACACCCACGTAACCTGCCTTCTAAGGCCAACAAAGCTGATAATAACAATAAATAAAAGCGCCAGGTCGCTAGCTGAAACGGATCCGTACAAGAATATATTTATTTCACAAATGAACTTGAATTAATTAAACTTACTGAAATCAGCTCCAACAACATAAAGAATGAAAAAAGTTGGAGCATTTTGAACAGCAGTTCGAAATATTACTCCTTCAGGCCTAAATTTCATATTTCATTCCATTCCTAATCAGGACGAGTACCTTAATGCTACACAATTATACAACGGATATGGCCCTCTTCTAAGGGCTTCCGTGTGTCAGTTGCTGTTCAAAGGACGTGAACGTTGCTTTCAAACACTGATGATGCAGTTATCCCCAAGCAAGAGGGAGAAGCCAGGCTTCATGGCATATGTACACGTCTGCAAATAAATCATCCAGATAACACTCATGTATAGAGGAATCTCTCTCTAGAAATATTTAATCACAAGGAATGTAGTTTTACTTATATATATTAGGAAAATGCTTTTAACACCACAGTGGGTATTTTAAGGTGATATCACTGGACGACACTGAATTTGATTCCTAGATGAACTTCATACGGGGAGTATTCAATACTAGGTTCTTAGTAAGGGATTTTTTAGAGAGGGAAAATTAACAAAGAATATGAGAGAATCAACAAAAGGAACAGAACACTGGTGAATCAATTGCAAAAATCAGACTACCATTGACTTCTATAATGCAGTGATCAATTGCATTACACTGCTTCAGTCCTCTGTATAAAGGATAAACAAAAAGGTGCCGGGGGGGACACCCTGAACACATCACTTTGGAGTCAGGGTTAGGGAGCGTCTGAGATTGGGTTGGCTGCTCCCGGGTGCCTTGTCTTTGAAGCTCTGCCCAGCCAAGGCCCTGGGCATTGTGTAGCAGCCAACGGTCTAAAATTTAACAAAAGACTTACCAGCAAAACAGGTCACAGGAAAAGTAGATTTTAAGGGGAGTGTGCCTAAGAGCTAAACTAGTAAAATTTCCTCCCCTATGAATTCGTCCCCCATCCTTAATGTCTGCTGCCTGGCTGTTGACAACAACGTTGGAAACATTTCGCGCTACACCTCTTGCATGGGAATCTACTCCCATCTTCCTGGCGCTAAGGAAAATTAACATAAAGTTAAGATGAAGAAGAGATTGAACAGCAATATATATATATATATATATATATATATATATATATATATATATATATATATATATATATACACATATATATGTGTGTATGTATATATATATATATATATATATATATATATATATATATATATATATATGTATACATATATTATATATAGGCCTATATGTGTATGCATATAAATATATATTCACACACACATATATATGTATATAATTTATATATATATATATATATATATATATATATATATATATATATATATATATATATATATATATATATATATATATATATATATATATATATATATATATATATGTTACAGGGAACAGAATCAATACTTTTTTGAAAGTGTACGTAGCGTGATCTTAGCGATCCGACCTCAGGAAAAAGACGTGAAAAGATTCAACCCATGATCACACTCACATTTTTTTCTCCCTCTCTCTCTCTCTCTCTCTCTCTCTCCGTGTATCGACTCTCTCTCTCATCGTTTACCAAAGCTCATCCACCCTAACCTCACTCATTCTCTCAAAGCAATTAAATGGACTATTTAAAGAAACACAATCGTTTCTACAAAAATAGGTTTATTATTCAAATAACCCAACAAGAAATGAATAAAACAAAGCAAAGATTAAAATGCATAATAAATGAATTATCGAGTCAGATAACTAAACTCTAAACTGCAAACACTTCTGATTAAAGAAGTCTCATTATGGCTAATAGCCTGGAAATCGCCAAAATCACGAGATATGGCAAACGTAACATAACAAAATAATAATATAAAAGAGGTATGAATATTCATATTAAATCTCCCACACCAGTTCAAAAGTTCATAATGATTAGAAAGTCATGGTAAAAATCACAAGTTCAATTTTCTCCCATAAAAACAGAGATTTGAGACTCTACCTTATCTGCCGATTTTCAAAGCCTGGAACCACTCCAAAGCTATGACTGGACAACTGCAGTTCTATCACGTTAATGAACGATCAAACTCACTTTTAGGCAGATTTTGGCATAATCTAGCTCAAAGTAACGCACGTACTCACGAATATACATAACTCTCCAGAGATCACCTGATCGCCAATATTGCTGAGCTTCTCGCGCAGAGAGTTGAGGAATCAAACTATTTGCTGAATACAAAGATTTTGCATCAAGTCTCTCGCCCTAGTTCGCTCTGACTCCAAACCTTCCACGATAACATCTTAAAGCATTGAAGCTATGAAATGCATATATGTGTTCTTTAAATAGAGCTCAGCCACCCCATAAGAGCGTCTCGCTCTCCTTAACGGCAAACTAAAACAAAAGCATATGTATAAAACATAACAGATAGGGCTATGCTCAATTAGCAATGTCTACTGCACTGCAGCTTTAAGGACTGCTCTCATGACGCACTTCCAAAGGTGGAACAGTCATTGGCACCTTGGTTGTAGGTACCGCCACTACCAAATGCTCGTTATGTGTATGACGCATAATTATCTTCTCGGAACTGTTGAATACAGCACGGCTAAGTACGAGAAAGTCCGTAGACAGGATTCTGCAGGATGAGTCGAACAGCTTGGACCCTCGAAGAACGAATGATGTCGACTTGTTGTTCTGGCACATCATTGTAACTGCATACTCCTTGCAAAACATGGCAGGAAGGGTTCTGGTGGACTCAATGTGGTAATCTCGCAGGAACTGTCTAAAGTCACATTCTGTCGGAGTCTGTCCATGAACTAATGATAATTCACAACCACCCACAGATACAATTCGCAACTGGAAAATACTACTGTCACACACACACTTCTCTCTAACTAAAGTGCAACTTGTCTTATAACCAACTCCCGAACCTTGATATTGATCTCCCAAAATGAACATAGTCTCTAATCCATCCCATGTCACTACTGAGTCTCCAAAAACACTCGAAAAAGTCTAATAACAAAAAGGTTTCATGTTACTGAACCAAACAAAACTACTAATGCAAAAGTCAAACACTCTTAATGTGAACTAATTCCAAGTGTGTATCCGGAATAATCACAGTCAACTCACTACTAAGCACACAACAACTCTACGGAACTCACTCATAAAAAAATTCTATCCAACAGAAAAAAAAATACTCGAGAATCCTATCCAAACACTTAAAAGGTATCATATCTCGTAAAAGACATGAAAGTTCTACTCCGGTTAGCAAATATTTCGCAACACCTGACTAATTCTCAACAAAATAGCAATTGACGTAATGGCAATCGCTCCCATGATCTTAACAACTACAATTACTCACAACACAGCTCCCTTGATTTTAAAAAAAAGAAACTGAAAAAAAAAATCCAAATACTCAAATTCGATATCCCAACCCGAAAAGAAAGATCAGACTTGTTCGGTCCGATATACTAAGTACCTCCCCAAAAAAAAAATCCTAAACAACAAAGATATTGCGTCAGATGATAAAACACATCATAACACAATAACACAATAACACACTAACACACTAACACACTAACACACGGGTCAAATCTCGTATGAAATTAGCCCATGTCTCAATTCCTAAAATCATTCGAAAACAAATGATTAAGAACTTCAACATCTAGAATGAACAAGAGACAAAAAAAAATAAATAAATAAACATCATATATATACAAACATCAACCCATTTATCCCTCTAACTATATACAAACGTTCCATTACATAACTATATACAAATGTTCCATTACATCCCAACTTTCTTTAACTTCGAAATATGGGTCAATTTCGTCACTCCAGTATTTACATCTTTTACTATAAATCTATTCCCTCTTTTGATCTCTACAATCTCAAAAGGTCCGTGGAACTTCGGACATAATTTATAATTCAGATCATTCCGAACATTCACTTTAACAAACACTCTATCACCCATCGAAAAAGCTACTCCCCTCGATTTCGCGTTACTTTTCTCTACCATTGCGCGCGAACTAAGTTCAAGTTCTTTACTGATACGTGCAAATCTTTCTCTCGCTGTATTTATCAATGAAGTGACCGTAACATCACCCTGAACTCTCTCTGGTAACAAATCAAAAGGTCCTTTCAACTTGTACCCATATAAAGCTTCTGCTGGAGATATCTTAATTGTGTCATTCATCATAGTATTGATACTATATCGCACTTCATCCAAAGATCTGTCCCAATGTGTATCGGAACCACCCACCGTCATGCGCAAAGCTTCGATTACTTTCCGATTCGCCCTCTCACATAACCCATTTGCTTCAGGTCTATACGGGATTATAGATACTTTCTTTATTCCCAACAAATTAGCAAGACCGTCTAAAGTCTTATTAATAAATTCCCTACCATTGTCTGTGATCAGACATTCAGGAACACCATATCGACAAATTATCCCCTTAAAGAACGCTATAGCAACTTCCTCAGCTGATTTGTACTTCAGTGGGAAAATCTCGACAAAGCGAGTCAACTCGTCAACAACTACTGATAAATGTCTATAACCATAAGCGGACTCTGAGAAGTTACCCAGAATATCCATATGCACTCTCTGAAACGGCCTATGTGGTATGGGATATGAACCCAAACGACACGACACCGTCGTCGCTGGCTTATTCGCATTGCAAATAGCGCACTGCTTCACAAAGGCCTCTACTGCGGAAAACATATTTTTCCAAAAGAACTTTGACCTAACGTTTTCATACGTCTTGTCCACACCTAAATGAGGAGAACCAAATTTACAATGTACAATGTCTAGAACTTGTGGTACTAGACTCTCTGGCACGATGATTTGTGTAATCTCACCCATGCTTCGAGTACTTCGCAAGTTATACTTAACTTTCCTCACCAATAAATTATTCTCCAACTCTAGACCAGAAAAAGGTAACTTATACCCTTTCTTCGGTGAAACTCCCCTAAGAAATGCCTTAGCATCTGACAACAATTTATCTTCATCTTGCTTTTGTTCGAGCAAGCCTATGTCCCAAGTGACATTTTCACCCGTAATATAGCACACGGCGTTACTCTCACTATCACGAATAACAATCTCTCCCGAGACTGCCGACTCACTATTTCTCCCCGAAGTATGCACTGTAGAAACGTGTATGTCCTCTACATGCAATATCTCAAAACTACTAATATCAGAGACATTAGACACCAAATATTTGCTCTCTTCTCCCACACAGGATTCGGTGCGTATTCCCTCATCCTCGACCGGAAAATGTCTGCTCAATGCATCTGCAACTACATTATGCTTACCCCCAATGTATTTGAGGTTTGCATCAAAATCTCTCAATGTTAGGAACCACCGTGCTCTCTTGGGCGACAAATTTGGCTTATTAAAAAGCTCTAACAACGGTTGATGATCTGTAAAAATCTCAACTTTATTTCCCAACAACAACATCTTAAAATGAACAAGGCTAGAGACGACTGCGAAAGCCTTCTTGTCCACAACTGACATCAGCCTTTCGTTACTACCACGCGTTTTGAACTTTCTGCTATAAAAAGCAATTGGGTGTAATTTCCCCTCAAATTTCTGCATCAAACACGCACCTATACCTTCCTGACTCGCGTCAGTCACTAAGGTGAACGGCTGACTAAAATCTGGAAACTTCAAAACTGGTGGGTTCACCAAAGCATTCTTAAGCTTCTCAAAAGCTAATTGTTGACTATCACCCCAAACAAACTTAACGTCTTCTCGTAACAAATCTGTCAATGGAGACGCTATTGTAGAAAAATTCCGCACAAAACGGCGAAAGAAACCCGACATACCTAGGAACGAACGAATCTGTTTCCTGGTTTTGGGAACTGGAAAATTCACAATGGCTTTAACTTTCTCATCATTCACTCTGACTCCTCTTTAGAGATAACATGTCCTAAATAGACAATTTTTCTTCAGAAACTCACATTTGGCCAATTTGACCTTTAATCCAGCGAACCGTAATCGCTTGAGGACTTCTTTTAACACCTTTAGATGTTCTTCAATCGTATCTGTGCATATGAGAATGTCATCCATGTACACAAACACCGACTTTCCTAACAAGCCATGAAGTACTGTGTTAACCAGTCTAGTAAATGTTATTAGGGACCCTTGTAATCCAAAAAGGCATCCTATTAAACTCGTAATGTCCCTTTGGTACCGAAAATGCTGTATATTTACGGCTACTCTCACAAAGGGGAACCTGTAAAAACCCTTGCATAAGATCTATAGATGAATATATATTCTTGCCACCGATCTCAACAAACAAATCAGGCAAACAAGCTACAGGATATCTATCTGGGCATGTTTTTTCATTCAATTTACGAAAATCTACACAAACTCTGATACTACCGTCTTTCTTAGGAACTGCAAGCAAAGGAAAATTAAACGGAGACTTGGACGGCCTGATAATGCCTTCCGACTCCCACCTCTGAACTTCTTTTTCTACTTCTTCTCTGATCTTAAAAGGAATTCGATATGCTGGAATATATATGGGATTGGTACCCTTTTCTAGGCGGATTGAATGTTCTAAAACATCTGTAACTCCTAATTTATCTCCCTTCAAAGCAATGATATCTAGATATTCTTTCAACACTTTCTCTACTTTATCTGAATACTCAGGATAATCAACTTTAGCCAAATGTTCATGCAGAACCTGACTTCGGAACTGTTGCTCCTCGTTAGGAAACATATTCCCGTCTCCACAAAAACTCACTAATTTATGCTCTTCATTAAACTCTTCAAAATCAATTACATAAGTACCCTTGTGATATTTTTTCACTGAGTCTTGATAGCTAACTAATTCTACTGAAGTCACGCCTGCGACTGAAACTTCATTCACTGACACCGTACTCACAACGTCTTTGAATTTCTCGGTTCCCTCAACAACGCACACTTGAGAAGGAAACTTTTTCTCTTTCAGCGACACTTTAACCAATGTAGGAACTCGCGGTTGCAATTTAATATCTTCCAACAAAATCCTTTGAAAGATCTTTGCGGAATATCTTCACTCTCTAATGAATGTGTTACACATGTCTCAGACTGTGTCTTAAGTTTCTCACAAGTTTTTTCCTGTGTATATATGGAACAAAACAACCTGACTCACCTATTGTAATCCCTGAACTCCCGTAAGAATGTTGATGTTATGTCGCATGCAAGAAGGGTGTCCTAGCAAAACCATTTCACCTAAGGCTAATCCTTCTATGACCAAAAATGATTCTACTATTGTCTTTCCACCCGATACAAAGCGTAAGAAATGATGAACCTAAAATATTCAGTTTCCTCGCTTGTACATCACACACTGTCTCACTAGAAGGGACTAATTTGCACTCTGAAACTTCTTGAGTGAAAAGGTCAGCATTTACTAAGTTAACTGAGCTGCCAGAATCAATGAAAATAGAAATTTCACTGCCATTAGAAAATCCACGTACAATCGGCCTGGTTCTAGTGACTCTAAGACCTGATTGCTCATTATCCTGTGTCCGTTTTCGAACTTATCTTGTGAAAATTCTGCTGTTCCTTTGTGTATCTAGAACTTGCATCATGTGGAATTCTCCTGTCATATCTAGAAAAACCTCCCCGTGACTTCCTTGAATAATCTCTACTCTTTGTGGCTGGGCAAAATCTCCATCCATGATCTGAAGATTTGCAAACTGAACAATATCTCACTCTGCAATTTGATTTACTATGTCCTAGTTTATCACAATTAAAACAACGTATCGTTGTGACTGATCTCTCTGGAATTTTCTTCGATTCTACTCGTGCACATGTCTTCGCTGTTGCATCATTTCCCGAATGCGAGGGACTATCATTGTTCTGTGGTTTCGAAACCGCCGCTGACATCTTTGCACCTCCCTGTACAAAACTACTGTCTAGCGTCGGGCATTTTGATCGATTTTTATTAATCTGTGCAAACAAAAAGGATTCGTCTGTATCCTGATCAATTCTCTTATCAAAACTATCTACAGTTACATCTGGGACCGACGTTAAAAGGCAAGCAAAGTGTAACAATCTTTCAAAATTATCTAAGGAGATATTATTTCCAGTTACCCATGGAGAGCCTGTTATAGATTTCTTTAACTCAACTACTGCATCAAATAAATTCGCACTGTATGTGACTAGTGAATCATTGCCCTTCTTTAATTTGAGAAACTCTCGCAAATTCCGAACTGCACATTCACGTTGAACTCCGCCATAAGTAGCTCGTAGAAATTTCTGCAGTTCATTCCAAGTTTTACACCTTCTGAACCCGAAACTGCGTGCCCGTTTCCCAATATCTCCTTTATCTAAATCCAGAAATGATTTAGCCTCTGTTAAAGCTTCAGCGCCATTCGTAATTTTCTTGGAATTCAGATAATTGTTCACTGACTCAATGAAAGTTTCTATATTTTGGGTTGGCTTCCCGTCAACTAACCCTTTAAAATTAGTAATTCCCGCGCTAACGCTCGTCACTTTATGCACCACAACTGATTGGGATGTGCTTGCTGCATCGTCCGGCATTTTGTAAGTGATCAGACGCCCTGAGCGTAACAACATAAAAAAGAAACCAAAAAGAACACTAGAGAAAGGCAAAAGTTACCCCCTCTAAAAGAAGAACAGAAAACGGAGTTCTGCGCAACTTACGAGAATGGGGTACTCACCAATTTGAACAGAAAACGGAGCACTCATCACCGTGACTTGCTAACAGAAAACAGAGCTATGTGCAACCTGTGACGTCACCATCTCGAAGACGAAGCAGAGGAACACAAGCGTGATTTTTGTTGAATCACCACTTTGCGTAATTAACTCACAATCGCCACTAATCACACTTCTTTGGGTATTTTGTTAACCCCAAAATTGCTCTAGAGATCATCCAGATCTATTTCACAACTCCCCACTCCCAATACTCGAATAGAGACGGAAAAAAAGGATTCCCCGTATTACCCACGTAATCACGACCCACTCAGTCATTCAACACTGACTCGTCGCCTTAGGTGAGGTCGCCTATGCCTTGGGCATCAACGTTACCAATTAGTCTATTAGCGATCTCCCTCTTTCGCCACCATTAAAGACATGGGACACCGCTGACCATTAAAATCTGTTACAGGGAACAGAATCAACACTTTTTTGAAAGTGTGCGTAATCCGACCTCAGGAAAAAGACGAAAAGATTCAACCCATGATCACACTCACATTTTTCTCTCTCTCTCTCTCTCTCTCTCTCTCTCTCTCTCTCTCTCTCTCTCTCTCTCTCTCTCTCTCTCTCTGTGTATCGACTCTCTCTCTCATCGTTTACAGGGAACAGAATCAACACTTTTTTGAAAGTGTACGTAGCGTGATCTTAGCGATCCGACCTCAGGAAAAAGACGTGAAAAGATTCAACCCATGATCACACTCACATTTTTTTTCTCCCCTCTCTCTCTCTCTCTCTCTCTCTCTCTCTCTCTCTCTCTCTCTCTCTCTCGACTCTCTCTCTCATCGTTTACCAAAGCTCATCCACCCTAACCTCACTCATTCTCTCAAAGCAATTAAATGGACTATTTAAAGAAACACAATCGTTTCTACAAAAATAGGTTTATTATTCAAATAACCCAACAAGAAATGAATAAAACAAAGCAAAGATTAAAATGCATAATAAATGAATTATCGAGTCAGATAACTAAACTCTAAACTGCAAACACTTCTGATTAAAGAAGTCTCATTATGGCTAATAGCCTGGAAATCCCCAAAATCACACATACTCCCAAATCAATAACTAAAAGTCATGTCCAAAAAAAAAAACAGTCTACCACAATTCCACAGACATCTGTCGAAAGAATTAAACATGATAGAAAACTCCCAAAAATATATGAAATGCAAAACACAATAATGGAAAGTGTAAAATGCATAGCCAAGATATGGCAAACGTAACATAACAAAATAATAATATAAAAGAGGTATGAATATTCATATTAAATCTCCCACACCAGTTCAAAAGTTCATAATGATTAGAAAGTCATGGTAAAAATCACAAGTTCAATTTTCTCCCATAAAAACAGAGATTTGAGACTCTACCTTATCTGCCGATTTTCAAAGCCTGGAACCACTCCAAAGCTATGACTGGACAACTGCAGTTCTATCACGTTAATGAACGATCAAACTCACTTTTAGGGCAGATTTTGGCATAATCTAGCTCAAAGTAACGCACGTACTCACGAATATACATAACTCTCCGGAGATCACCTGATCGCCAATATTGCTGAGCTTCTCGCGCAGAGAGCTGAGGAATCAAACTATTTGCTGAATACAAAGATTTTGCATCAAGTCTCTCGCCCTAGTTCGCTCTGACTCCAAACCTTCCACGATAGCATCTTAAAGGATTGAAGCTATGAAATGCATATATGTGTTCTTTAAATATATATATATATATATATATATATATATATATATATATATATATATATATATATATATATATATATATATATATATATATATATATATATATATATATAAAAGTGTAACACGAGTTTATGCAAATATTTTGGGAAATGAAAGAAAACGTCATTCTGAGCAGAAAATAACTGTTAATATTAAAAGGGCAAGTAAGATGGTGTACGGGATGTTGGAGTGAGTAGTCAGGGATATGGGGGCGAGGGGGATGGCGCTGATCAGTTCACTTGTTGCTCAAAGTCTAAAGTCTCAACATTCTCGCTTTTCTGCCAAGATAAGTGACCGTGTCCGGGTTACAAGTTTCAAATTCCTGATTTATTTTGAGAGCAAGAAACTGGAGACAATGCCTTACCATTCCAGTAATGTGGATAAGATGTTTATTTATGGGTTTGGAACAGTTCCGTTTCTAGATTACACGGTTGTGAACTCCACTGTTATACAAGAAAAGGAAATCGGCGATTAGGCCGATGTGAATAAAATACCCCAAATCAAATGTATTCTTAACATGCTGAACAAAGGGAAAAAATATATGCATCATTAAAACTTCCCTCCCCGTCAATGGTATTCACTGGACTCCGATGAAGAAAAGAAAAGCAGTCTTAATGGAATCTCCTCTCCATCAAAG
Source organism: Macrobrachium rosenbergii (assembly GCF_040412425.1). Taxonomy (NCBI): domain Eukaryota; kingdom Metazoa; phylum Arthropoda; class Malacostraca; order Decapoda; family Palaemonidae; genus Macrobrachium; species Macrobrachium rosenbergii. The sequence goes on along the minus strand of NC_089763.1, from coordinate 8,517,219 downwards.
ATAGGCCTATTCATTAAACACCGATCAAAGATTTAAAACGTATTATCAAAAATCATAAATCTCTCTTCCATCAAAAGTATTCATCACACACCAAAGGAAAAAATGCACTTATGAAAACACTTTCATCTTTGTCACATTTAGCCTATTCATACAATAATCGAAAGAGGTAAAAAAGCTGACACTGTTCAAAGTGCAGTATCCTCCCTACCAACATTCCCTTGTTATCTTGATTGCTGTTACCATCACTCACTCATTCAGCCTAGTCTGACTCCTGATTCATCAGTTCTGTGACGAGGCGGCATTGCAATTTGCGCTAGAATTCAACAATCACAAATAAATGTTGCCAAGAAACATTTACGCAACTTTCTTGATACGTTAAGCTAATCATTAAAATTAATTACATGAAGTCTGTTCACAGGTGATTTACTAGTTGAAGGGACTGTAATGTTACGTTTTTCAATAACCTGCAAGAGAAAATCATAATTAAAAGGCTAGCAATTGAGTTGCCTAACGCCGACATCCCGTACACGCCAGCTTAATTGACCATTTAATGATAACGGTTATTTTAAAATTCACCTCACCTACAAACGAAGCTTTAAAATGTATATGTTTATAGAACATTTTCTGCTCAGAATGACTTTTCTTTTATTTCCCAAAATATTTGCATAAACTCGTGTTACACCCTGTTTATATACAGTATATATATATGTATATATATATATATATATATATATATATATATATATATATATATATATATATATATATATATATATATATATATGTTACAGTCAACAATTAAATCAATCATTACGTTTAATGACTGAAATTTCAGTCATCACGCGTAATGCACTTAGGGACATTTGATCCCAGGAGCTAGTACTAAACACGGAAAATATTTTGACCCCCAGGGACTAGTACTAAACCCGGTGAAACAGTGTAGGTGACTCACTGTTTCGCCGTGTTTAGTACTAGCTCCTGGGCGATCAAATGTCCCCTAAAATGCATTACTGCGCGTGATGACTGAAATTTCAGTCATTACGTAAATGACTGATTACGCATGTTGACTGTAACACGCACACACACACACACACACACACACATATATATATATATATATATATATATATATATATATATATATATTATATATATATTTTGTTAAGATTTATTCCTCCCTTGTCTGACAGCTAGTAATTAATTTATTCAGGGAAGAATTTCACCTTTCATTTGACTGTAGGGCCAAGAAAACATGGCGGGTGAGGTAGAACCAAGCGTATTTTGAACTAGGAAAGACAGTAGTGCCTGTTTGAACTCATGTAGGGACAGCCCCCACCTCAGCTGACCTGGGGTAGACAATAGGGAAACCCCTCACCTCATCACGCGATATAGGAGCAGCCGATCCTCTAGGGGAATGGAAGGTGCATCCAGGCTGTGAGATAGATAGGACCTTAACCTCTAAGTACTTAATCTTAAGAGCTAATTTTTCTCCACTTCTTTGCTGGCTGTATGACTCTTTGCAGATCGACATAGGCTGAGACTTTGAAGCAAACAACGGTGAAAGGCACGTTCTGTTTTCCTGGAAAGCAACCCACTCCGCATATACCTATCATCTGAGACACACGTTCGGACGCTGCTTCCTTTTACACTGGTGAAAACTAACTCTGGTACACGGCCAAGTTTCACATGTTTAGTGCACACATCTACAGGCCCAGGTACGTTGTCCGCAATTAGTCAGTAAGCCAGCCTGTTCCCTCCCCCTGAAATTCCTTGATTTTTCCATTCCCTCAGACTTCAATTTTCTTCCTCCAAAAAAGCAGTCCCTTTGTTAAGTCAACCTACTTCGAGCAGCCTTTGAATTGCCCCATGACTTGTTTTGAAATCAACCTAATGTGATTCAGTGATAAGTATTCAGATATTCCCTCCATAGTGTAAATTAAGGGTAAATTAATTTAAGTAACTCAAGTGAGCAATTCCACCCTAGTGCAGAGATTCATTGTGTTTATTTACTAGCAAGGGAGGTTTCCTTCTTCCCCTGTGTTTGTACTAACTCCTGACCTCTCTTCCAGGAGCCATCCTATCCTGTCCAGTCCGCAAATCTATGCCCGACCCATTCATGACTGCCATCCAAATTTTTGCAACCATTCCTGGTCGCAGCCTGATCTCAAGAATCCGTTACCCACACAGAAATCATCTTGATTAACTAATTGCCATTATCCTGGAATTCACCCCTTCCAATGTATTATTGTCTGTGAATGGATGCATTTTAGCATAACAGAGCCATTTGTTATAATGGGGATTGTTGTATCTGTGGCCCCTCATATTTACATTGCGTATTTGTAAATTACTGCATTATTGATCTATCGTATGTGATTTATGTGTCTGTAAATTGTTACACTTTTGGTCTCACATATTTGCCCCATTCTCTGTAAATAAACCCCTCTTGTTTGTAAAAGAACTCTAATTCCAATGGCGACCTTCATTATTTACCTAAATCAAGGAAGATTCTAAGGTGAGTTTCCTGTAGTTTTAATTTTTGTTCATAATCTTGGACCCCCTTGGTATGAAGGCAGTCTATAATAATAAATTATTACAATTTCCATCCACACCGAGGACCCAGTTTATGACTATATATATATATATATATATATATATATATATATATATATATATATATATATATATATATATATATATATATATATATATATATATATATATATATATATATATATGTGTGTGTGTGTGTGTGTGTGTGTGATATGTGTGTGTGTGTGTGTATGTATGTGTGTAACCTGCCACATCTCTTATTTGACACAACCCACACAGTCCCTGATTAAGCAAAAGGGCTATTCCATTTTCGTTTTCAACTTGCGATCCTTCTAGTTCTGTAGCCCTTGTACAACTCAAACACTTCAAAAACACTTTTCTCTTCCTTTTCGTTATCTGCACATTGCTATTCCAGCTCGAGTGAAACTTTTTCACTCTCGGTTCCGGATGTCTCTGAAAATTTGGGATCCTGCGTGTTGCGGAAATGCTTCACCTTCTACGTGGCCTCTCCAATGGGATATTCTCTTTTCTCTCTCTCTCTCTCTCTCTCTCACCTTTCTTGTTCTTCTAAGTCCTAGCGTCTTTGGTCCTCCCCATTCTAAGAGTTCCTTAGTGCTCCCTTATTGTTGTCTGTTTTTATTTTTTCATTCCTTATTTGCAAACCCTTTCTTAGGTGCTTTAATTGGTCAAGTTGTTTTTGTGATGGAGGAATTTTGCTTACGTTTCAACCGTTTCTTTTCGTCCATATTGTGAAACTCTTTTTATGATCTTAGACATTTTCCTTTTTGTTAGTCAGTGTAAATTACAACCTTCTCTCGATGCCGTAGAACATTTATAGGTAACTGATAATTCTCAGCTTTTCGCAGAGAATAAGAAACAAAAGAAGACGTTTCCATCGTGATGTCTAAGAAATATTACCTTTAATATCCTGTCTTCAAGGAACTGCTGTTCCCCCCTCTAATGTTACAGAACATAAAGTTGTTTATATACAGAGCAAGTTACTGTATGAACGAAGACACCAAACTCTTTTTTGGGACGCAAATTCTAAAGATCAGAGGGCCCGCGGCTTCCCAAAGTCTCCCTACCAGGAACTTGAAGCTTTATCGTCACTTCCGAAGCTGGGAGGATTCATTTTGATGTTAAGCTACTGCACAATAAAGCCGGATGATTTGCTATTAAATTCTGTTGGATTACTTGAGAGAGAGAGAGAGAGAGAGAGAGAGAGAGAGAGAGAGAGAGAGAGAGAGAGAGAGAGAGAGAGAGAGAGAGAGAGATTGATGATTGCAGTATTTTCTCCAGCATGGGATGCGTTTTCATTTTCGGTCTCGAAATACTTCACCCTTAGCAAGGGGAGGAAATTCACTGGGAGCCCGATTACCAAGATTACGTAGTTCTCTCAGGAAGCCCGACATAACATCCTGTGTATTTAGTAAGTCTCAGGTTGAGATGAAATTCTGAGCTCTCATAATGCATCACGGAGGAGACAACCTTTACAACAGTGAATCACATATTACGTTCTTCACTTTACTCATTTTTTTTTTTATTTAATGACCCATTTATTTAAGGAAATTTTGACGTTCTTTGTTTTTATTAGTTTGCACCTGTTTTAATCAGTATTCATTATAATGGATCATTATAGTTTTTTCAACTAAAATAATGACAGTCTAACGAGGACTGTGGCAGAAAGAGTATAATGAGAAAGAAGAAATCGAAGAGACCAGCGCTACTAATGGCAGAATCAGCAACAGTGAAGATATCGCAAACATTACTATTGCATGTAGCAAGAGACGAAGCAACCACGAAATAAGTAGTAGCCGTATTAAAAGTAAAAGTAATAAAATGATCGAGATCGACCTTGTTATCATCACAACAGTAATGAAAATTTGCAGTATATATGAAAATGAGAGACACTAAATTAGAATAATTTCCTTGGAGCATAGCGAAACTCCCTCGGCATGAGTAATTTTAGCTGACTGCTGCTGTCGTGCTGTTTGCAATTGGCAGGAGAATACAATCGTTGTTGAAAAGTCTCTGGACATCGTAATCGATATTTGTTATTTGTTCATGAAAAAATAAATGGATGTCAATAGATGCAAAAATAAATGAATGTGAACACACACACATACTGTATATATATGTGTGTTTGTGTGCCTGTATGCATGCATGTACTTTCATATCACTGTGCAAATAGGTAAGCAGCGATATTGGTAAATATCCTGAAAATATGAGAATAAAGAATAAATCTTTTTTTATTATTTTTCTTACCTGTTTTCCATCCGAAATTTATTTGCTCTTTTTTGATTGCCCTTGTTGACAACGAACAAACACAGCTATTGACTCGTGTATTTTTTTGTTTGTTTTTTTCTTAATTACACCTTTCATCTATAGTATGACGGTATGAATTTCTTATATCTAGGATAGATTTGCGTTAAAAACGAATTTGAAGTATACTGCAATAGGCCAGATGTGATAGTGTGTGCGTGTATGTTTGAGAGAGAGAGAGAGAGAGAGAGAGAGAGAGAGAGAGAGAGAGAGAGAGAGAGATAAAATAGGAATGAGATCATCTCAACTTGTAGGACTTTTTTTGTTGGATAATTTAGAGGAACCTGCGAGTCTGCGTGCGGGGTAGTGAAGAGAGAGAGAGAGAGAGAGAGAGAGAGAGAGAGAGAGAGAGAGAGAGAGAGAGAGAGAGAGAGCGATTCAACATAACATGCATTTGAAAGGTTTCACCTCTACCTTATAAATAAATGGCAGCGGTCTCTCAAGGCTGTTTCTTCATGGCCAGATCGCTTCATCAACGAAGGGTACTTGTACCTGGACACCCATTTGTGTTGAAGATTTGCTCTGCTATCGAGAAGAGCAATGTACAAGAATGTCTCATAGTCGAGCTTGTGTGGATGCACGGCTACGAAATGTTGCTGCCTTTTGCCTTGATTTTTCTTCTGCTTAATCGAGAGAATTTCGAAGTTTTTCTGTGTGTGGACATTTTAGAAAAAAAAAAGATTAACGAAAGAGTATATGTATATACTGCATATAACAAGGAAAATATACAGTTACTTACAGTACTTACAGTGATTAATTCTGGAAAACAGATTAGATTTTAGTGAAGGCTTTCATACACCCAAACATACTAAGGAAATCACAAGAGTCTGGAGAGCCAATGAAGCAATAAAGAAACTGTAAGTACAGACAAAATGTGAGATCTGTAGGCTATGCCTATGCAAGAATGTAAATTTATGTGATGATGTTTACATGGTAATTCCGTGAAAGCCTCTTAGCAACTACTTACTGGGAAGTGCAGTGTTAATATAAACGGAAATCAAGTCACTCGATAAACAATGACAAATTTGAAAAGAAATAGTGAAGTCAATATGAGCAAGAAATACGTACACTCAACCCTGTATATAAAAATGCCAGCGAATATTCTATCAGTTTGGTATGGATTGTAGAATTCTTTTGTTTCTTGGTAATTTAAGGTTGTTTTAAAATAAAATAAAGAAGAAGAATAACATCTGAGAATAAGAAGCGTCCTAAAACACATGAGACTCGCCTTCAAATCTAATTATCCTCTGTGGAAGGATATGAATTACACCATTTAGAAAAATAAAGGAATGTAAAGGGGAAAAATAATGAACCCGGAGAGGGCAATGATGCAGATAGGATAATAAACAAGGTATTAAAATATCTGTCCTTTCAGAGGGGTCGGAGGAAATAAAGGTCGCACAAATAAACAAAACTTAATTGCGAAAACTAATTACCATTATCTTTTTACTCCTGATTTTATGAAGACTTTGGGATCAGGTAATGTTGAATAAATAATTCTCTGTTCTTGTTATTTTCTTGTTTATATATAATTTTGTTTCATTTTAAAATTCTTAGTTTTGTTTTGATCATATTACGTACTTTAGAATTTTTGATGCAAATGCCGTTAAGACAAACGAGCCAGTGTCTTCATTTAGCACTATACTCTTTCAAGAAGAGGCGGAGTTTTATTTCTAAACATTTCTTAAAGAATAATAAATTATAAAAATCTGGAAAAATGGCAATACAGTAGAGGGCAAGAAGCAGTCGCCGAAAAGAGTAAACTGAGAATTGATGAATTCTTCGGAGTGAATGTTCAAGAGGGCGCCTTAGAGGAGGAGGAGAGTCTCCAGTCTAGGGGTGAATGGCTTCTGTCCAGAATCATAAGAATGAACGAGAACACCTGATGCAGGAAAGACAGAGGATTTGTAAGCTGTGCATTTCCTCATTCACAAGCTAGATGTATTGCCTTTGATTCGGTCCTACCGAGGGTGCTGGGTATAATGGTGTAAAAACTGGGAGAAAGAAAGGAATTTAAGACGTAAAAACAAAACAGCCGCATCAAAGAGAGCGGACTAAGGAATCTGAATAAGAGGACCGTTTAAGAGAAGAGATTCCTAAGGAACAAATGGGGAAAGGTGTAAATCGTGGACTTTCATTGGAAGTATATATACAATAATTGAGTTTACTATCAGAAACAGCTGAGGGGTTTTCAGATACCAAGAATAAGGCTCAAAGATTCTCCAAAGCTCCTCAGAAAGTAAGGTCTTGGGGGTGAGGTTGCCCATTGGAAGTCATGCTCGTGACACTTCCTTACCCCACCCACCTCCCCACCCCCAGCATCAATGTTCAACGTTAACTGTTTGATGAAGTGAGAGTTGAGCAAAGTTTTGAATACTACACAGAAAAGCCATAATAAGGACTTAAGAGAAAGGAAGTCAGTTTGACGGGTTCTACCCACCCTCTTAGACGCATCCAAGAGGAGTAGGGGTGCAGGAATTAACATTTAGGTGAAAGCGAAGCAACTTAACACGGGAGTCAGTTCGTCCGCAAATTTCTAGAGGAAAATTTTTGAAATACATATCTGCAAGATGGCTTTTCAATCTCCATGAAGAAAAGGATTTCACTCTCATAACACACATATATTTGTGTGTGTGAGTGTAATATAAATAGGTCCTTAGCAACGAGTAGTTATATTACTTATTAAACATCCTTCTTTCTTTGCCCAATACTTCTGTATTTAAGAAGAACTGGATGTACTGAAATATTACTGATGAAATGGGTACACTTAAAAAAACTGCCGTTAATTCTACTAAACGTTTTACAAAGCTTAGAGCCAGTAGAAATATCTGTTCTGAGGTAAAGCAAGAGCAGTTTGAAAATTCCACAGAGAATCTTCACCGAGATCGAGTCGACGAAAACAAATGAAGGGCAGCGAACGCGATATCCGTCGATTGGGAAACACTCCACGATAAGGAAGGCAATCCGGAGATATTGCCTCCATTTGTTCACGAGAGGTATGGAAAAGGGCTGTCGTCGAACTTGGCCTTTTAATGGAAGCATTCCTTCGTTTCTCCTTTTCCCTTACTTCTGCTCTAGCTCTCTCTACTGCGACAATAATGCGTCTTTTGTAATGTTAGTTTAATAACTTGAATTAACACCTGTCTCTTGCTCCCCGGGGTTTTGAATGTGCTTGTATATGATATGGTGTGGGAGAGACGTACACACACACACACACACGCACACACACCTACACACACACAAACACACACACACACACATATATATAATATTTATATATATACATATATTTAAATGAACCCCAGGTCTTATAGGGTTGTCGGTACGTTCAGGTTCTTTTTTTCCTGATTATTAGCTCATAACAGTATGATACTCGGTAGGACCCTGCCAGGAAATAAACAATTCAGGGCAAAAATCTCAAAAAGGAGGTGAAAAACACACAAGGCGAATTAACAAGACGCTTTTATTACAATAACTCGCCTTACACTAAATAAGACTCCCCTTGAAAACTGGAGCGAGGGAGGAGAAGGGACACTCGCAAAACATTACACAAACACAGCCACCATCCGCCTAGCTAACTTTTACTCAAAATAAAGGGACAGGAATAAGTAGACGGTAGGAAAAACAATTGCACTTGGGTGTAAATTACGCTAACACACGATAGATGGAGAATCAGAATAGAACATATCTTTAAACCTAATAAAACTATTAACAAATACATTTACAAAACACAATTTAAACCTACACTAATCCATAACTGGAGATGTATTCATATTCTACCTCGATGAGTTCGTTAGCTAAGAGGTATCACGGTAGCATTTGTCAGTGTGAGACCGAGCTGGCACTTACCTCCCTTTCTTTCCCACAGCCTCTCTCTCTCTCTCTCTCTCTCTCTCTCTCTCTCTCTCTCTCTCTCTCTCTCAACAACCAAGTTACTAAGTGATTCGAGGATTAACAGGAAAATCGTGTCTATAAAAATGCAGTTTTTTCAAGAGTCTAACGTGGTAAATGGTTTGGAATGAATTAAAGATGTAATGGGGAAAGGACAAGTCTCTATCCCAAAAATGGCAAACCAAAAACAAGTCCAGCTGATATACAACACAGTGCTACCAACTTTGACTAATTAAGTCTCTATATCGTGAGTCAAAAATGTCTAACATGACCGAAGTCACGGCATGTCAAGTTCCTTTCCATTTACCTCTAAATCAAAGCATCTCGCTTGCAGTTCGCAAGCAATTTCACAGAAACCAGGTCTTTCAACAATAAAACACAGGACCCGAAATGGACCCTCAAACTTAGGCCCTAATTTATAATTCAATTGACTCCGGACATGTACGTACACAAAAACCTTGTCACCAACAGCCACTTTAACATTAACTTACTTAGAATTGCTCCTGTCAACCATTTCCTGCGTCTTCAACTCAGATTCCTAGCAAGGCGCACGTACCTCTCCTTAGCCTTAGAGACCAACGATCTAACCGTATCATCACAACCAGGCGGAACAGGTAACAAATTTTTCTTCTCCGTCTGTCTCCTCCCTCTTTCCTTTACTCTAGTCCCGTTTTCTTTACTTTAGGATAGACTTACGTTTTCTTTCGCGGAGGGTAAGTCAGTTATTTGTCATTTGCATTTTTTTTTTCTTATAGAATTATTATGGGTGTGGAACAGGCGATTTATATGGATTGATCTTTATTATTGGGTGGTTTGTAGTGAAACAAAGGGCGTTCAGTCTGTTTTTTTTTTCTTGTGTTTTTTCCCTTCTCTCTCGTTCTGCAATCTCGTTCGTTTTACGGATAGCATATCGATGTATTAATAGATCTCGAGCGCGATTATATTTTACATAATGCGGCGTGTTTAATGAGGGGTGGCAGTAATTTAGGGCGGTGCCGCCGGGTTTTTCTGCTTCCATAAGCGTTCATCTGCCTTTGTCTCTGGCTTGTGTGCTCAGCAATTTTTTTTTCGTTTTTTTTTTGCATTGCATCTGACTAATCGGGGATGGCGCAGAGGGGGTCCTTCCTCCGGAGGGGAGGAATTCTTTTTATTTTTTTCCTGTGAGGTCTCGGTTTGACGACAATAGTTGTGGTTTTTTCGCTTGAATAATCATTTATCTACTTGGAGTCGAGCGTCCGCACCTCCTTTGCAATTTTAGCATTTATCGCTTGCAAGCAGAGAGGTTTTTTGGAGGGAGAATTTTACTTTGGGGATTATTCTTTTTTCTCCTCCTGTCTTTCTTTCGCCGTGGGATCTGGTGGTTTGACCTGGACTCGCATGTTAGCCTTGCGCTCAGCCATTTAATTGGGTTATTGGCGAGGCTATAAGGAAGGAATTTACAACCTTTTTTTTTAATATTTGTGTTTCGGGGTGATGATAATGTTATTTTTTTCCTTGAGTGGTTTTGCTTCTTTTATTTTACCATTTTTGTGTGGATTTAAAGAACATTATATTATGGTTTCAGGCCTGTACCGAGGGGGAGTGGTCGAACGACGCTCCCGAAAATTTCTGGAAGTTCAAATTTTCTGTGACTATCCTTTTAATTGAACTGTACTTATACAGTAATAAATAACAATCTTTTGTTTTTTGGCAAGTCTTCTTTTATAAATTTTGTTTTTAAACATTAACATCGCAATGCATATGGTCATTTTTACAAAGCTTTTGTGCGCATCATTACAGCCCTTGAAGTTATTACTCATGAGTTACATAGCGATATTTTCACTAATGATGTAACAACAGGGTGGGACAACAAGAACAGAGTTGAAGCTTCAGGGCTCCTCCATAGCACACAGAATTTTGATTTTATTGTAAGTTTCATCTTAACCTACCAACTGCTTTCTCACCTTGAAGGCATAACCATCAAGTTACAAAGTACGTCCCTGGATAGTATACAAGCCTTTGGCATGGTTGATGAAGTAAAAGTTTTGTACACTCATCTACGAGACAACATTGCTAATTATTTTGATGAAATCTTCACATCTGTGAATATGGGTTCAAAAGTTGAAGTGTTTCAAGGAAACCAAGATCAGCAGGAAGACAGCAGCACCGTGCCAATGCTGACTCTTCATCAGTGAAGGAATATTACTTGCGCAATTTAGCAATTCCTTCTCTTGACCATGTCATCATGGAATTAGAAGAGAGATTTTCCCCCTCTCCCAGATTGCATCAAACCTCTTTGGACTTGTACCTTCTGTCCAGTGCAATGGTGACATAGATATCGACCTAATGCCTGCTGCTGCTGAACTTTATAAGGATGATGTCTCTTCACCAGAACTAGTGCCACAGGAGCTGAAAAGGTGGAAGTTGAAGTGTAAGTTACTGCCAAAAATTCTATCCCACTGACATGTGCAAAGGCTATAAAGATGTGTGTGACCCATCTATGTTCCCTAATATTTGCACCCTACTTAAAATAGCATGCACACTGCCATAACATCATGCGAATGTGAGAGGTCTGCTAGCACTTTAAGGAGACTCAATATCTTTATGAGGGCCAACATGAAAGGAGAGAGGCTGTCCTCACTGGCATTAATTCACACTAATTACAACATGCCGATTGATTTGGATAAAGCTGTGGATATTTTTTCTAAGCTTCACCCAAGAGCTCACATCTGTTTTCAGATGAGCTTTATAGTGTCTCGTTGTTTTTGAGTATAAAAGAACGTGTGAGTTACTTTTCTTCCATTAAGAAACTAATTTATGTAATCATGTGGCCAACATATTAAAGGAAATTCCTTTCATCCTACATTATCCTACATCATTGCTACATATTACTTGTGTTTGTAGTTTATTATTTGTACAAATATTTGAAGTATGCTTACATTTTATATTTTCATTTGTAGGTGCGTTTGAAAATTTTCATATATAACTATACATAGTAATTGCAGTTTCTCATTTTTTATTTCTAAATTTTGTTTATTTTTTTTATTGCATCACATACATACTCTTTAGAATGTTTATTAATTATTGTCGTTTAAGTCAAAGTATATAACATAACAATAAATAAAGTAATATGTTATTGTTAACATATTAAATGAATCAATCAATAAATCTGAAAAAATATTTAATTTCAGTGCAAACTTTCAACATTATAAGTAAAATTCTATTAACCAAAGTCAGTACTCTGAATCACATCTAATCGGGTAGAAGGGCATAGACGCATGCCCAGTTTTTCTTCTTAATATAACTAAAATAACATTTTCAAGTATTTCATCTTGTATGTACCTATATATACAATGACATATATAGAAGAAAAGGTCCAATTTTGGGAACCCCCCCCACCCAACAAAAAAATCTGGGTACGGGCCTGGGTTGATATTTGAAATCAGGCCGGGTTTGTTGGCTGACGAAAGAAACTGTGCAAGGTTTTTTTTGTACATTATATGCATTTGCGGTCGGGGAAGGTTTTTACAGGGGTGTGGAGTAGTTATCATTCACGCAGAATCCAGAAGGGGATATTGTTGTAACTGAAAGCCGTGAATTCACAAGCGTCGTCGTTGACTCATAAAACCACGACGTCTGCATCCCCTATACAACACTTTGTGTGATAAAGGGGATATTTGTGATCTGACTGTTTTTTTCTCCTTCGTGGTTTTTCGTTTTGGCTTATTGCATTTCTGGGCAAGGTGTTTGATTTTATATGCCTTTATGGATGGGGTGTTTTTTTTATTTTTATGGATCTGTGGTTCAGGATTTTTATTATTTTTGAGGGATCATGAGATTATGCCTTCAATAGGGGCAAATCATCATAGAGCTTGAAAGATAGTTTCAGCTTAGTTTTGGTTAGTAAGGTAGAAGACTTTGTCTTATGAAGCAATAGCCTTTGCTTCCCCAGTTAAGCTGTTTTTTTATGCTTAGTTGACGGAAGTTTTGCAACAGCCAGTAAATTTTTTTTTTATTGAGAGGGTCGAGTTGGGTTTCTGGCATTTTTGTGTCCCTGGACAACTTTTATTGGTTGTCACGGTTTTTTTTCTGGCTTTTCATTGACGTCTCTGACGCCGTAGTCACTAGTTTTGGTGGCCCGATGGACCCTGCGTCGGATGAGTTTTTAAAAATTTTTTTTTTTCGCCCAAGCTAGGAAGTATTCGTCGAAGTGTCCAACGGTAGATAGCTCATTTTTCATTGGGATGCTGAGAACCACGATGGGGTGTCATAGGAATGTCCCAGAGAAAGAACCTGATCTTGCTGCCAGTGGTCTCTGCGGTGAAGTAGAAAGTGATAGAAGATCTAATTTTGCTCCTGGTAGTTTTTGTGCTAGTCGAAACTTACGGGCTGCTGAATAGCAAGGGCCCATGCCAGCACAAGGTTGGCTAAATCTAAATAGTCGAAACAGATAGGAGGTCTACGGGTCAAGAGCCACAGTTTCGTTGTTTTTAAACAGGGCATACGAAGAAGTTTTGCCGGGTTAGATGTTGTGGCGTATGTGCAGTAAGAGTTCCACACACAATTGGAGGTTCTGTTCGTTGCTCAGCAAAAGTAAGGATTTACCGGTAACTCGGAATTTTACCAGTAGTCATAGGATGCTCTTCAGATGGGTGTTCAAAGGAGGTCTAAAATAGACGTGAATTTTGGAGGGCAGAACAGCCAAAGGGGGAAGATAGGTTGCTCGTGTCATATTGCTCTTTTGGGAGAGAATATATAAGGTGTTTTGTTATAGGATATCATTTTAGGACCGAGTATGGTGGCTATAGTGCAACTTAAGGGTGTGGTGAATATAGTTTTGGTGATTAAGGTGTCTAATAATGGTGTTACATGGGTGGAATTGTTAAACTGCAATAGTTCATTTGGGAGATATCAGAGGAATACTTATGTTGTGGATTTTTGGAGGAATAGAGTGATGATACTGTATCAGTGGTGTTATTAGGGGAGCATAATGAGTTTTTAGATGCCGATATGGAGTTTAGGACAGGGATTGTTAGGAATCATTTAGGTGAAGCAGACTATACAGAATATATTGAGGGATTAGGTGAGGTGTTGGCTGAATATTATGTTATAGCCTTAAAAGGGATAAAATGGTATCATCAGATGTTTTAGGACGCAGGTTAGAGTTAGGAGGAGGGACGAGGCCGATTTATGTCCCATCGTATAGGATTCCTTGTAAAATTAGGGAACAGGTAGAGCAGGAGGCCAATAAGTGGGAAGAGGAAGGCATAATTAAGCCTAGCTCCTCGCTTTTTAATTTCCCACTCTTGGTGGTACCTGAGAAAGATGGTTCGACCCGTCTAAGTGTACATTTTAGGTATCCAGTGGCGTGTCTACCAGGTCTATTTGTGGAGATTGAGGGTAAGATTATATACTCCTCAATCGATCTCATGCAGTTTTTTTATAGATTCCATTAAATGAGGAGAGTAGGATTTTCATTAACCGTTAAGAACAAAAACTTACGAACACTCAGATGGAGTTTAGTACTCCAGGAATACAACCTCATTATTAAGCATATTGCCAGCAGAAAGAATGTGGTGCCTGATGCTCTGTCTAGGATCTATGAGAGAGCGCGAATGGTCATTTGTGCTTATTAATTACTCAGTTATATATTGTCTAATTTGTTTTTTTTTTATTACTTTAGAATTTATTCAGTCTAATTATGTTCATTTTTTTGGTGAATCGAGTTCACATTTTGCTTTGTTTAATCCTGCTTGTTTTTCTTAATTAAGTTTAGCATTTTCTTATCATTAATCTAAACTCACAATTTAGTTTTTTGCCTTTAAAAAAATAATAAATAATTTTTTTCCTGTCGGTGGGGGGCTGTGATATCAGCTACATAAGTTTTTATCTCGTGGCTCCGTTAAAGTAAACATTTGTTTATTAATTACTGTTCATTGTTTCACTAGTTCATTTGAGCCTAGAATTCTTGTTTAGAGTTTTGTTTTGTTGTGCTTCTCCCACCGAAGGCTGTTATTTGTTAATTGGTACTCGCTCATGAAAAGCTCTCTTTCTTTTCATGTACGAGTGGTTCGTTGGTTTGGCCTTCGGCCTCCTGCCACGTTGGACTGTTTAAGAGGTGATTTACATATTTTCGTCTGGATTGACAAGGGATTGCGTTCGGCTCTCCTGTAGTGAAGATCTCGTCTTTTTTTACGGCTCTGCTATATTTGGATGACTTCTTGCTTCAAGTGGGCTTGTCTGCTGTTGATGATCAGTGTCGCTGGATGCACACACCTGACCCCCTTTGTAACCTACGGGTGTGCTCTCGTGCTCTCAGGTGTACTGCGACCATCGTCATCGCTCACATCCTGAGCTCTTGTCAATTGCTATGGTGGCGCCTCCGGAATCTCCCTGCGAACAGCCGTTGACTCAAGATCTTCTGAGGGCCGTTAGGAGGCCTTTTGGTCACGAAGAAGAGTAAGCATCTGATTCTGTACCCTCTTTGTATCCACAATAGACTCATTCCCTTATGGTTAAGCATTAGTGTCCTGGGACGACCAATACGTCGAGGTGCCATTGAAACCATCACTCGTTTGATAAACAGCTTCAGTGCGGAGATTATTGCTTTTTTTGTCCGGTGGGGAACGTATCCATGTAATGGTATATTACCGTAAATATTGTGTAGAGTTAGATTAAGGTTTTCGCTCTTTCTTTATCTCCCACTTATTACTGACTTAGTGCATAAATTGTTTTGTTTCTCCCTTCCCCTCAGCACTTTCCCTCAACTATCGTTTACATGAAGGTTAACTGAGAGCTTGAATGGGTCACTGTAATAAATCTAGGCATTTACGCAGAAATTTTCAATTACCCCTCAATAAAGTGTATTCTGTCTATACTGCTGGTAAATCTTACTCTTTAGCTTGCAAGCTGTCGTAGTACGGGTAATTTATTTTTGGAAGGCTCAGAAAGTGCCTGGAAATGTTATTCAAACTTTAAAGTGGAAAACCCCGCATTTTGATAAATTATCTTATCGGAACATCAGAGTTCTTAATATATATATATATTTATATATATATATATATATATATATATATATATATATATATATATATATATATATATATATATATATATATATATATGTGTGTGTGTGTGTGTGTGTGTGTGTGTGTGTGTTTATATAATAAAAATGAATTGGCATTGAATATGAATATATGAAAGCTGCTGAAATATATTGAATTAAGCTGAAGTGTGGTATGAGGAAGGAAGCAAGCATTGGAGTGTAGAGTTATATCGAACATATGGTAACAGGTTAGCAGAAGTGAAAAGGAAGTTTTGAGATTCCTGACCAGTAGCTCGAACTAAGTGAAGAACCAGGTAAAAAGGCTGATTTATTTGGAAGTCAGGAGGAAGACGGCGAAACCGCGAAATCTTGACATTCAGGCATCAGTGTGTCAGAGGTTTTCGAACGGAAAGGAGGGATTTAACCTCTGCTGGCGATCTTTTTGCGTAACATTACAAGAGAAGCAGATGCTGTGCAACTGCTCCAGTTAGAGGGGAAATGTCTCACTGACTGTTGCTTTGTTCTTCTTATAAATGGTTTGTTACTTTTGCACTGGTGAAATCTAAAGTGGAAAGAAGCTGGTCTCTCGTTGTGGCCCCTTTAAATATTATTTACAAAAAGATTTATTTTTCACCTATTTTCTGTAATCTTCGGAAAATTTAATAAAATGAATTAATATCCCACTTACCTGGTTTCCGGTGCGGTGCTCACTCATGTAAAACTAGGCTTAAATCAATTTAAGTGAGGGAAAAGTCTCTTCCTGCATCAGACGCTGAATACATTATCCCCCGAGACGAGGACCTGCAGGAAATCCGTATCTTCACCAACGTAAAATACACAGCAATAAGTTGCTTCTCCGCCAACCCTCGAGAGGCATCGAATAAGAAGCCTTTATTTTTTCCTCCGGTTCTTCCTTTTATCTTCCAGGGAAGAGAGACCTAGGTGGAATGATAATTGATGGCGTTTCTTTTGTACCACTCAATGTTTGTCCGTTTCCAGTACCACTGAAAAATCCTAGCTCTTTTTTCATATAATTTTTTAGGTGTTTCGTTGTGTCAGATTTCGAGGCAAGCGATGTATAGGCATATATGTAAATCGTTCTGAAGTCTCTTCATTTAATAGAAAATTCCTTTTTTGTTTGATTTTACATTTTCCCTTTGAAAATTTGCCGGTTGAAACGTTTGAAGGTAATGATCAGGTTATTTACTTTCATTCATTCTTTACTGAATGTCATTCTGATCGTTTTAAATAAGCTGAAAAATATTCTTAGAAGTCTGTATTAGTAGATATTCATCATTTTCCACTTTCCATAATTTTGGGTCTCTGGAAACAGAAAATTCTGGATGTGGAAAAGCTAATTAATTATGCTATTCATAACATATCAAAAAAGAATTTCCAGTGCTTTGGATATTAGGGCTGAAAGATATCCTCTTAACTTCTGATCGTAATGTGTCTGAGGATCAAGTTTTGATTACGAGAGAGAGAGAGAGAGAGAGAGAGAGAGAGAGAGAGAGAGAGAGAGAGAGAGAGAGAGAGAGAGAGAGAGAGCGCCAAAACCAGTAGTTTGGTTCTTGAAAGCAAGTTTCGAATTTTATTCGTGATATATATATATATATATATATATATATATATATATATATATATATATATATATATATATATATATACATACATATATATATATACATATACATATAATGGGAAACGCCTTTTTGGATCTCAGTAAACGGAAAATTCTGGAAGCGGAAAAGCTAATTAATTATGCTATTTATGCGATATCGAAAAGGAATTTCCCATGGTCCAGAGGATATTAAAGCTGAAGGATGTCCTCTCTATTTCTAATCGTAATGTGTCTGAGGATAATGATTTTGATTACGAGAGAGAGAGAGAGAGAGAGAGAGAGAGAGAGAGAGAGAGAGAGAGAGAGAGAGAGAGAGATAGTGTCTTCTAGAGACAGTGGAGTATTTGAAGCCCCAACCTTTGATAATTTCAATTTTACCGGTTTATTATTAAAAGATCACGAAAAAATTGAAATCCGTTTTCAAGAAACAAACTACCGGTTTTGGCGCTCTCTCTCTCTATCTATCTATCTATCTATCTATATATATATATATATATATATATATATATATATATATATATATATATATATATATATATATTATGTTTACTAAAGTTTTGTTAGTTTTTTCCGCTATATGTGGGCTTGGGCTGTTCATTTTTCCCCACTGCCGGGTGTTTCGCTTGTTGCTGGTAACACATGCATGTGGGATTGTTCTCTCTTATGTTTTCATATTTTTGGGTCGTTGGGTGATTCAGCGGAGGTTCGGTATGTACGGGATATTCGTCACTAGTAAACAGTCCTGCCCAAGTGTTTTGAGCAAGAGGTCTGCTGCATTTTTCAGCCTGGCTGTTGTCTGCCTTTTTGAGTGGTTTTCCCACGTTATTCATCTTGGCCGTTGCCTGCTCCTTTTGTCTGCTTTGCGGCAGGTGTTTCAAGTACCGCAGCTTTACCCAGCTTCGCTGCTGCCTGCTTCCCGTGGGTGTTTTGCGGCAAGACAATATTCAGCGGCTCTTCGTGTGTCTGCCCTTTTGAGTCTTGTGCCGCGTGAGGACACAGTCAAGGGTATTTCTTCAGCACTAATAGTGCAGCGTTGGATAAAAGCGTTCACCTCTGTGACTCGTAATACATTGTACGTCATTCTCAAATGAACAAACCCAACTGATACAAATAACCAAATTGATACCTTCCACTTGCGAGTTCGCTGATTGTTGCAAGAGTTCGTATGTCGCAAGCAAGCACGTACACAAATATCCAAGTACTCCCGTACACATATGTGTATGTGCGCCAGTGTCTCATTTTGCGTATGGTACGTTTACACACACACTATATATGTAAATGTATATGTATATATATATATATATATATATATATATATATGTATGTATGTATGTATGTATGTATGTATGTATGTATGTATGTATCCTTAGAAGACGGAGCTGCAGCTCTAGGTGCATCCCATCAGGGGAACCAAAGGGAAAGGCATCGTACTCAGGTACATTTATTTTGCCAACGTTTCACGACTCATAGTCGCATCCTCAAGGCTATAATAAAGATACAAACGAACTTTAACACCAAGCACTGCATAATCCATTAAAATTACGCCATATTTAATAAAATTTAATGAACATCAGCAGGTAGAAAACTTGAAAATAATTTATGAACATCTTAAAACAGGAAATTATACTAAAAACATCAAAAATATGTACAAAAAATCTGTAACATTCTAAAAACAGTAAAATTACACAGAACGCTAGAAAAGTAAGGCCATTCTGTACCTTATCCTCGCAAAGGACAGGCAGTCAAGTGACTGAAAGAATTTCGTAAAAATAAACAACGCACCTTATGCGATAAACAGCTGAACAGAAGTGGATTGTGTATTTAAAGGTGGAGTTTTTGGAACGATTTTAAGGTTGAGGGCCGGGATTTCTTTTTGAATAATTGTCAGGAACTTTTTTCTGAAAAGGTCATCTTGAAAAAAAGGGAAGCTCGCAATTATGTTCGTCTGGGAAGCAGTTTTTTTAAGATATTGGGAAAGAAAGTTAATTTCGTCATTAAAAGTAAACCAATTAGAGGTGTGCATAAAGGCTCTGTGGAGGAGAGTTGAGATAGTACTGAGTTTAAAATCATAAAAGCAAGATCTATAAAAGTTGATACCTAAAAACACCCCTGTAGGAGTCTTGTTCATTCCTGGACACTAAAACATCTAGAAAGGGAAGCTTTCTTCATCAAGTGTAAATCTAATATTAGGGTGTAGTGATTGACAAACTCTGAGAATTGTTCTACATTCAACTTGTTTCGGAATAAGGCGAAAGTGTCATCTACGTATCTACGATAAAAATGAGGCAAGAAACTAAGGGGGCAATCACCAAATATACGCTCCTCCAAAGAGCACATGAAGATATTAGCAAGTGTCGGGCCTAGCGGGGATCCCATTGCCACACCTTCCACTTCTCTGCACAAAAAAATAAACATTAAAAATGAAAGTCGTGTCCTGCACGGCTGATTCTAAAAACTGTTTAAATAACTCACGACTAAAATTATGAAAAATAGAGTCCGGCTTTATAAATAACTTATTTAAAATAATTTCAATTGTCTCCCCCATAGGGACATTAGTAAAAAGTGACTCTAGGTCCAGATTGACCATAAATAATTCTGAATCTTGTATAAATCGTTGTTAGTGAGAGGCTCAAGTAGAGGAACCAAACATTTGGCTAGCTTATAACTCGGGGTGTTCACTGAGGAAAGAATGGGCCTTAATGGAACCCGTTCTTTACGTATTTTGGGCAAACCATATAAAACCCCATACGAAGACCTGTAGGAAATAGTTCCTGATAAATATTATCATCAATTATCTTTTCGTTTTAACATCTTCAAAAGCCTTACAATTTAGTCCTCTGGTTTAACGATATTATACAAGTCTGGAGCACCTATTTTCTCAAATTTCGTATGATCGTTTAAGATAATATCCATCCCCTGAATGTAAGTATCCTTATCCAAAATTACGCAACCCTTACCTTTGTCTGGCTTTGTAATAATAATACTGTCATCATTAGCCAAATTTTTAAAATGTCAAAGTCATATTTGTTGAGGATTGGAGGCCATCCAGTTTCTAACTTATGATAGGTACAATGAGCAAGAGATGATAACTGCGACCTAAGATTGCCCAAATTAACATTGAAAGGAAGGGATTTAAGACGGCGAAAGAGACATTCTATGGGTAGAACAAACCTTCTGTAGTTCGGCCTATAATTAGGTAAACAAAATTCCAAACCTAGAGAAAGTAAGAACTCTTCTCTCTTTGACATGCGCTTAACACCTGAAAGAAAAAATGGATTAGTTGGTTGGTTGAACCTCCCATACACTTACCTATTGGTCATAAGATCTATAGGTACAGGGCGTGAGAGGCGCCTCCACCCCTACTAGGGCACCGCCCCAGTAGGTGTGCAGGCAAAATATTGGTTGGTTTGCAAGAAACTAAATTTTCTCACCTCAAACTTAATAACCCAGCCTTAAAGAGTAAGCATTCCATTTTTCCAGTCGTATGGATACAGTAGTAGCCTTTATAGTTTCAAGAGAAACTTTAAAAGTTGTCCGGGCTCCATAAGGATTGGATTCACTAGTACCTGAGAGTATTTTTAAAAGTGATTAGAATGGTATCATTGCGAAATAAAAGTATCAGTGTATGAGTTATTATGCATAATTTAAGAACAGTTAAAAACACATGCTTATACACCAGTGTCACTTGGCATAAAGTTTCATCAAAGAATAGAATACTAACCTCAACGGAACGTTGCAAATTTCCATTACTTTGTAAACTGGCACATAATCCACAATGCTGCATTAAGGATAAAATCTTGTGGACTTCCCTGATCCTGAAAGGGATTTAATTTGTAATACAGACATACATGACCCTTGGCCCAGTAAATAAATTAGACGCATCTTTAGTGACCACAACGATAAAACGTAAGTTTACGGGGATAAGTATTTAATATTACAAAGAAAATTTTCAAAAACTATTCACTGTATCCCACCTATAACAAGCAAGGTTGTGGCAATCAGCGAATGGGAAAGGTGGTCAAGTCTGAATAACAGTTGAAACGAACACAGAATTATTAGGGGGAAGCAGTGAAGAACCTGGAGATATCAAAGATACTTCATTTAAATTAACATTTAAACCAATAACTGTTATACATAAAGTTCAGTATAAACAATATAAAGCTATGACCTTGAGTACTGAATAACAAGGCTAAATTAAAGTACTGACTAACAGGTATAAATTCTTAGTGAACTATAATCAATATAGGGCTATAACCTCAAGTTTTGAATAACAAGGGCAAATTAAAACTCATATATTAATTATATACCCGCTATGAAATTTAACATCATCCCGAAAAATCCACTTACTGTGGGTAGTTTGTTTAAATTCAAGAATAAACTTGACCCTTTGATGACCTCATGTGTTTTATATAAGTCCTGGATGTAATCTATGGACGTACGTGGGATCCACATAGAGGTTACTAAGGGTCAGAATTGATTGCTATTGAACTGGTGGCAAACTTGCTAACCCTGAATTTTCGGTGACCGCCCTATAGTCCGAAGGCCCGATAGTCCGAAGGTCCGATAGTCCGAAAGTCAGCAGGCCCGATAGTCCGAAGGTCCGATAGTCCGAAAGTCAGAAGGCCCGATAGTCCGACGGACTGTAATCAGCCCCCCACCCCTCCATAGATAATACGGCAAAATTGTAACCAGTAAACACCCATAAAAATACCAACCTACGACTATCGGGCCTTCGGACTAACGGACTGTAATCGAATTTTCCAACACCAGACAAAATAAGACAAAGCATCCCGCTTTCTCTCTCCCTCCCGTGCGTCAGCGGCGTATCACTCGAAGGAACACAACTTCTACCATACAGTATTCCTGTCTATTTCTCTCTAACCATCCTTGCCTCGATTCATGTACAATCACTACTACTTGTATTGACGCAAGCATTCCGATCATGTACTCATAATGTTCCACCGAATCTTCTGTATCAAACTGTATGTATGTTTCTGTTTGTGAAGACGCCAAACATCTCGCCATTTCACATATATTATGCTACTGCATTGTAATCATTAATCTGTCTCGAATCTCATGCAAATGTCCATATGTGGAATTTCCTGGCCTTTCCATTGATATATGTTTTATCATTGTATGTTTATTATGTCTCTCACAATCGCCATCTGTTTGTCTGTCGACAAGCACAGATGTCCGAAAAATAATCTCTGTTTTGCCTTGTCTCTGTGTAGAAACTACATTGCGGCTCGCGCCAGCCAAAAAAAACTTTGAAGATTCTGTACATTATTCAGTAAGGAACCACCAATAGCAGACAACACCCAGCCAGTATATCAGTCCATACCATCTTTACAGTATTAGTAAAGATTAATATATAACAATTTTGATAATCACCATTATGGCCTATGTATGTTATGCTGTGACTACTGACTTGTCACGTAGACCGAAGGTGTTCCATCCCTGGAGCCATGAAAGGCCATGGCCCATGTTTGTCTGCATGGTGAGTGACTGCTGCCTAGTTTAGCTGACATACCTTTTAATAACATTACACATGACATTCAAAAACTAAATCCACCTTGGCATCTGCTTTGAAATGATGAAAATGATATTCACTATAATATTATCATCCACTGTTGACGAAATCTCTTCAACTTAAAAACTACAGGTTTGAGCGTGTGTCGTGGTGTTCATGGAGTCGTGCGTCAACAAAGTATGGCATTCGGTAGAGATTTAAATTTTCATAATGTGACATGTGAAAAGTTTTATTCAATTATTAAATGAATAATAAAGTATAGAGTAAGCATGAAAATATTGACCACTATCAATCAAACACTGTGACTGACAGGTCATTAATTCATTTGTGAATAAAGTGATTAGATGTCTCAGCTCTTAATTAAAGAAAACTGCCTTGTCTTAATACTTTTAACGGGTAACTATTATATGTTATGTATTATTTATATTGTTCCAAACATGTTAAAAATAACTAATTTAAATTAATCCCTCTCTACACTTCAACTTATTTATACTTTTTTGACACTTTGTTGGGTGAACAGTGACCTTATAATAATTATATATATATAAATATATATATACACAGATTTTTTCCTATCGCTGATTTGGAGGCCCCCCTAGAATGCTGGGGGGGGGGAAGCGCCCGTCACTGCCCCCTCCAAATGACGCCCCTGGTCAACTGTTATTAGCCTGTTGATCTCCCATTGTTGATGTTCATGGAGTAGATGAAGTTAAATGACTCCATTTATTTAAAAAGTTGTATGACTGGGGAGCCATTCTGAGGTAATTTCTTTTATCCACTCTCCAACCTTGAAGTATCTTTGCGAGGCTGATAACGGGATCAGTTTCGCCTGCAGTGGAGTATATTTTCCTCAAAAATTGCTTTAATGCCCCCCAATTCTTAATTCTTCTATAGGCATCAGAATGAACATAACACCCTATATCTCCTGTCGACGGACCAAGGTAACTTTTGGCTTCGTTTAATTTCTCAATATCCTTCCCGGTCATGTTATTGTGTGTTTCAAGTTGTTCAGTCTAGTTCTCTAAGTTGCAAGCTTCAAGATCTTTCCTTCCTCAAAATTTAATTATGTGGTCATTCATCTGTATTTTATGGATAACTGTAGTTGACGTATTTGGAGGAGTTGGAGAAGTTGACATTTTTAATTTATGTGTTTGGCTTCTTGTAAGAATAGAAGGGTTTGCTTTCTTAAATATAGATAGCCGTCTCCTGGGCATTAACTAACCAATGGTAACTAACCTTAATTTCATTTCAATCCTACAAAGGGGATTAATCAGCAACATAAGTGCTGGAAGAAATGCCCCCTTAAAAAATAAAGTCAATACACAAAAAAATATCTTAAATTCTAAATAATTTTCATTAAATGAGAAATAAAATGAAATAAAACAAAATATGAGTAATAAATACCACAATTATAAATAAATAATGTGTAGTAAAATGGTTAATAATATTAGTAAAGAAAGGGGAAAAAAAGTTTTGTCAATATTAATAGTTTGTCTGTTTAATTTAGGTGGAAGATTTGTGTTTCAAATGAAATATCTAAAGGAAGTATCATATCAAATCAGTTTCAGATTTTCAACTTTTAAGAACTTTATGTGTCTATGTGTGTGTGTGTGTGTGTGTAATTGGAGATCCTTTTCTTACTTTTTGCCGTTTCGAATTTGAAGTGCCATCAACCGTGTAGGCTTCTCTTCTTGTTTTCTTTGTATTGTTGGAGATGTTCGATTTCGTTGTTCTTTTTTCATCTTCTTCACTTATTCTGCAAATGTTCTTTCTTGCTTGACTGGTTTCTTCTTTCTTCTAATTTTCTTCTTCCGTCAACACCATTCACTGATTCCTCTTTCTTCAAGTTGTCTTCTCTCTTTGATACACTTCACTGAAATTATGAAGAATGTCGCTCTGTTCTATAGCGTGTGAGTCGGTGAAATTCTCTCTCTCTCAAACAGTACGACGTCTCTCTCTCTCTCTCTCTCTCTCTCTCTCTCTCTCTCTCTCTCTCTCTCTCTCTCTCTCTCTCGTTTTCTATGCAGAGCGGTATGTGTTATTGTTATGATGATATGGGGAGATTGGAGTTATTTTGGTGGAAAAACATTGCTCGTTGTTTCTTTTTCTTGTTGAACAATTCCTCTTTCTTGAATCCCACTAAAGCTGGCACCACTTTTCTATCCTTCTTCTTTGCCTTGACAAGGCAACATTGACCAGGGAGGCGTTGTGCTTTTATCATTCAGGAACAAGTTGGTTTCACTTAAAGATAAATATTCTTCTGGGTTCTTAACGGAAACTACTACATAGTTTTTTTTTTATTATCCCCTTTTAATTAAAAAGTTGTTGCTTGTTGCTTCTTAGGGAAGTCGGCTGGACTCGAGACTGAAATACGCTAAGTCCAAACCTGGACTTAAAAAAAAAAAAAAAAAAAACCAAGGGTGAGAAAGCTGAAAGAATTCTAAGTCCAGTGACTGCGACATAGGCAACACTTTCAGGCTCCATGCTTACCCGCTGCCCTTACTCTTACTGACCCTCACGCCTTCTCCTTCTTTCTCCCTTTTATAGTGTTTTTTTCTAGTCACCAGTAACTGGATTTAGAATTCTTTAAGCTTTCTCATCCTTGGTTTTTTTTTTTTTAGTCCAGGTTTGGACTTTGTGTATTTCAGTCTCGAGTCCAGCCGACTTCCCTGAGAAGCAACAAACAACCCAGGTGGAACTTTATAATTAAAAGAGATAATATAAAAAACCTTATATAGTAGTTTCCGTTAAGAACCCAGAAGAATGTTTATCTTTAAGTGAAACCAACTTGTTCCTGAATGATAAAAGCACAACGCCTCCCTGGTCAATGTTACCCTGTCAAGGCAAAGAAGACGCATAGAAAAGTGGTGCCAGCTTTAGTGGGATTCAAGAAAGAAGAATTGTTCAACAAGAAAAAGAAACAGCGAGCAATTTTTTTCCACCAAAATAACTCCAATCTCCCCATATCATCATAACAATAACACATACCGCTCTGCATAGAAAACGAGAGAGAGAGAGAGAGAGAGAGAGAGAGAGAGAGAGAGAGAGAGAGAGAGAGAGAGACGTCGCACTGTTTGAGAGAGAGAGAATTTCACCGACTCACACGCTATAGAATAGAGCGACATTCATCATAATTCCAGTGAAGCGTATCAAAGAAAGCAGACAACTTGAAGAAAGAGGAATCAGTGAATGGTGTTGGCGAAAGAAGAAAATCAGAAGAAAGAAGAAACCAGTCAAGCAAGAAAGAACATTTGCAGAATAAGTGAAGAAGACGAAAAAAGAACAACAAAATCGAACATCTCCAACAAAGAAAACAAGAAGAGAAGTCTACACGGTTGATGGTACTTCAGTTCGAAACGGCAAAAAGTAAGGAAAGGATACCCAATTACGCACACACACACACACACACACACACACATAGACACAAAGTTCTTAAAGTTGAAAATACAGACTGTTACGTTTGAAGTGTGTCGGCTGTGTCCTTGTTCACCCCTGTCACCTGCTTCACTGTTCATTGTTCTGTTCACCATTCTCTGTTCACCATTTCTGTTCACGATTTTCTGTTCACTGTTTCTGTTCATCATTTTCTGTTCACCTTCCAACAAATTCTTAACAGCGGAAGTGTTTTCGTAACGTTATCATCTTTCCTTTGTGATCTAGAATGATAACGTTTGCTTGGCTCTGCCTGGTAATCAAACCCGTTTGGAAAGCCATTAAACTTCTGTTTTATGTTTAGTGCTTAATCAACACATCCATTTCCTATCTCTTTCTCTGACTAATATCCACGAGTACACACGTCTCTATGGTAGATTCATGAATAATTTTTATGAATACTCTTATGAATACTCTCTCTGTAATATATATATATATATATATATATATATATATATATATATATATATATATATGTAACATATGTATATATATTATATATACAGTTATATATATATATATATATATATATATATATATATATATATATATATATATATATTATACACACACACATATATATACATATGTATAATATATTATATATATATATATATATATATATATATATATATGTGTGTGTGTGTGTGTGTGTGTGTGTGTATGTATATATGCATATGCGTGTGCGTGATTTTTTCGTAAGAATACTAGAGAAAGAGAAAACTATGACAATGATTAAAAATATAAGTAAAATGAGAGGAAATGATGAGAGATACTTCTAATATTGGTTGAAGTGAAAGTTAAGCAGATAGAGAAGTTGCAAAGGAAGAGGTTGAAATGTGGTTTTAAATGTAATTAAACTAAGGGAGTTTGATAAGATGGTAGTGAGGAAAGCATAAGAAGGAAACGGATGAAAAATATTGAAGGGTTAAAGACCACACTGTGTTACGTTTGCTTGGCTGTTAAATATTCTTTCTTAGAGAATGATACGTGAAGCCAGAGAGAGAGAGAGTGAGGGCATTACATAAACGTTTAAAGTGGTGGGATGAGATAATTTTTCATGAACGGAATGTAGGGTGACTGACGCTTAATTAGTAATCAAAATAAATAGCAAATGAGTTGATAAGACTGTGCCAGTCTGACTGTAACTAACTCTTTTTCAAAGTCTCTACTTTAATTTTCAATGATGGATAAAGGAAAAATCCTTATCATTTCTGAAGTAGGCCAGAGAAGACACGCAATACATCTAACTGATAAAAAAAAACCAGTTCTATGTGTCCATCTTTTCGTTTCGGAATCTCCTTACAAAATATCAGCCAAAACACCTGGTATATTAATATATGGTAACCATATTTTTCCACAGTGTTATCGAGCTAATTATTCCTTCATAAAGATCGTTCTATATTTTAAAAAGATAAAAGACAAGTGCAAACATTGAACGTAAATTAAATCAAATCTGAATCAAAGCGTCCGTAATTCTCGTGATAGATGAAAGATGAAAAGCTTTCTTTTTCCGTTCTGGGAAATAGATGGACAGACAGACAGACAGGTAGAGAGAGGGAAATTAGGCATTTCTTGATTTTTCTTTCCTCGTAGGTGGTTTGAATCGACGTTAATGCCGGAGATGTGTTTTGACGCTTGTACAGGCGGCTGTTGTCCGTAGTGATTGCTGATCTTCTTGTTTTTGCGTTACTGGTTTTGGATGTCCCTTGTCTCGAAGCGGCTTTCGTATCCCAAACTTCGTTCGATTCTGTTATGCAGTATCATTCGTGAGAGCAAAAAGATTTCTTTATCGGTCGTTTCCAGGATGAGCTTCGCTTTGGAATCCTCCCTCGTTCTTCGGACTTCCGTCCTCTGAGAATCCTGTCGCCTATTCGGGTTTCAACCTCATCCTGTTCTAACCTCTTTTCTTTTTCTGATTTCTCCATCCTGGTCTGGAGGTTGTCTGTACCATCGACCGTTACATTAAAAACTGCAGGAAAATACTTTTATAAAAATATATTTATGACACCCTGGAAGTATTTTAATTATGGTACTGACAGACATTAATATCCTTACACTTGCAGTCGTTTGCGTTATATTTGTTTTAGGAATAAGTACACAATCCACATCTTTATTTTACGTATAATGTTAAATGGAATATGTAAGTAATCTACCTATTTCATTTAATTTTCCTTTATTTGCGCATTTTTTCAGTTGAAGATTTCAGTTCAACCAACTTTGCATGAGAATTATGAAATTTATAGGGGTTGGGGGAGACTGGTGCAGGCCTTCTTTAGAACATATTTGCCGAATATGAATTTTTTGTAGTATAAATCAAGCGGAAAGAAAAAGTATATATATTTTTTTACCTGGATACAATAATCGAAGCTAATGAATATCGGCAGTTGATTTCTCTAGAAGTTTTGTAAAATATGGCTGATATTTAATACCTCGAATTATAAACGTTTGTGAATGATCATTTTTATAGTGTTAGAAGTAATCACCATTTTTCCTGTTTCTCAATACTATCAACTTTTCTTAGCAGACACAAGATTTCTCTCTTGTTTAGTGTGAACTCGTTTATCCCAAACGTGATTTCATGAAATCCATTAAACCCTTTTTGCCACTAACAGATGTTTTATTCTAATTATTTTTTCTGGACGGTCCCAGTAATCCGATTTCCTTGGCTGACATTCTGAGGACGACCCTTGGGCAAAATTTTTATAGCCATTCCATATCCTTTGACATCCTCTTTTATCTAACTTCTTGTGAGAGAGAGAGATTTTTGAGAGAGAGAGAGAGAGAGAGAGAGAGAGAGACATCTAGAGAGAAATTAGACATATTTTTTCTTTATAACATCTGAGAACATTGATACATTTTGAGGCTATTCAATCTCCTCACTTGTCATTGGCAGTTGCTCATTCTTCTGGGGTTCCTCTTTGTAAAATGAGGTCCTTCTTAAAACTTGTAAAAAAGAAAAAAATACAGACAGCTCTTCCCGCAGTCTTCTTTGTAATCCATAACAATGGTTTCTCGATGTTCATCAAATTTTTAGTTTTGTGAAATTTTATGCCTATTTTTTATACCGTCCTGTTTATCATGGTAATTCTAGTAATATTTGTTCAGTTTTTCTTTGTGTCGTTTCTAGGTGTAGTTCTCTCAGTTATTCTCTCGTAATATTTTTTATTTTTTTTCTCTTCCTATGAGTAATATTTGTTGCCATGTTTATGTGTATCTATAAAATCATAGTTCTAAATTTAAACTTTAGGCTATAATATTTTACATTTCTCCTTGTAGTTCCCTTTTTTTTATCTTTAAGCTTTTAGTCATCTTTACTGTGTAGTTTTTACAGTCACCAGATAGATAGCTCTCAATGAATTCTCCTTCAGTCTCATCAGAGAACATCCCACATATTTCTAGACATTGAGATAGTTCAGAACAAGTCATTGTAGCATTTATACATGATACACACACACATATATTCATATATATAATTTATATATTGTATATATATATGTATATATATATATATATATATATATATATATATATACTGTATGGTAAATAGAGTGCAGTGGCATGGAGGAAAGAAAATGGTCTTGGCTTTGAGTGACTGTGCTAGGCCTTTCGACTTATTGTCCTTTGCTTAACAGACTGATATCTGTGAAATATAAAAATAAGTTTACAAAGAAAGCTCGTATAAATGACAGATGGGGATTATAAAGGAAAATATGTACCTGGAATCCAACAAAGGTAAAGAATAAGTAGATCTGCCAAGTCAGAGGTATATATTTAAGAGTTTTGCAAAAGATTAAGCCCAACTTGTGCTCCTCTTGTGAAGTGGGGACAAGTCAATTAAAAGATTATATAGGAAAGATACTGACCACCAAAAATGGCCAAGGAAAGAGTTTTAATCTGATTACATGTTATAGCATCAAAATTGTACAACTCAGTAATTCAATCCAGTATTTTAAACAATAAAAATTTTTTCAAATTGAACATTTAAAAATATATATATATATTAAACCGAAAATATATACAACATGTGACTAATTAGTAATTAAGGAGTCAGTGACTTTATCTTTAAGGTCACTCTTGAACATTTTACTAATTGGGTCCAAATAATACATGCCAGGGCTAAGGTTAAAATTACAGCTGGAAGTAAGCCGTATAATAACAATTCTAGAAGATTTCGTGAAGAGAAATCTTTCTAATTATTCGATCACTAAACTTTCAGTCAGTTTATCCTGTGAGTTTTCACTTAAATGAATGAATATTGCATTGGATGTTTACCTTCAGTTTTGACAGAATGCTTATGTTTTGAATTCGTACATCTAAATCTTTGCTGGATTGGCCAAATATAAGAAGAAGGAGATCTGTTCCAGTTCATTGGAATTTCTAATATGTTATATTGTTGCTTTCCTTAGGGCTATTTTCAAGTTCTAACATTCTATTTTAGTCTTGCTATTATAGGAAGAAACCAGGTTGACACTAAAGATTTCAATCAATGATTTTAATCTGGTTTCAAAATCACTTAAATAATGCAAGCTAAGAATGTTTTTAGATATTTCTTTGCTCCATGTTAATTTAACTATAAAACTTTTGTACGGGCTTTACTGTGGCAAATATCTAGTATATTCCGGATAACAAATCTGTCCCTATCATTCTAATATATTAGATTTATTAATCCAAATACTGGGACTGACAATTCGTAATGTAACTATAAAATCTTCTGGAAAAAATTGATATTTTGATTAAGGTGGTTTACCTGAATAAAAATGGACAAAATAAAACATTGTTTCTTCGACGACTCCGTTTTTCTATAAACATTTTGAATTTCCATTGAAATGGTTCTCCATATATCAAAACATCTAAGAAAGACACCAGTACAAGTGTCTTTATCTAATTCTAAAGCTAAACTTAATGGATACTAGCTGTTCCTGGTTAAAGTAAAACTATTTCACTGCCACTATGTTTTGCATATTCTTTTGTAATTTAATTCAATGGTAATTCTACCAACAAAATATTTGGACATGACAATGGGCAACCACCACCATCAAACTATCAAAATTATTATGGAATTTGTAACTTTGAAAAACATGCAAACAGTTCGATTAATATCATTTATGCTCCTTTAAAGTGGTATAGAAAATATGTTGACAATATTTTAATCATAATTTGCCTGCTCTTGATGTAAATGATTTACTAAAACATACATTTATTTGAAAAAATCACGTTTCCATCCATTAAGTTTACTTTAGATATCATAAATTTAAGATTTTCAACTGGCGGTGTCGGCCATTTCATTTTGCTTTAAATATGGCCCATTTCAAATGTCAAATTAAATATGTATAGGAGACCAGTACTAACAATCAACAATAAAACATTTTTATATCAGGCCAAACACGCTTAATCAAAAATATCTATTTTTTCTTTTAAAACGTTTTCATGAACAGGCCCTTTCTCTGTCAGTCTCCCGCATTCTATTTTTTTTTCTGGGTCCCAATAAAAGGAATATATAAGAAAAATGAGGACGACGGATTTATGACTATCCATTCCATATCCTCTGATATCCTGCTTTCTAACTTCTTGTGAGAAAAGTTTTATAGAGAGAGAGAGAGAGAGAGAAAGAAACCCTAAGAACTTTCTTTTCGGAAAACGCTAAGAATTCCTTAATAGGTGATGGTTTTGGAACCATAAAATCATTGTTGAAATTGGCTTTTGGCGTTGCTCATTCTGGTTTCTTCCTATGGTCTTTCTGGTCAGTCTTGTAACTCTCTTAGTAGCTCTTCCCTGCAGTCTTCAACAAATCCATACACAAAATTCCGATGTTCGTGCAGATTTTGGCGTTGTGAAATTTTTGCCTATTCTTATACCGTCGTAGCTTTTCATGGTAATTAAACAGCATTTGTTCAGTTTTCTTTGTGTCAAAACTAGGTGTAGTTCTCCAATTTTCTCAATATTTTTTATTTATTTTTCTCTTCCTAGGAGTAATATTTATTGCCATGTTTATGTGTATGCCTTCCCTCCAGTTTCTCTTTAGCTATAATCTTTTTACATTTCTCCTTATTTCCCTTTTTTTATCTTTTTGTTTTAGTCATCTTTAAACGTGTAGTTTTACCATAGCGCTACTTGAATTCTCCTTCGGTCTCAGAAAATATATACACATAATTCTAGACATTGAGATAAAGTCACTAACACTACATTTATACATTACACACACATATATTCATATATATAATTTATATATTTATATATCATACTGTATATGTAAATAAATATATATAGCATATACTGTTACATAAATAGAGACAGATGGCATGGAGGAAAGAGAAATGGCGGACTGACGCCGGGCCTTTCGACAATGGATTGACTGTGACCTGACTGTCGAAATAATAAAAAATAAGTTTGCAAAGAAAGCTCGTATAAATGACAGATGGGGATTATAAACATACCTGAATAACAATAAAGAATAAGTAGTCTGATGTCAGAGGTATATAATTAAGAAACAAAAGATTACCCAATGTGACATTCGGATAAATCAATTAAAAGAAAATGCAGGAAAATACTGACCACCAAAAATGGCCGTTTTAAGCTGACTACATGTTATAAAAGTAAACTCAGTAATTCATGGTAAACAATAAAAAGCTTTTGCAAATTGAACATTTAAAAATATATATATTGAACATATGAATACATAGAAAATATATATATTGGTGACTAATTAGTAATTAAGTTGAGTGACTTTATCTTTAAGGTCACAGGAGCCGTCATTTTACTAATGTGGAGGGGGAGGCCCATGGACATGCCAGGCTTTCCTGCAGATTAAAATTACAACTGTTCCATCTCCGCATAATAACAGATTCTTCGCCTTTCGTGAAGAGAAATCTTTCAATCTGGCGATCACTAAACTTTCAGTCCAGTTTATCCTGTGAGAGTTTTCACTTAAATGAATGAATATTGCATTGGATGTTTACCCAGTTTTGACAGAATGCTTATGCTTTTTAATTCGTACATCTAAATCTTTGCTGGATTGGCCAATATAAGAAGAGGGGCAGTCCAAGCATGATGGTGGGTTATATTGTCCCGCCGTTAGGGCTATTTTTTACTAACATTCTTTTTAGTGTGCTATTATAGGAAGAAACCAGGTTGACACTAAAAGATTTCGACAATGATTTTATGGTTTCAAAACCACTTAAATAATGCAAGCTAAGAATGTTTTTAGGGGTTTCTTTCTCCATGTTACTTTCACTATAAAACTTTTTGTGGGCTTTATTGTGGCAAATATCTAGTATATGTGAAGGATAACAAATCTGTCCCTATCATTCTAATATATTAGATTTATTGATCCAAATACTGGGGAAGACTGACAAAAGCTAATGTTCGACCAGCATCATCCTAGGAGAAAAATTGATATTTTGATTAAGGCGGTAGCCTGAATAAAAATGGACATAAGTTGTTAGTTGGTGTCCTATAAATACTGAATTTCCATTGAAATGGTTCTCCATATATCAAAACATCTAAGAAAGGGAGGCAATTGTCTTTTCTAATTCTAAAGTAAACTTAATGGATGGTACCTGGTTAAACTATATTATTTCACTCACTATGTTTTGCATTTGTGATTGTAAGTTTATATTCAATGGTAATTCTACCAACAAAATATTTGGTATGACAATGGGCAACCCTTTATCACCACTCCTCTCAAACTTGTATATGGAATTCTTTGAAAAACGATATTTGCCTAATATCATATATGCTCCTTTAAAGTGGTATAGATATGTTGACGATATTGTAGCTTTTTTCCGGGAGGATTAATGTAAATGATTTACTCTCTAATTTGAATAACCAGGTTTGTCCATTAAGACTTTAGAATTAGAAAAAGACAACTGCCATCCTTTCATAGATGTTTTAATTGATGGAGAACCATTTCAATGCAAATTCAGTATTTATAGGAAACCAGCTAACAACAACTCTTGTCCATTTTTATGGTGCCACCATGTGCCAAAATATCTATTTTTTCTTTTATGTTTTTACGAGCACTGTACATTGTCAGTCCCAGTATTTGGATCAATAAAAGGAATATATAAGAAAAATAAGGACAAATTTATGTTATCCTTCACACATACTAGATATTTGCTACAATAAAGCCCACAAAAAGTTTTATAGTGAAAGTAACATGTAGAAAGAAACCCCTAAGAACATTCTTAGTTTGCCTTATTTTAGTGGTTTTGGAACCATAAAATCATTGTTGAAATCTTTTAATGTCATCCTGGTTTCTTCCTATGGTAACACACTAAAAGGAATGTTAGTGAAAAATAGCCCTGAGGAAAGCAACAACATAATAATACACAAAATTCCATGCTTGGACTGCCCCTCTTTTTATATTGGCCAATCCAGTAAAGATTTAGATGTGCGAATTAAACAGCATTAGTATTCTGTCAAAACTGGGCAAACATCCAATACAATATACATTCATTTAAGTGAAAACTCTGGTGGGATAAATTGGACAGAAAGTTCAGTGACTGGTTATCAAAGATTTCTTTCTGCTAATCTTTTAGAATCTGTCATTATAAGACTTCCAGTTGTAATTTTAACCTGGCCCTGGCATGTATTATTTGGACTCACTGTACTAGTAAAATATTCAAAGAAACGACCAGGTAAAGATAAAGTTACTAAAATAATTACTAATTAGTCACCTTATATATATTTTCTATGTACTTGTATGTTCAATATATTTTTTGAAAATGTTCAATTTGAAAAATTTTTGATTGTTTACAATAAACAGAATTACTGAGTCGAACTTTTATAACATATGTAATCAAAACTCTGTCCACGGTCATTTTTTGGTGGTCTGTATCTTTCCCTATATAATCTTTTAATTGATTGTCCTGCTTTGAAGAAACAGTTGAGCAATCTTTGAAAACCTCTTAAATACCATAAAGTGTTTTGGTGGTCTACTAAAATCTGAACTGTGCAGGTTTTAGGTGACATATTTTCCTTTGTAAAAACGGGAATCTGCCATTTATGCAAGCTTTCTTTGTAAACTTATTTCTAATTCTATCAGTCTGCTAAGTAAAGGACAGTAAGTCGAAAGGCACTAATCACTCTGCCGAATTTCCTTCGTTTACATTATATTTTTATGTTCATACATTCCATATTTTCGTGATTCATATATATATATATATATATATATATATATATATATATATATATATATATATATATATATATATATATATATATATATATATGAATGTATGTAACTATAAGAACTGCAATGCCCTGTTAACTTCTCGATTTCTTCGGACTTTTCGGATATGCTTGTCACTACAAAGCCTAAGGGCCAAATAATTCTGACTTCTGTTGACGGATTCGACCCCACATTCAGTGTATCAGAGTGAGGTCAGTGTAAAAAAAACACATATATGTGTGTTTGTGTGTGAAATTTTTATCACACCGTGATTTATATACAATCATGAAGCTACAAATTTTGTGTAATATCCAATTCACGCTACTTCGGGAACATCCCCGGTGGGGAGTTATCATCGAAGGGGAATTTTTTTAAGTGATAAATGGATTAGTACCGCCGGGTCTCAGTCCCTCGACACAGTACCTTCCAATGACTCCATTCGATGCGTGAATTGGATATTAAAGGACATTTGTAGCTTCATGATTATATATATATATATATATATATATATATATATATATATATATATATATATATGTATATATATATGTATATATATATATGAATATAATATACATGTATATATATATATGTACATATACATATATATATATATATATATATATATATATATATATATATATATATATATATATATATATATATGTATACACACATATATATATATATACACACACACACATACACATACACACACATATATATATATATATATATATATATATATATATATATATATATATATATATATATATAATCCTTCAATTATCTGGATTATTATCCAGAACTCAACATTATCCAACACACCCAAACTAGGGACCAAGGCCCCAAAGGTATATGATAGAAATAGAAAAAAAATTTTGGAAAAAACTGATCTCCAATTGTTGGTGATGCTGTGTGGCCTCAGGAAAATGTTGATAACACTGCTTACACTCAAAAACAGACTGAGTTTGGGGGTTGGGAGTTTCCTGGAGAGGTTTCTAAGGTGAGGGGGTGGGTTGGATGGCTTGGTGCCATGAGAGAGGAGGGCAGTAAGGCTGTGTAGAGGAACTCACTCAGAGAGGGAATTGTTTTGGGTGGGTGGAGCTGGAGAGCAATTTCCCTATCTGGGAAGGGGTGGGGATGCAGTGTTGGATGGGTGACAAGAGCTAGGTAGATGTCTGGCTTGCTAGATCTCATTTTGTTTTGTCTTGTTACGCTTTAGATTTTTTATTTTTATTTTCCACTATTGTCATTTATATTTTTACACATTTTCTCAGTTTTCCATTTTACAACCCAAAAGTTAAATGCAATCACGTGCGTAGGAAATGTACGCACACACTCATTTGCCAGTGTTGATGAACTTGCTAGAGCTTGTTTTGATTCATGCATTTACATGTACGAATTTTTTTATTTATACTTAATGCTATTCTCTTTAATATTTTTACTGTATTTTCTCATTTTTTATTTCCACAACCCAAAAGATAAATGCAAATCATGTGCGTAGGGTACGAACTTACATACACAGTAAAATCTGTTATTATACAGCTTGTAAAGACGTCTTTTTTACCCATTAATTACGATCATGTATCGCATCTATCAATGCAGCAAGAATCTCATTTATATATTTGTATGTAGAATTTCCTGGCCTTTTCGCCAATACATATTTTATCACTGTATGTACATCATGTCTCTTGTTATTGTTATTTGATTGACTGTTGTCAAACACAAATTGCTCTCACTCAGCGTGCGGGTCACGGAGACCTGGGGTTGGGCACCACGTTTCCGTCCGCACGCTGCTATGTATACCTTATGCCCAGATAATAAATCAATCAGTACCCAGTTTCTGTCTTCTTTGACCTCACAAGCTTACTTCCAGTTGTAATTTTAACCTTAGCCCTGGCATGCATTGTTTGGACCCCTATGTTATTAGTAAAATATTCAAGAATGACCTTAAAGATAAAATTACTAACTTAATCTGGCATCTGTGAACTTGACGGAGCTTGTTTTGTTTTGTGTTATGACGTTAATGATTTTTTGATTTATATTTTATGCCATTCTCATTTATATTTTACTGTATTTTCTCAGTTTTTATTTTTACAACCCAAAAGATAAACACAATTGTGTGTGTAGGTTACACATGTATGTACACATTCATTCGCTGGTGTTGGTGAACTTGCTAGAGCTTGTTTTACTTTATGTTTTTACATGTATGTTTTTTCCATATTTTATGAAAGTACATACACACTGCTTTAATGTAACTTGCAATGAAATACATCAAGCACAGAGAAAAAAAGAAGAGAGAGAGAGAGAGAGAGAGAGAGAGAGAGAGAGAGAGAGAGAGAGAGAGAGAGAGAGAGAGAGAGGGCTCAACAACTGAGATGAAATATCAGTAGTGATAAAATACTCACTTGTGTACTATTATGATATGTGTGATCATCATACTTAGAGTCAACTAAACTTGGCATGAAATACTGTACTGTAAATCAAGCAAAGCAAAAAAGAAAAATGGTAAACGTGATACTGCTCCAAGAAATGCACACACACGAACTCACACTATTTAGAGACAATAATGTCAACATGGATGAAATGCCACATGTGGATGTAAACACACACACCACGCACAGGCATGCATTGAAAGCTTCCGTGATATTATGAGTTAAATGGAAAATCATTAATTCCAATGAAACAAGACATGATCCACTACTTTTAGTTTTCTGTAAAAGAGAACTTTTGTGCCGACTTTGTCTGTCCGTCCCCACTTTTTCTGTCCGCCCTCAGATCTTAAAAACTACTGAGGCTAGTGGGCTGAAAATTGGTTTGTTGATCATTCACTCTCCAATCATCAAACATACCAAATCTGTAGGCCTCTAGCCTCGGTAGTTTTGATTCTACTTAAGGTTAAAGTTAGCCATATTTGTGTGTCTGGCAATGATAGAAGACATGCCACCACCGGGCCGTGGTTAAAGTTTCATGGACCGTGGCTCATACAGCATTATACTGAGGCCACCAAAAGATAAATCTATTTTCGGTGGCCTTGATTATACACTGCACAGAAAACTCGATTGCGCCAAAGAAAGGCGCAATTGTTACTTATATAGTAGTGTCCTTAAAATGGATTTGCTTTGGACAGACGTCACTGAGAAATGCCTTATGTACTAAAGATGTGCACGCAGGGTGTTTTAAACAAAACAATTTCCATGAGTCTTTACTTACCGAATGAATTTTATTTTCGGCAGATTGTACAAGGCTAGGCTTTCAAAAAAGATTACCAAACTTATGGCTTATGTAACCACTCATAACCATCTCTTATAATTAACTACTACTTATTAAAAAACTGATTTAAACAACAGCAAGTATGATGTAAACAAACAACTTGGGAAACAACTGTTTTGTGATTTTGAGGGATTTTACTTTAACATAAAATATGTTAGTTTACCTTTGTATACATGTTTTACACTTATATACAGAAAGTAAAAATAATGATTCTAGTAATATAATTCCTAATTCTTTTGCTAGTAGGCTCAATCAGCTGATTCTGAGAACATAAACATTACGTCAAAGTAAATGGCAGTTGATCGTTTTTTGTATACATATTACAATGATGATATAACATGATAATAATACAGTATAAATGGATTCTGTAAGTAAAACATCAGTTTCATTACCACTACCTTTATCTTAAATACAACTATAATAGCCTATTTGACTTATGCAAATGGTTGCTGTGAGTGTAACTGGTAATACAATATGGTAGCAGCTGATAAGAAATTTACTGTATAAAAATATAATGGTAAGCTGTATGTAACATAGGTAGGCTACCTACTTACTGAACTGTGTCATTTTTGACAGACAGAGAAAGAAGAGGTTAGATCTTTTTATAGTGTGTTTATACAGAATATTTTGTTACAAATATGGGGAAAAAAGTAGATAATTGCCTTTTGCACAAAGTTTTCAGTTTAAAGTGTGATGGTTGTTGTTTATAACTGTATTGAGTGCTTCCAGTTATGTGGTATTGGCAAAGTTAAGTGAGGAAGGGTATGGAGTTGCCCATGAACACCTGTAAAATTTTTTACCAGCCCTTATCCGGATTTCCCGGTTATCTGATGGGCCCTTGGCTCTATTAATTCGGATAATTGAAGGATTACTGTATATATTTGTAACCCTTACTGGGAGTGACTTTAGAAGATGATGGAACTCTTGGTTTTTGTCAAGTCTTTTGAGATGACGCTGTTAGCGATGTGCTTTCATCCTCACAGTCTTGCATCCACCACAGTCGAGGGAATAGAAGCTCGTGGTGATTTAAGGGAATGTACTCGGGAACCAAACCTGGAGGCTTTTGTTGGTAATGCAAGTATCATAACCATTATATCAAGAAATCCCTCAAAACATACATGCATACACATACACACACATATATATATATATATATATATATATATATATATATATATATATATATATATATATATATATATATATATATATATATATATATATATATATATATATATATATATATGTGTATTGTGTATGTGTTTGTGAGTGTGTGAGTGTTGTGTGTAAGCATTATTTTTAAAAGGCATGCAAAAATAACCTTAGATAAACACAATACTATTTCCATCAAGACTCACTGATTTGTTCAGTCTGAAATAGAGATAGACAGATAGATAGAACGATAAATCACAAGCAATGGAGAAACGGACTTCAGTCCCTCCAAATTCCACTTGCTCTTCCCTCGATAAAAATGTACCATTTTAGAAAAAAATTTGGTCCGTATCGAGGAACATCTCTATTCCACAATATCCCGAATTCACTTTTCAAAAATTCCTCTGCAACCTCTTGCACCCAGTAAGTATTTTCGTTTGTGTGAAACAAATTTTATTTAATAACTCGCTTTGCAGACTGCCTGACGCTTGTTTTCAGTGAGTCAGAAAGTGTCAGCATACATTTGATGATTCCACTGTCATTTCTGTTTTATACGCACGTGTAGTGTGAAATAAATTTAGGGATATTCACCTTCTTGTCAATTAAATGTACATTTAAAAAAATATTTGTTTAAATTTCAGTGAAAAACAAATTAGGTTGTGTACTTGTGATCATTGACGCCTGTTCGAAAGCATTGTGTCTCGCACTTTCTTTGTAACTCAAATATAATATCATGTATTTTATTGTGCATATACAAAGACAACATAATTGTTCTGGTATATATGTCACAGTAAGACTCTGAGACCAGGGATTTCACAAAATCCCTGAAATTTTCAGGGAATTCCTGAAATCACCAATTCACTTAGGAATATTTGATCCCCAAGGGGCTAGTACTAAACACGGCGAAACAGTGTAGATGAATCACTGTTTCGCCGTGTTTAGCACTAGCCCCTCGGGGATCAAATGTTCCTAAGTGAATTGGCGATTTCACGAATTTCTGAAAATTTCAG
>NC_089763.1:8446239-8471239 GCF_040412425.1 Macrobrachium rosenbergii | reverse complement strand
AGTTTCAGGTAGTTTACTGTGTCAAATGCTTTTCTCACATTTACAAAACAGGAAAACAGGAGAGACTGATGATAGGTAACAGTTCAGCAGTTCTTTCAGGATGTAGATGCAGGTGTCGGTTGAGTGGTTTGCTTTAAAGCCGAACTGGTTGTCAGTAGTGTGTAGAAAGTGGGGAAGTCTCACTAGATGAACGGACTCAAGTATCTTCGATGCAACTGTAGTAATTGCAATTGGGTGATAATTGCCAGGGTCAGCTGCATCCTTTAGCTTGTTTTTTATTAATGGTATTAAGTGAACTAAGAGTAGGGAGTCCGGGAGAAACTGGTGAATTATGCACGCATTGAATAGAGCAGCTAGCAAAATGTAAATTAACGGATGGAAGAATTGAAAAATTCAGCAGAAAGACCATCGCAGCCGGACGATTTATTATTAGGTAGGTTGTTTATGGCAACGCGGATGTTACCTGGCGTTATACGATCGGCGAAATGAAACTGAACGTTATCAGTAAGGAGGTTATCTACATCCCTTCGGGAGTCTTGATCATTTAGTGCTGAAGTGATCGCCCTACATTCTTGTGATAGCCTCGTCATCGACGGCATCTCCTACTCTCTGTGATAAATTTTTAGTTTGCGATTACCCTCGACCAAAGACGAGGGTAATCGCAAGATTCTAATTTTCTAGACATTGCATCAGCTCTTAATTGCTTTTCATTCAGTCTGCAA
Organism: Macrobrachium rosenbergii; assembly: GCF_040412425.1. Lineage (NCBI taxonomy): Eukaryota > Metazoa > Arthropoda > Malacostraca > Decapoda > Palaemonidae > Macrobrachium > Macrobrachium rosenbergii. Next base: position 8,470,517 of record NC_089763.1, on the reverse strand, counting down.
TGCTTAAGGGCAAGTTTGAACTGCGCTCTCGCCTGCCTCATTAGCAGTGCAAAGTGTCCTTCCCTCGGGCTACCATTTTGCCTCCACAGTAAAAACATTTTTCGTGAGTGTGTATATATAGATCTTTAACCAAGTCATTCCATCCAAGTATATTACGAGAGTTCCCTTGACGAGATCTAAAGGTATACCCGCCGGAGGCAAGCATAGCAGAAATTATATTCGAATAGAATTCTTTTAGATCTCTCCTATGATGGTCGTTTCTACATTTTGGACTAGTGCACAGTAAGGCGTCTCTCAGTTGAACTACTGACTGCAGCCTGGTTTCCGTGGTTTCCTAAAGGATCTGGTTTTCTGTTGGTTTTTGAAATCCCAGTTAACAGCAGGTGGGCGAACAGTTAGGGGGTTCACGGTAGGGAGGGATGGGGTACTGAATAACACCTGTAAGGGAATGTGATCATAGCCCATTGCAAGATCGTAGTGAATGTTGCAGGTCACAATAGAATCATGAAGTTGTGGGGACATGATGCAGTGGTCCAGCCAGGAGGTTGTAATTGTGTCCGTTCTATATTGTACATAGGTATAGGAGGAGGGGGAGGAGCGTTACATAGCCTAATTTGGAGAGTGTGATTTTGACAGAAGTAAGTTCGTTATAAAATTGTTTTGTGGGATGAGAATTAAGGTCCCCAATTGTACAAATGTGATCAGCAGCAGAATCGTGAATAATGCTGTGTAACACTTAGGATCATGCAGTATTGATCAAAATTATTGTTCTTTTCCCAGGGCATATACACATTAATTATTAGGATCTTAGAGGCCCCTACTGTTACTTGAAGCCTCAGCAATCTATCACTCCTATAGGTCAGCACATTCACCATATTGTCTAACGATTTGTGCCACAGGAAAGAAAGACCCCCTTTCAGGTGACCGGCTACGATGTGATCTGTAACTTGCATCGACGAGGTCGAGAAAGCTCTGAAGTCTTTGTGCACTGAATTGCAGATGGCAAGGTCATGAAGCCAGAGGAGCGTTTCTTGTAATGCCATGATGCCGTTGAAGTTTTTGCAGAACATGTTTAGGGTAGGAATGTTCTGCTTGAGGCCAAAAATATTCCAAGATGGGAAATTAATGAGTTGATCATTTGGGCGGATGGGGGGTTGGCTAGCCAGGGTGTGCATTCACTCACTGTGGGAGGTTGACTGACACTTGTGGTAGAAGGCGAGCCTGCTCCTGAACCCCTGCTTGGGGTGTCAGTAAGTTCCCCTTGGGTGGGTTGGTCCCAGATTAGGTTGGATCTTGAGACCTTTGTATTATGACCAAAATTCTCGCCTTTAAGAACATTGAGGTGTGGAAATAGGCCGGTAATCCTGTAGGCCACTTTATGCTTAATTTTGCATGGGAGTTCATGGGAGATAAGAGGGTCGGAGCCTGTGAGAAACTTGACTCTCTCTACTATTGTGTCTAGCTTCACTGATGAGCGTAAATTGTGAATCATAACATGACATCTTTTCTCAGACTTCAGGCGAGGTGATTCACGAATGCTGGGCTCTGGTCCAGTGGACAATCAAGATGTTCTTTTCTTCTTTCTACTTGTTTGTGTCTGCCAGCCCCCAATCCCCTCATGATCATTCACATCCTCATCCACGACGGGGGTTGGGGGGGGTGTGAGAGATAGGGTCGGAAGACTTACGAGGGCTGGTGATCGTCACTGAAGATCTGTCTTCCACTGGAGGCACTGGGGAGGGAGAGGAGGTTGGGGGTCCATTGGTCTCCTCCGATAGGTTTATAGGTGATGTGGGCACTTCATCTGAGGGAGAGAGCGGATCCCTCGTGGGAGGGTATGGCCATCTTGACTTCGCGTCGCACCTTAACTTCTCTCGTGTTGCTGGGAGACAAGGAAATAATAGATGCCTCACTCAAAGGAGTCTGATGGCTTGCTGTGCAATTGTCTAATGATTCCTGCACTTCTTTGATCGCATCCCAGGTCTGTGAAAGATTGTTATTTGTTTCCACAGTTTTAAGACTGTCGAATGTTTCCTGTAATCCTTTGCTCACATCCCAGATCTGTTAAAATTTGCCTTGCGCTTCCTCAATTTTTTCTGAGGTTTTGTCAAGTGTTTCTGAGAGGAATTTTGCTGTTAGAAAGGCATTTTCCACCGTATGGTACACTGCAGGTAGGCTTAAATCAGCAGGCCCCTTTGGAGGCAGATTGTAAGGGTCATCGGCATAGATTTCCACTGAGCAGGTCCTTAGCCACTTAATGATATATGATAATTTCTTGAGAGAGGATAAGTTTTTCGTGGGTCGCTCCTGGAGAATGGTTTCTGGTACCAGGTCTTTGCATTTTGTATATGCAGCATTAATTTCCTCATTGGAGAAGGCTACACTGACAGATTGTATAGTAGACTCAACATCGGAATGTTACATTTGGTATTGTATAATGTAAAGACAATTGTTTGCGAGTAGGGAAATTGTGTGTGGGGCATAGGTATCATTAGGTGCCAGGATCACTAGCATGACGGTTGGAGGTTGGTCAGATGGCATTTTTGTGGTAAAGGGAGGGCCAAGCACTAACACATACACAACACTCTATTCCCATTTCCCAGGGGCAATAGGCTTCGAGAATTTGAAACTTGAAAATTTTGAAGGCACTGATAGGGGCAGAATGTAGATTAATGTATCGGTAATTACACAACATTAACCGGCTTATGCGCTGGGTATTATGTAGAGACACTGTTACCACATTGCCTTCTATGAGAGGTATAATCACCAAGAGTGAAAACTCCTTCTTTTTTGGTAAAAAACGCGAGAGAGACCTCCAACACATCCGCTCCCGGCACACACAACAATGAGAATTTGTGAAAAATCTTTGGAGAAATCCAAAATCTGTCTTTGGAATCATTCCGCCCAGAATTCTTCCACCTCCTAAGGACTCCTGGAGAAATACCCATTGATTATAACATCTTGAAGACGTCTTCACAACTCCAGGATACTTTGAAGATGTCTTCAGCTCCTAAAGCATTCCTGTAGAAACACCCATTGGAATACAACATCTTCTTGAAGTCTTAAAGACTCCAGGATCATATGAAGCCATCTTCAGCTCCTGAAGAACCCCTGGATGCATACCATTGGATTATCACGGCTTCCTGAAGAAGTCTTCATGAATCCAGCTGTTTTCAGCTCCTGCTGCTGCACGCCTCACAAATCTTGAAGTGTGTATTCAAACAAACAACCAAACAAACAAACATTTCAGACTTTTAGTATTATATACATATAAATATATGTATATATGCTTACATATACTTTTATACATACATACATAATACATATATATGTGTATATATATGTATGTATATATATATATATATATATATATATATATATATATATATATATATATATATATATATATATATATATATATATATATAATATACACATAATATATACATTGTTATGTTCTGAGTCCGGTTGGAAGGGTGAAATTGAATTTTGAATGTAATTTTGCCTTAGGGGCCGAATCCTAGATCTCAGAACATAAGCAATAACTGTAATTAATAGTATGACTTACCGTGAAATTACATCTATTCAGAGAAAATGGGAATGTTGCCTTTCAGATTTGCAACTAGAAATTAATATGGACAGGCTGGCAGTTCAGCAATGAAGGCACATGCAATGTGCCATAAAAAGTGTAAAACTACAGTTAGCAAATAAATAAATCTGAGAAGGCTACAGCCCTACAAAGAGTTTGACACGAACCTTATAAGATACTCAGGATTGGCTGATAAAATTATTTTATATTAGCACAATGTTTACGTGGCCCTTGTAGACTGTCGATTGCAGAAGTGTCTTGCCCGTGGCAAGATGGAACTTGAGTCTTCTAAGGCAATTGTTTCACAAGGGCAGGGGCACAATGCAGAGCCAAATAACAGGACTCTGGAAAAGAATTCTAGGTCAGCATTCGTTTACACAAAGACTTTCTCTCACATGATATTAATTACTCACAATGGATGGAATGATTAATTAGATTTAATTAGCACATGGTAACACTATGGTGGGAATGCTTTAATTATTATCACAGAACAAACTAAGGCTTGGACTAAGTCATGAGGAAAAATGTGTTAGCTAGGATGTGGGAAACAAAGGGACTTTGTTAGGGAGAATGAAAAGTTGGAAATATTGAAATTTGAGAGAAATTTATGAATATGAAAATAACACTGGCGTTACTTGTGACGTCATGACGTACCTTATTGCATCTGTGCATGGAGCTCCCTCGCAGAAGATGGATTCAGGCCACTCCTTTAGAAGCTCCGACATGTGGCCATTGGAGGTGGGGGGGGACAGAAAACACCAGATTTGGTGCAGTTAAAAGTGAAGCGAACTTGCGGTTTGGTGTTCGGGCACGGAGTAAGAGAGAGTCAGGCTATGGCGTCATCCCCTTGATTCTCACGGCGAGCACAGGACAGTGGCAGATCTGAAATAAGCAAATAACAGCCAGCACAAAGGTCATAGGGAAATAGGTCTTATAGTTAAGACTAACTAAGGGTCAGCCTAATAGCCCATTTACTATCATGATCTGTCCTTGTGCCCTAACGGCTTGGTGTCCCCCAGTATCGTACAATATTGGGTTAGGATTCCTAGATTCTGTCCCTCCCAGTGGGGGTCCCCTCCAGCTGCCATGAAATTTGATTTCCTAGATAATGGGCTGGAGAGGCAAATTTGTAAATATGTAAGAGCTCCCCGCTTTGAAAAGGCATTCACTTTCTCTCAGGTGTGAAGGCCAGTGCTAAGTGAGTTATTCATCTCGACTAATCAGTTAGCTTCTCTATAGTCTTACTTTTGCAATGCAGCTAACTAAAATGACCGACCTAACTGCTAGGAGGGAATACTAGTTTCATTAACTTACTACAGCAGAACCTAACACTACACAAAGGCATCTACAGGCTTCTACTGGCTGTCTTTGACAACAGGGGAACTTTATTCCTAGGCAAAGGGTACATAGAAAATTGTCTTGTTGACATGGTCTACTATCCCACTACCCTGGCACTAAATTAAATCACACTGACCTAACTAAATGCAATTGTTTACAGATTGTACAATCCTTTACGTTACAATGCACGCGATATCTGGACATGAGTAACCTGAAGGGTTAATTATGTTAAGCGGTCAGGTGTGTACGAGCTTGAGTAGTGGACAGTTTTATCATGAGTTTATTACCAGGGTTAGTACTACAAGATTGCCTAGGGTGTTAGGTGTTAGTCTACATGGGTAGAAATCATGCCGGCTACCTCCTCTGGGTAGGTGCCAGGATCACTCTGAGATGGAAACAGTAATGTGCCAATGGGACACAAGTGGCAAGGAGAGCTTGTGGGTCTTCTGGGTTAATTGGATTTCTTCTGCCCCTTCTTCTTCTTCAGGTTCCGCCAAGGTCTGGCTATGCCATTCCTAGAAGGTGGTGAGGGCACTGACTCTGGGGAAAGGCCAGAGGAGCTGTCAGAAGCAGAATCAGAGGTAGCCCTAGGAGCTAAGGGGAGGCTCCCTGCTTTGGCTGCTGGCGACAACCGTTGTGAGGGTGAAAACAGCTTCTGCATCCCGGACGGACAGTTCCTGGTTGACCAGAGAAGGTGTAGCATTAAGGTCTGCCAGAGGTTCTTCCTTGGTAGATGAAGGTGATTGTGAAGAAGAATCATTGGGGGCTGGAGACTCACAATTGGCAACAATCAATTCTGTGAGGTTTGGAGGATCTCCCATAGGAGGATCTGTGACATGACTGGGATCCGGCACTGGCACTAACTCGGGGCCAGGCACAAAGGATAAGGTTAGTGGAGGCTCAACATCTGAGATAGATGGAGCTTGGTACTGCTCAGGGCTCTCAAGTGACACTGGCAGAGATTTGGAGTCAGGCGTGCCTGATGAGGGACCTGGGGGTGCAAACCCTCAGTGTACCTGAGGTAGCGTGAGACAGAGATTTCTGTCTCAAGTGGAGGGCAGAGCCTCTTGGGATTGTTCTATTTGTGGTGTCCACTGCATTTTGCTTGCTAGGGCATCCTGATCAACTCGTGGAGTGCCCTGTTACATTACAGGTCTTGCACTGGTACTTGGTTCTGGCAGAAACTTTTGGTGGCCATCCTTTTGTGAGGAGTTAGGACTGGACCTGGAGTTGCATGGAGAGTGCCCCTTCTGTCAACCACTTCGGTGAGTGGAAGGTACTGCTGACGGTGGCACGCTGGTCACGGCGGTGGTGTCCCGGTCAGGGGATCCTGGAGTTAAGGCATCCCTAGTGGAGGTAGCTAGGCAACAGAGTGGCGTTGGGGGTCTCGTCCCAACAGGAACTCTACTCCATGCCTGATTTTGCTCACCATGCCAATACAGTGAGGTTGCGTGTCCCAAGGGGTTGTCACCTGAAGCTCTACTGTTGGAATAGTCTTAGTCTGATCTTCTATCCAAGTCATTGCCCACCTGGTCTTTTTGTCTACAGTGGCACTGGCTGGCACTCGGGCCCGGCCAATCAGGCAAATATCTGAGCCAGTGTCTACTGTAACCGGCAGGTCCACTGGTAGGCTAGAGACATCCAGGGGTGCCAATGAGACAGACTGAGTCCACACCTGCTCGGGGTGAGGCATACTGGGAGGCACGAATACTCAGGTCTTAGCACTGATCAGATTTACATGCTTGGTAGAGTGGATATGTTTTAAGCAACCAGGATATCTGGCAGTATAGTGCCCTGCAGTTCCACATTCTCTGCAGGTGCCCCTTGAATGGACTGATTTCCCTATGGTGATTGTCGATGGAGAAGATTGAGTGGTTGTGGATGGGGAGGAGTCCTTGGAGTCCTTTTAAGGGTGCTGCTGGTTAATTCCTTTCTTAACGTGGCACTCAGATTTGGGGTGACCAACTTTCTTGCAGAAGTTGCACGTGGGTGGCTTGGCAGGGAGTCCGTTCTTTGAGTGAGCTGATCCCGAGATGTGACCAGGTGGCACTGTGTGCCAGTGAGATATGCTGTGAGACTGGTTAAAGGTCACCCAGTCGTCTGCCATACAACAAGCTTCCTCCAGTGTTTTAGGTTGCTTGTCGTTGGGGGTGCACGGCGAGTGGTCCAGGAACACACTGGAAGAGATCAGCCAGCATGATCCAGTTGAACAGATCCTGGAACTCTGTACACACCATGGCATCAAGCCTGTGTTGTCCTGATTGGGTCTTATGATAGGCCCACTCAGCCCAGGCCCAACCAACTTCTTTGGCGAGACCTCTAAAATGCTGTCTCCATCTCTCCAGGGTGAGCTCATACACTTTGGTGATCACTCGTCGAACGTCTACCATGTTCCCTCTCTTGCCCTTATCCAGCGAGCAGAGGGCAGTTTTGGCTTTGCCGTCCATGTGCTTGGCAAGCACTGCAGCCCTCTCCATCTCGGTGGTGTTTATTTCTTGAAGAGTGCTTCTACTTCTTCCAACCATGCCTCAGGCTTATCCTCCGTCCATTTAGGAATCAGAGCATTAATGCTAGATATTGGAGCATCAGGCACAGCAGGTGTGGTGTTGGAGGCATGTTGGGAAGTTAGAGCTTCGGCACTTTCTTTTTGAGCCTTCTCCAGCTTGAGCTCCTTTTCCTTGAGAGCTCTAGCTCACTCTCTTTGAGAGCTAGGTCTCTTGTTGCCTTAGCTTCTTCATACTTCCTCAGATCTTCTCTTTCTGCTCTTTCCTGCTGGAGTATGTCATCCAGCTGTTCTTTCAACCACTGGGTGAGTTCCTGTCCCATGTAACCTACATCCTTGCCCATGTTCATGAGAGCTTGGCGCCATTCTAATGATATGGTTCTAGTCTTTTAGGACGTCTAGGGAAGTGGTCTGTGACAGTGGGGAAGTGTCCCTTAACTTGATGGCACTTTCTTGGAATGGCACCTTCTCAATAAGGTGGCACTGTGGCTGGGTGTGCCATGCAGAGGTCACACTGATGGAGCGATCCTGAAGGAACAATAATCCTTATGGGCAGATACACTGATGAAGTGGAGTGATCCTGAAGGAGCAAAGATCCTTATGGGCGGATATACTGTTGGTGCCCTGTATCTCAGGCGCAGGTGCAGTGGCATTGATTTGAGGACTATGTCTTGGTAGCACTAGGGTGCTGGTGTGTTCCGGGGAACAACACTGAGAGACAGTACAACCAAGTTGCACTGAAGGAAATGGCACTCTGCCTGAGGCAGAGCATTAGCAATGAGTAAAAGGGAAAGTGAAAGGTAAGTGCTTCAGTAACCTAGTCACTGGCAGTGCCTCAGATTAGTGGCACTGTGGAAGGGGAAACCCTTTGGCTTGCACTCATGGGTGGCTAGCTCTGTGAACTAGTGGCTGCTTCCTGACATGGGGAAAGGAATGCTTCCTGACATGAGGAGGGGTTTTGGGGTTGCACTTTATGTGCAATTTGGTGCTTGTGGTATACGCAAGTCTTGGATAAGGAAAACCCACTCGTGCACGACAGTTAATAACTCTTATTAAATGGCTGTACACTCTTTCTTCGAAACACATGAGAACTCACTCCGCTGGCTGAAGCACCTAATATCAAAATAGGTATTGGAGGCAAGTACAATAAACATGGGTGTGCAAGCAAGTTGGCGCACTGTGTGAATGAGTGAAAGGGAAGAATTGATGGGGATCTAAAAGATGAAGTTTTGGGTATAAATGGAATGAAGGTTACTGCCTTTGGCTTTATGAATTAATGAGTTTATTCTCAAATACTCGCTTGTTATTATTACTATGCCCTATTTACTTTCTGTGATGATTATGTAAGAATATTAGAATTCTCTCTCTCTCTCTCTCTCTCTCTCTCTCTCTCTCTCTCTCTCTCTGAGAGCGTATTTGTATGGGAACATACTCGTTGGTTTATTTAATTACTCTAATTATTTCTTATGATAATCTACTTTGAACAGTTCCACTAAGTTACTTTTCAAAATTTACTTTTGGAATTTACGTAATTTAATACCTAGCTCCAGTCATGACAGGTTAAATGGTGGAAAGGGTTTTCAATTAATGATAAAAATTTTTTCCTTTAGGTTTTACGTTAGGGTGCGAAAAGAAATGGAATTTTGCTCAGCGAGTGAATGATGAGAAGTGGAACGGGGTATGTGTGAGAAAACAGTTGTGTTGGCTAATGATGACGTCACACACCTCATGCACAACACTCGATCGGTGATTTATGATTGGCCTGAATTATTTAACTTAAAACATCAACAATGCAAACATTAAAATCAAAATCTGAACTGAATCTGACAGTAGTTGTGGGAGTCAGACACTGGGACGTACATGCGCCAAACGCTATGCTAAGAGTTGTCACATGTGGTATTTCTACAAACACAAATTTTCAACTTCACTTTACTGACAAACGAATTGTACATTTCCTCTGTCGTAACTGTTTTTGAACAGCACACTTAGCTAACTGTTCACAGCTAACACATGTAATAAATCCATGGCAAAGCACTTCCTAAATTCTTAACTACCAGTGTTCTGGTGTTACCAACACCTCTGCTACTCTGCTACTTACAGTGTGGAATTTCACAGGCATTTATTCTACATTGCTAAATTAAGAACTCTTTTTGGCGCTCTTGCCTTTATAATTTAATAACTAAAAAATTAGCTATAAAGACTTTCTCTCACATTAAATTAATTATTCATGATGGAGGGAATTATTAACTAGGGTTAGTTAGCACATGGCAACACTGTGGTGGGAATACTCTAATTATTATCACAGAACAAACTTAATTCAGGCTTGGACCAAGCCATGAGGAAAAATGTGCGTGCTAGGATGTGGGAAACAATGGGACTTTGTTCAGTTCCGATAGGAAGGGGGGCTGGGAAGGGTTGGGAAGGTGGTGACATGCAAAAATAACTGAAAACTACTGATATTAGTGTCTAATACATAGTTTTTGACGTTGCTGAGATGAATAGTGAAGCTCCTGATGCCCTTTAAGTCCAAGTTCAGCCCAATAGGAAGGGGGGGGGGTTTGGGGGGTGGGGAGATCGGGTGAAAAATAAAATGTAATACACGACAGATATTAGAGTCTAATCCATAGTTTTTGAGATCACTAGGATGAGTAGCAACACTACCAATGCCCTTCAAGTCCAAGTTCAGCCCCGATAAGAATGGGGGTGTGAAAAGTGGTGAAATATAGAATGTCAAAAATGCTGGGCAATGTAACTGAAGCAACTATCCTAACAGGAATTGGAGAGAGAGAGAGAGAGAGAGAGAGAGAGAGAGAGAGAGAGAGAGAGAGTTTATTGGTTGTCATTCTGAGATTTCCTGTGCAGTGTTATGTTGGTCAGCTAGTATATATATATATATATATATATATATATATATATATATATATATATATATATATATATATATATATATATATTATATATACAGTATATTATATATTTATATATATATATATGTGTATATATATATACTTTATATATATATATATATATATATATATATATATATATATATATATGTATATATATATATATATATATATATATATATATATATATATATATTTAAAGGACACATATATGCATTTCATAGCTTCAATGCTTTAAGATGTGATGAAAGAATTTTTGGAGCAAGATGGAACTAGGGCGAGAGACTCGATGTAAAATCTTTGTATTCAGCAAATAGTTTGATTCCTCAGCTATCTGCGTGAGAAGCTCAGCAATATCAGGTGATCTCCGGAGAGTTATGTATATTCGTGAGTACGTGCGTTACTTTGATCTAGATTATGCCAAAATCTGCCCTAAAAGTGAGTTTGATCGTTCATTAGCGTGATAGAACTGCATTGTCCAGTCATAGTTTTGAAGTCGTTCCAGGCTTTGAAAATCGGCAGATAAGGTAGAGTTTCAAATCTCTGTTTTTATGGGAGAAAATTGAACTTGTGATTTTTACCATGACTTTCTGATCATTGTGAACTTTTGAACTGGTGTGGGAGATTTAATATGAATATTCATACCTCTTTTATATTATTGTTTTGTTATGTTACGTTTGCCATATCTTGGCTATGCATTTTACACTTTCCATTATTGTGTTTTGCATTTCATATATTTTTGGGAGTTTTCTATCATGTTTAATTCTTTCAACAGATGTCTGTGGACATGTTGGAATAACATGTGGACTTGGGAGTTTGAGAAAAAAGGACATGCAAGTCATTTGCAATGTCAATCTCTTTATGTGGTAGACTGTTTTTTTGACATGACTTTTATTTATTGATTTGTGAGTATGTGATTTTGGGGATTTCAGGCTATTAGCTATAATGAGACTTCTTTAATCAGAAGTGTTTTGCAGTTTAGAGTTTAGTTATCTGACTCGATAATTCATTTATTATGCATTTTAATCTTTGCTTTGTTTTATTCATTTCTTGTTGGGTTATTTGAATAATAAACCTATTTTTGTAAGAAACGATTGTGTTTCTTTTAAGAGTCCATTTAATTGCTTTGAGAGAATGAGTGAGGTCATGGATGAGCTTCGGAAAACGATAGAGAGAGAGAAAGTCGATACACGGTGAGAGAGAGAGAGGGAAAAGGATGTAAGTGTTATCATGGGTCGAATCTTTATACGTCTTTTTCCTGAAGAAAGATCGCTAGGATTATATATACACTTTCAAAAAAGTGTTGATTCTGTTCCTGTAACATATATATATATATATATATATATATATATATATATATATATATATATATATATATATATATATATATATATGTATGTATGTATATATATATATATATATATATATATATATATATATATATATATATATATATATATATATATATATATATATATATATATTATATGTTATATTATATATTGTATACTATATATATTATATATTATTATAATTTTAAAACTGGGGTCTTGCTACATAAATGGAGTATACTAGGATGATATGCAGCTTTCCTGAATTGCCACAAAAATCTGGACTCTGGCCTTGAGGTCAGCTAAAATTATAAACTACAAAATACGGCTGAAGGCCTACTTCAAGAAGGGAGTGGTTAGGTAACTCTGGGGTTTAGCTTAATTAATTATATTTACAAAAGAAAACACATCAGAAGAATGGTAGCGTAATTCTGGTATAATAAGATGAAGAGCAGATGACTGGGAATTTGCTGGAGGAAACACAATAGGATGCCCACTTCAAAGGGCGTTGGAAACGAGATAGTGGGGACCACTATGCATACAAGGTGATGCACAGATCCACAGCTGAATAAACTCCTAATCTGTAATCGAAACACTTATGGGTACTCAACCGAAACTGGCACTGTAATGAAGGAATCGAGGATTTGCGTAAAAGATGCCTAGACTGAACTTGATTCCAGTGACTCGAACATCATACGATTATGTTACACTTCTGGTCACTGCTTTGCAAATTAAACAGCACAAAATATAAAAAGCAATACAGGTCTCACTATAGGTATATCGCACTATGAAAAGAGAAGCAGAAAGTAGTTAAAGACGAACAGGGAACGTGACTGACGAGAAAACTCTTAAATCCTGGTACTTTACCTTTTTTGGGAGCTGAAGTTCTCTTCTTATGGGGGCCAGCGCAAGGGAGGGCAAGTGAATAATTCCACATTAAGGTTGCTTGGTAACTGCCAGCCACGTGTTAGAAATAGGCGATTTAATGGAGCAAGGGACAGGACATCCAACCTGTGGCAGCACCTGAGCAATTGTAAAGACTGAGCGTCTCTATCCAAGACCCTTTATAACTTTCGGGAATTATGTCTTTTCCTCCTCCTAGGTGGCATTGGATCATTCTGCCCACATGGCAATGCAGGTCCTCATGGCTCGAATTCCAAGATGACGGAGCTCACATGTTCAATTCACCAGCTGACCTGCCTCGGGCAACGATTAGCCCTGATCGGGTCCACACCTGGAATTTAAGGATATTCGGTAGGACGTGGACAAAGAGATTAAAGTGTTTTCCCCCAAAAAGCAGTGGTGGGAGAGAGGTTTTATAGAGGCGAGTTTGCCTACAGTGAATCATACTAAATTAAATGAATTAGTTGCTTAGTCCTTATTTCATTTGACTTATTGCAATTGACTGGTGAGATGGCGTATGAGAGGTTACACTTGACACCTCCCCCACCTTGATGGCATTTACACCCTTAGTCAGGTTGAAATGGCTAAAATTACGTTGTCACAACAGGCAATAATTTCTCTCTTCACAACCTTTGGGGTACATTATTCTAAAATATAACAATTATAAAGAAAATAAATCACTCATAACTTTTACTCTATTTCGCAGAATTAATTTACGTTGCTGGCAACATTAATAATTTTAATTTGTAATAATTGAAAATAAGAAGCATTTAACGAGTATAAAATAGTTAGATTGTTACTTAATCGGTAATAAGATTGAACCTAACATTGAGAGGTTAATAATGTTATATACTTAGAATACTCCATATACTTATTAGTAAAAGACTTTCAGTCACAAAGTCATGTGGTTAATATACCTTGAGGAGGCTCAGTTAGGTGTTGCCACGATACTTGAGAGCGATGGCTCAGTGCCATTTGGGCACTTTAAACACTTGTGCCAGGATGCACATATTGTAAGTACATGTGATATATCAGTACATAGTAATGACTATGGAAGCCAGAGGTTATAAACTACTAGGAAAGAACAATAATAAAAGATAGTATCTCACTTGAGGAGTCACTGATAAGGCAAACCGACATCATGGCACTAACCTTATAGGTGCCTTGTGGCACTCATCTGTGTATGTGAGGTATAACATTGTGTGTAAATTACACAGTCTGTGAATCTGGAACTCGAGATTCATCACAAAAGGATAACAAAAGAATAGGTGACAGATACAAAGTAATTAATAATTGTTGTAACCAGGAGATGATTAAATATGCCGAAATTATATTCCTTAGCCGCCTATGGAAATGGCTAGGTTCATCCTTTAGCCCAAAAGTCCTCAAAGGAAAGTCATAGGACTTACCAATTTGGGGTATCTGTCAAATGTACTCTACGTTGACAGAGTGGGAAACAAGGTAAAATATAAGCCAAGCCTTTGTGAGATGTAAAATAATATACAATAATTAATTGAGCAAAATAATGAAAGGAAAAATGTTAAAGGAAAAGAATAAATTATAAAGTTATAAGGAAAGTACATAGGTGAGGAAACCTGACACCTTCTTCTTCTGGATGGAAGTGCCAAGGTCCTTGTAGGATAAAGGTGTGGCACTGTGCCAAGTTGCCACTAGTGCCAAAGGAGCTCAGCATCTCTCTTTTGGCGTTCTGGAGCCATCTACGCCCATGATTTTCTTCCGTGGTCCTGATGTAGGTTCACGGTTTTTCTTGGTAGGGGAATTGGTCAAACCAAGCCTGAGGAAGACAATGGAGTGCCACCCAGTTTGGCTTCTTTGAGGGCTGGAGCAGGGGCATATCGTTACATGCTGTACCCTAAGTCGTTGCAGCTGCTTGAGTTCATTGGCCAGTTGAGGTATGGCAGAATCCTTACTCATACTCACGTCTGCTGAGGACTGGGAAAGAGAGGAAGATGTTCTGGGGTTATGGGAGGCCTGCAGGTTGCAATGACCAGTTCAGGTGCAGGTTGCGAGGCCACACCTTTGGGTGAGCATCTGCTGTGGTTGGGACTGGGATCTCTTGAATGGAGATTTGGGATGTGCTCTGGGACTGGCACTAAGGTAGGGTCAGGCGCTGGTATAATATTTGGAGATTGCTCGCCATTCAGGATGGACAGAGCTTGGCACCTGTCAGTGCACTGAAGCAGCACTGGCAGAGATTAAGAGTCAATTTTGGGATCTCTAAGAGGAAGATCTATTGGGTGCCTTGGCACTGGCACTGGGGCAGGCCACGGCACAGGACTGGGCTTTGAAATCTGCTTGGATGGAGGTGGCTACTGCACAGAGAACTCAGGTGGCACTGGCAGTGGAATGAATGGAGGCTCGTGAGAGTTACTCATGCCTAATGAGTAACTTAAGGGGCTCAGAACCCCAGATTGTTGTAATTTAGATGGCGACTGGAAGTCTTGTCCCAGGAGGATGTCATAACCTCCAGGAATGTAGCTTGCTATGGCAAGGTTGCAGATTTTGGATCTATGAGGTCTGGTGACTCTCAACTGAACAGTGGGGGTATCATTTTGAAACTGATTGATACCCTCAATTATTGTGATGAGTTTACGTCTGTTAATGTTAGCTCCATAGGGAACCTTGTCTTTCCTTATGAGGGAAGTTTGCTCACCAGTCATCAAATGCCTTGACCTGGCGTGTGGGGTAGCTACCATGAGGAGGTGCCACATATATGGGACCTTCAGGTGGAGGGCCCAAAGACTTAGAATTTGTAACTGCCAAAGCAATGCTGGTGTACTTGATTTATTAGGGCATTTTGCCCATTGGGCAGAGTGCCCATAAACTTTGCAAGTGGGGCAATAACTCCTGCTATAATCTTTGCTTGCCACTGGCCCATTGAAGGGAGCAGACCATTTACTTTTCTTCCAAGAACCAGACGTGGCTTGTTGGGGTATTGTTCCATTCGAGGACTTAGAAGGATTTACTGGCTGAATCTCAGCCTTGAAATGGCACTGTTCAGTGGGGTGCCCTATTCTTTTGCAATATCCACACACTGGTTTCTTTGGGGCTTGCCCATTTCTGAGAGGTTGCTGAGAGTTGGATGAGGCAGACGAGGAGGGATATAATTTTTTTCATGGGAACTAAGGTAAGGATGACTGGTGTTCCAGGTTTCAGCCCAACTACAGCACTCGACCACCGTCTTTGGCGCCTTATCGCATAGATGAATGGCAAGAGCTGGCGGGGCATAAAATAAGAAGTCCTCAAGCTGGAAGAGTTTGAGGATGTCCTCCACACTAGTGGCTTTGAGAGATTCTAGCCATCGTTTTAAGGCCTGGGCCTTTTTGAAGATCCACTCAGACCACCTTTTCCCCAACGGTTGGGAGTTATTTCAAAAGCTTTTATAATGGCTTGGCAGACAAGGGTGAGATTCCTTTGGTCCACTGGTTGGAGGGCATTGAATGCCATGGCACTTTCCCCTCCAAGGTGCTTTCCTAGGATCAGAGACAACTTCCTTGGGAGAGGGCTTATAGTTTTCCAGGACCCTTTAGACATGGTTGAGCCAAGTTTCAGGCTCAGCTTCATCCCATTTTCTTGTGAGGGAACTGACACTGCTGAGGGTCGAATGTGGAGAGGGCATTGGTCCATTGCACACACCTTGGGCTGCCATTGCAAGCTGATGAGCTCTTTCTTTCTCCCTCTCTTCTCTTTCTTTCTCCTTCTCCTGCCTTTCTGACTCTTCTCGCTTCTCCCGAGCTATTCTTTCTTTCTCCTTCTCCTGCCTTTCTTTCTCCTTCTCCTGCCTGTCTGCCTCCTTCTCCTGCCTTTCTGTCTCTTCTCATTTCCTGGGCTATTCTTTCTTTCTCCTTCTCCTGCCTTTCCGTCTCTTCTCGTTTTTCCCGGGCTATTCTTTCTTTCTCCTCCTGCCTTTCTGCCTCTCTTTCCACCTTGGCATCATCTATTCTCTCTTGGACCCAATCCTTTAGGGCTAGTCCTGACAGTCCCATGTCCTTTCCAGTGGACATGTAGAACTTGAAGTCCTCATTTTGCTGGGTTCTGGATGTTGTAGAAGTCTTGAGATAAGGCCAGATCAGTATGTCTGAAAAGGCTCAAACTTTCAGGGTGTCTCGAAAGACTTGAGTTTGTTCATGATGAACTGGTTTCAATATGTCTAAAAGACTCAGTTGTTCGTGATGAACGAATTTTAATGCCTCAAAAGACGTAATTTGGATTTTATTTCACGGATGGACTTGGCCAGCTATAGCGTGAATTTAAGGTGTTCCGGAGAACAATACTTTGTGCGTGTTGAACGCAGTTAATTGGGTTCCTGAGAACTTAGGGTTTGTGCTAAATGAGCGATTTGGGGTCTCATAAGACTGAAGGTTGTTCTAATGAACTAATTCAGTGTGTCTAAGAAGACTTGAGGTTGTTCTAATGAACTGGAATAACCAGTCCCATAAGGACTTAGATTGTGTAAAATACACGAATTTAAAGTCCCGAAACGGACGTGGGTTTTAGCACAAGGTTCAACACAAGCCTTAAATAATGATTTTCAGAGAATTGTTGAAGCTGGCGGATGCGGTTAAAATAACAGGCTTACATAGAATTGAATACTGCTTAATATGCTTTTGAATTTTACTTGCTCGCATAAATAGTCACAGTGCCTGAATGAATGCTTATGCTGGCGTTGCAGCAAATATTATAAAATTGCTCTGGGCAAATAGGTAGCAGTTGCTTCTAAACATACACAAGTAAATGCATGAGTGAATGATTATGCTGGAAGTTGCAGCAATTATTATGAAATCGTATTGCTCTCGGCAGTGAATGATTATGGTGTTGGTTCAGCAAGTATTATAAAATTGCATTGCTCTAGGCAAATAGGAAGCAGTAGCTTCCAAATATATGCAATCTCAGCCAGGAGAAAAATGTATAAAATGTGACGAGAAAAGAATGTGCTTATTTTGAAAGCACGATATTAAAATTCGGTAGAATATGACGAGTACAAAAATATCTTAATTTACCATGCACCGGCAAATTGTACTGCCAAGGATATCTCACGTGCTTAAGGGTAAAAAAAAGATATTTACTTTATTCTAAAGACCTGATCTGGGCACAAGAGTGGGTCAGGGATATTAGCAGGTGTGTGCTTGCCTGCACGAAGAGAAACAACGAACAAATACAACGCTACCTCGGCTCAGCTGAACACCTGGCCGAGGAAAACTTTGCGCAAATCTTAATGAGACGACCGAAAAATTTCGGAAGATTTCCTCTCGTCTAGGAGAATGAATGAGCGGCACCTCTTTTCTCACGGCCTGTTTACTTGGAAAAGTTGAATAAAGTGGAATTTACCATGTGCGTTTCTTGTACAGAGTAATTTAAACAAATGCAAGTACTAACCAAGATTTTCGGTTCACATGCCTGAACAACTTTTACGGATTTATGAGGTTTATTCAGTAAGGAAGAATAATCTTTGCCTAACGAATTCCTAACCTCTAAGAGAGAGAGAGAGAGAGAGAGAGAGAGAGAGAGAGAGAGAGAGTAAAAATCCAGCGATACGAAAATTGCTAGATTGCGTCAGACCGCGTGGGCTGTAATGTGTGCCTAACTAGGATTTTCGAATGATAAATTGCCCGAATCACTTGGGGAAGGAAATACCCATACTATTTCCTGTTACACTCTTTGTAATTTCACTTTTCCTATTTTGCCTATCATGAAAGTCATGCAAGCTATCATGTGTCAGCCATCAAAAAGCTTGTGTAAAGGTTAATAACTCTCTCTTCTCTATAACTGGGCTGCATGCACGTGTTCTAACAATTCCTAACTCTATTTCAGTCACGACTTTGTTTGTACCTAACAAAAATAAAAATAATAACAAGATGCTTACTGTGGAAATGGATAGCTTGTGCGCTTATAGAGGAATTTACGCTAATAAGAAGGAGGTTCGTTTCAAATCTTGCAACCAGCGCTTAGCAAGGCTATTTAGCTGATAATTGCGAGTGCAATGAGGGCTTGCACGACGCGATCTTACAAGAAATACTGAGAAATAGGTCGCTAATGTTATAACTTTAAAGCTGGGGTCTTGCTATATAAATGGGTTAGGCTACGCTAGGATGATACGCCACAAAAATCTGGACTCTGGCCTTGAGGTCAGCTAAAATTATAAACACAATGGCTGAAGGCCAACTTCAAGAAGGGAGTGATTAGGTAAACTCTGGAGTTTAACTTAATTAATTATATTTACAAAAGAAAACACATCAGAAGAATGGTAGCGTAGTTCTGATGTAATAAGATGAAGAGCAAATGACTGGGAATTTGCTGGAGGAAACACATTGGGATGCCCACTTCAAAGGGCATTGAAAATGAGGTAGTGGGACCACTATGCACACAAGATGATGCACAGATCCACAGCTGAATAACTCCTAATCTGTAATCGAAACACTTATGGGTACTCAACCGAAACTGGCACTATAATAAAGGAATCGAGGATTTGCATAGAAGATGCCTAGACTGAACTTGATTCCAGTGACTTGAACATCATATGATTACGATACACTTCTGGTCACTGCTTTGCAAATTAAACAGCACAAAATATAAAAAGCAATACAGGTCTTACTGTAGGTATATCGCACTATGAAAAGAGAAGCAGAAAATAGTTAAAGACGAATAGGGAACGTGACTGACGAAAAAACCCTTAAATCCTAGTACTTTACCTTATTTAGGAGCTGAAGTTCTCTTCTTATGGGGGCCAGCGAGAGGGAGGGCAAGTGAATAATTCCACATTAAGGTTGCTTTGGTAACTGCCAGCCACGTGTTAGAAATAGGCAGTTTAATGGAGCAAGGAACAGGACATCCAACCTATGGGAGCACCGGAGCAATTGTAAAGACCGAGCATCTCTATCCAAGACCCTTTATAACTTTCGGGAATTACGTTTTTTCCTCCTCCTAGGTGGCATTGGTATCATTCTGCCCACATGGCAACGCAGGTTCTTATGGATCGAGTTCCATTATGGTGGTGCTAACATGTTCAATTCCCCAGCTGACCTGCCTCGGGCTCCGATTAGCTCTGATCGGGTCTGCACCTGGAATTTAAGGATTTTCGGCAGCACTTGTACAAGAAAGAGATTAAAGTGGTTTTCCCCCAAAGACAGTGGTGAGAGAGGTGTTTTACAGAGGGAAATTTGCCTACTGCGAATCACACTAAATTAATTGAATAGCAGTCACATTTGAAATTAATTGAATAGCTTGAGAATATATATATAGTCCTATATTTCATTTGACTTAATCAGAAAGCTGACTGGAAGATGGATAATAAGTCCATGAGAGGATATTCTTGAGAATATATATATATATATATATATATATATATATATATATATATATATATATATATATATATATATATATATATATATATATATAAGTTTATTTCAAATTTAGAGGCCCCCCCTCTACAGCATTAACTAAAATTGATATGGACAAAAACAAAAGTAATTCAGAACAGGTATTTATTTAAGTTTCTCTCTGAGTATTTAATATTTTGTGTGGCCTCCATCTGCCTGTACCACAGCCTGCATTCTTGAGGGGTATGATTTCAGCAAATCGCAAAAAGCTGAGACTTAAACTCCATTTCCCTGAGCACTTCGGTCACCTCTCTTTGCAGGTCGTCGAGGCTTGGTATACCATCATAGTTCACTGTGAGGGCTTCAACACGATCTTTTAAGATCCTACCAATGTTTTCACACATATTAAGGTCAGGGGAGCTACCTGGAAATTCACTTGACGAGAAGAAATTGATACCACTGTTTCGAAGAAGTTCCTGTGTCTGAAGAGCCTTGAAACATGGTGCCCTATCATGCAAAAATGTGACTTCTTCAACAGATAACACATTTTCAGGATCTTTGAGGAAAGGAAATACACCACCAGTAAGCACAGTTTCTCTGAAGTATTCGGCATTCCATGACTGTCCTTTTTCTTTGATGATCCACATTAACCGTTTGACTGTGAAACAGAGAAAAATTCCCAAATTTTCAGGAAATTTCACAACTTGGCGATAGCGCATGTCATCGCTGATATCATCCAACTTTACAGCCCAAATGATGTCATTTTTATGGTTTGGCTTCCTGACTGTGTAAATGAAGAATTCATCTGATGCGGCAACATGGAGAAAGTCAGCTTCATCCCAATCTTTAAGAAATGAACCACAAAACCATGCATTGTCTTATCTCTGTTGCTGATTGATGTTGGGCTTGCTGATAACATGAAATGGCTTGATACCAGATTTTTTCAACTTACGATATACAGCACTATAACTTCTCTTCTTTTCCCTTTTGTTTCTAGTTCAAGTGCCAATTTACATAAAGACTTTCTTGGTCTACTCACTGCCTCAGCTATGATGTCTTTTGACTCCTGAGAAAGGACTTCAGGTCTTCCAAGATTCTCACTCTTTTCTCAATGACAGTCATATGGATTTTTGTTCCAGTTTCTTTTAACAAAGGATTCATCTCTTTTAATATATTTACTATCCAGGAACGTGAAATGAAGGATGCTCCAGCATCCCTGGCCTCTCTGAAGGTTATAGCCCGGATTTGGTCAATCCATCTGATTTCCTCCGAGTCTTTAGCCATGGCTGTATCCAACTCCGTCACTCAGTCTGAAAATACAGGAAATGTAAAATGAAAAATAGCTTAACAGAAACTTAAAATAATGTACTTGGAGATAGGCTATAGCAGAAAACTTCATAACTTTCCATTTGTTTTGTGGAGGGGGCCTCTAATTTCAAACACTTGATATATATATATATATATATATATATATATATATATATATATATATATATATATATATATATATATATATATATATATATAATAAATATATATTATATTTATAATATTTATATATATATATATATATATATATATATATATATATATATATATATATATATATATATATATATATATATATATATATATATATTATATTTATAATATTATATATATATATATATATATATATATATATATATATATATATATATATATATATTTATTTATTTATAATACATGAGAGGATAAATTAAAAATCGAACTCACACTATGGTTAAAATGAGGAAGAAGAATGCTGAAGCTTTGTAATTTTATATCATGACAACACTGAACATTGATAATATAATATGAAATTTTTTTTTTGAAAAGGATTTGCAAGATAATAAAATCAATATAAATAACATACTACGAATACGTTGATATAAGTCTTGAACAGTTGACAAGTGTTTATTACATAAAAATATCTTGTATTGATTTCCATTTTTAATAATTTGTTGGTGAAGAATTTTTATTATCTCTGGGATTGGACTTCTGCATGCCTTGTTACAAACCCAGTTACAATAGGGTTTTTCTACCTTTGGAATCACTTTCATAGATTAAAAAATCAATCTTTCAATACTGATATCAGTAAATTGCAATCCCAACTATCTGATATTTTTCAAAAGGTTGGTAGAAAACTAACTACAAATTGGACACCTTTTTTTTACACCAAATGATCTGAATATTTCGAAGAATCTGGCAAAAAATGAAATCTAGTAATTACTAAACCTGACAAGGGCAAAGGTACTGATATCCTAAACAAAGAAGATTACTATATCAATAAAATGGAATCTATTCTTAGTGGTGGAACCAAGTTTCAGAAAATTGGTTAACCTGATTGCAAACATATTTTTAAAGTTGAAGATAAAATCAACAGATTTTTTAAAGAACTTAATACTAAAAATATTATTAATAATGATATTTATGAAGATTTATGTTGTTCTGGTACGTCCTTTGGTGTTCTATATGGTCTACATAAAATTCATAAAGAAGGAATTCCATTAAGACCAATCCTGTCATATAACCATGCTCCTAATTATAAATTAGCCAGATATCTGGTACCATTATTAGAACAGTTTATCTCTAAACAACACACTATAAAAATTCAGAAGAGTTCAAATCTTATATTTTATGTCAAGACTCTGATCTGCATATGACCAGTTTTGATGTTTGGTTGGTATTTACTAACGCCCCAGTTGCAGAAACTATTGAGGTGATTTTAGATAAAATTTTTATTGAACCTAGTGACACCTATTTTAACTATGATCGTTACCATTTTAAGAAATTATTGGAGTTAGCAGTGCTGGACACTGCCTTTATTTTTAATGATTGTTTATATGAACAGGTTGATGGGATGGCAATGGGATCACCTCTTGGTCCCACGTTACCCAACATTTTTATGTGCTCCCTGGAGGTGAACATGTTGGAGAATTGCTCCCTTAGTTTTTATCTTGTACACAAACGGTTTGTTGAACGACACCTTTGTTCTCTTAAAATCGGCTTTTCATGCCGATCAATTCCTCTCATATATTAATGAAATACATCCTAACATTAAGTTCACATTAGAGAGAGAGAGAGAGAGAGAGAGAGAGAGAGAGAGAGAGGAAAATAATCAATTACCATTCTTGGATGTTTTGGTGTCTCGACACAATGATAGTTTTGACACTTCTGTTTTTAGGGGAAAGACTTTTACTGGTCTGGGTTCGAATTTTTATAGTGCCTGGTCTTTTAATTTTAAAATCAATTCAGTTTTTACTCGTTTTCATAGAGCTTATGCTTTAACCTCCTCTTGGGACTATTTTCGTAAAGAAGTAATGTTCTTGCTTGAATATTTTTCTGATAACTGGTTTCCATCCCATATTTTCTTTCAACATTGTCAGAATTTCCTTAATAAGAAACTATCAAACCCTCCGGCTATTAGTGCAGTACCTCACAAGAAATTTTATCCCAGTTTTCCTTATGCCTGTGATGACGAATTTAGACGTAATTTTAACTCTGCAACTGAAAAACATTTTAACATGCTACAGGTTATTTTAATCCCCAAAAAACCCCTCACAATAGGATCATTATTTAAATTCAAAGACAGAATCTGCCCACTTATGCAATCCTCAGTTGTCTATAAATGTGCTTGCCCTAAATGTAATATGGGGACTTACGTTGGATCAACAAAACGATTGCTTAAAGTCAGAGCAGATTCTCTTAAGTCATCCTACAGGTTGCAGTGTGTCCAACCCAGAATTTTCTAATATTAGAAATCACTCAGAAAATTTGTAATACGAATATAAAATATATTGACTTCTCCGTTTTGGGCCAAACTAGCTGCTTACATGAACTACCCATTTTAGGATCAGTATTTATTAAGCGGTTAGTGCCCAAATTGAACTCACACACCTCCTCCTCCGTCCAGTTGTATCTGTCTTGAAATGTTTTCCTTTCTTCGCCGCTTTCCTTCCCCTTTCAAGCCATTCTGTTTTCAACTTTTAGTATAACTGGTGCTTTGCTGGAATTGTCTTGCTTTACTGTATATTTTTACTTTGTTTAGAATCTTATGGTCATTATTTTTATTCCATGTATTTTTAATGTTTGTTTTCTCTTTTAGCCTGGAAGATGCAACTAAGTTGTTACGAAACGCGTCGGCAAATAAATGTTACCTATTGATGACTGGCTATCTTCTTGTCACCCTGTCTTGATGTATGCTTTGGCTTGCTTGCCAACATCTCCAGCCTCTATAGTATATATATATATATATATATATATATATATATATATATATATATATATATATATATATATATATATATATATATATATATATATATATATATATATATATATATATAT
>NC_089763.1:8401239-8443739 GCF_040412425.1 Macrobrachium rosenbergii | reverse complement strand
TCATATTATTAAGTGAATTGCTGCAGCAGCTAGTCTTTCACCTCCTCATCGGTCATAGGAATTCATTGAAAACGAAAGGTTTTGAATTTTCTCATCGTGTAAATAAAAAATAAATATTTCAATGTACCTATTTGTTGTGATTTTTTAAAAAATAGTGACCTACAGGTGTCACTTGCCTGTAACCTACAACTCGTTTGTACATTTTGTCTTTATTTCACTACCCGTTGTCATGTCACACCTAACGCAAATTTAATGAATTATATATCAAAAGAAAGGCAATTTATTTTACTTTTGTGCTGAATAAAAAAATTAGGTATCTCTGTTTAGCGATTTTTGGTGAATTAAGAAAAAAAATTTGCAAAACATTTCCCAACAGGGCTAACTTCAACTCATGATATGTATGCTTTATATTGGTTTTAGGGACGTTTTTAACATAGCATAATAAATTACAGCTCATAGCATAATAAATTACAGCTCATTAACTTTATTAGGACATCAAATTTATGAACGTAGCATTTAGTATAAGGTTACTCGGAACATTGGCGAAGAATTACCGCTATGCATGTTCGTACAGCAACTATATCAGCCAGTACAAAGCAAGGTCTGGTGAGCACCTAACGGTCAGTTCGTATCTATGGTAATGACGTAATAAGGTATCATAAACAAAAACATTCCTTTCTCGGAGGAATGTAAGGCAACCAGTTATTTAATGTTTTGAATAAATACACGTTGATAATAAATAGAAATGAATACATATCATTATTCTAATAAATAACCATAAACAAACATTTTGTTTCCCCTAAGTGACGGGAATGCAGCAGTAGGTGCAAACTGACTGGTAGCTATTCTTCCAGTCTTGCCATTCACGGGTTGATGTAGTTGCCAGGTGTCCATTTCAAATAAAAGTGTGTAAATCACCGAATTTAAGTTGATGCATCGTTTTTTCATGAATATTCTATGTTCGTGATTCCATGAAAAATGTTACTTAGTTCTTCGATCAAATTTATAATGTGCTGAGATAGACTCGTGAAGGCCTGTATATATGATGGTTAACTGGCAAACGGCATCATCTGCAGTCTCTTACTCCTCACCACTCTGTTGCCGATAATTAATTCCAAAGCTCATTTAAACCGATATAGTGTTTCAGTGTTGATTTTATCGAGGTAATAAATAATTAACAATTCTCATAAATTATGATCTAAATTCACATAAATTCCTTCCAAAAATTAATGTTACAGGGGATTTGGATTTATTGTTGTAGGTTAATCATGCGTCTGACAGCGCCTGGAAGAAAAGGTAGAGTGTCAGGTGAAAAATGAGAATTAACCCATAAAGCACTGAAGGAAAAGGTGATGTAAAAATGAAAATTTCTTTTGTTTTGGCTGTGTTTGTATGTCTGACACGGGGTAGGGGTTTGAGTTTGAGTTATAAACCTTTCTGGGGTGACACAGAGGCCATGTGTAAAATTTTGTTTGAGTCTGTCAAGCGGTTCAGATTTCTATGGCATCCAGACAAATGCACAAACATTCATTTTTATCTAATAGATTATATATATATATATATATATATATATATATATATATATATATATATATATATATATATATATATATATATATATATATATATATATATATATATATATATATATATATATATAAAATAACATTGTTGAATTTTGATATCTAATGACATGCTAAACTGCTATTTCCCTACCTACCTATTGTAAATAAACAGACAGAAAGATATAACAAGATCTGTGAATTTCGCATTGAATATATGCAACTTATAACCTTTTTATCTCAAATTTCTTATCTGCAAAACATTAATTGTAAAAAGAAAATGTATCAATATTTCTTTTAATCTTGACAATCTTCTAATGAATTTCGGTTGATTGCATAGTTCCTTTTTTTTTTCTTTCATTCTTTGTAACTTTCCTTTTGTCTGCTTGATAAATCTTTGGAAAGAAACCAGTGTCACCAAAACAATGACAGAAAATGGCAATCCAGCAGATGGAACGCTTGACGGCAAACTATTGTTTCCTCCTTGCAGTGAAGTCTTCCGTCGTGTAAAATATGACAAAGTTCTTAAGCGACCTCGAACTTTCGAGAACAAAGACCTCTTTGCATTTCTCCTGAACGAAGTCGGTTGTAAAGCTCTGCGGACGCTTGCTGGTGAGGTCATGCGTTTTCCACTTGACTTTATTCCCGTTTATGCACAGGGTCACATGTAGATATCTACGAGGTACATTCACGTGAAAGGCGATCTTTCCAGCTGATGTTCTCTTTTATGGCTACCCACAGAAGAAGATTGTTCATTTTAGAATGTCAAGAACAGCGTCATTTGCCTCTCTCTAAGTGATATGACCATAATACCCGACTGCCTTTTAGGTTTCTGTAAAAGAAAACTATTAAGATGGCTTTGTCTGTTCGTCCTCCCCCAGATCTTCAAAACTTCTGAGGCTAGAGGGCTGCAAATTGGTATGTTGGTCATTCAACGTCCAATCATCAAAGATACCAACTTGCAGTTCTCTAGCCTCAATAGTTTTTATTTTATTTAAGGTTAAGGTCAGCCATAATCGTGCGTGGCACTGCCGAGTTCAATTCCGGAGGCGTCATCAACGCACCTTTCCTCGACCGCATCTGGGGAGCAACTGAGCGCTCCCCGGTCGTAGCTGAGTGTTTCATACTGCAGCACATCGAGTTTCATACAGCATTATACGCTGTCAGGAAACTCGATTGCGCCGAAGAAACTTTGGCGCATTTTTTAGTTGTTTAGTTTCATGAACCATCTTTTTTTGTCTGGGGATTTCGAGCAACAGAATAAAAAACATTTATGCATTTTTTCATCCTTTGTGATATATGTTGGAAGTATAAATTTATATAAGGAAAAGAGGCTTTTCATAATTATTTATTCACGATTATTTTTTTGAGTAAATACTGAGCGAATAAAAGTCGCAATAGAAATTCGGTTGTTAGCTGAAGTTAAGTAGAGCATTTAGGAAATACGTTTCAAGTAAAGAATTTATTATATAATAATAAACAGATCAATAGTAATGAAATATTTTAAATTAAAAATTCATTGACATATGAGGCCCTTAGTAAAACACTGCAATACACCAATAACCATAGCTGCTGTGATGTCAGTCACTGATCGCAAACACTCAGGTGCATTGTGTAGAGTCTGTAGTAGACATAACAGATTTCATTCTTTCAGCAGTAGCAAAGTGATGCTTGACTTGTCCTGCAGAATTGTTTCCCTCCGAGTCAACAGAAATAGAGTTTACTTATTTTCATGCGGCAATTCTTAGGGTTAAAAACTAATAACATTTTTAATTTTCTAGTTTATCTGAGATCATCGAAGAATAATCCCTTTTTCTGAGTCAGGTATTACCATACACTGCGACTTCATTTTTCTGCTGTCTTTTTATATTCGTCACTGCAATGTATTTTTAATTTAATTCTATCTTTTACTTTTTCTTGCCTTCTTTATACACCCCCTAATTACAACATTGTGTGGTACACAATTTCCTCTCTTTCCGATTCCAATTATCAAGGAGTCATTCTCTTCCTTTTCTTCTTTCTATCTACGTTAGTGGATCTGAGGGCAAGGGTTTTGTCTCACTGAGATCAAAAAATGACCTCAGAACGTCTTTGGATAATGACCTCACTTGAAAGACTTTGAACAGCCGAATTCCTTGGAAGTTTCGGGTTGTAATGAGACAACTTTAGCCCTTCAGAATAAAATTTTGTCTCTTTGAAGTGGAGAACAAAAATCAAAAGAATTATGAGAAAGTTAAGAGAGGGAAAAATATATTTGGTGGCGAGAAATTGAAAGAAAAATGGAAATGCTGAGGTGGGGAAATATAAGCATTTTAACACATTTCCTGAAAGTTAAGCAAAAGAATTTGAATACACTACAAATTCATTTGAAAGTTTCTGTTTACATATAAATCTACTCGGGATTACAAATATTTACAAACTGAGTGGAGAGAGAGAGAGAGAGAGAGAGAGAGAGAGAGAGAGAGAGAGAGAGAGAGAGAGAGAGAGAGAGAGAGACCCTACTTACACAAGAAATGAAATCATACCTAGCGCTACCACCCGGTGTTTTGGAAATAAATCCTCGTACTCTCATTAAAGTCTTGCTTCAGCCAACATCAATAATAAGCGGAATAAAAACAGTTAATCAGGTTTTAAGTCTGAAAGAAAAGGAAATAACCTTTTGACCTACATGGCTCAAAGAGTAAAACCCGACGGCAGCGCCGTTGGAAAATTCGTTTTGAAATTAGAATGTCTACATTGTCCAATGTGAAATATATCGGATTTTATATTCCCCAGGGTATGTAATACGATAAATGTTTCTATTTTCAATCTCGAAGTTCTCCGGATATGTTAAAAGTTTTCATTCTTTGTGATAGGGAGCTGGCGTGAGTGATAACGAGCTTAGAATACTTCGCTAAGTTGAAATGCCTATTTTTTAACTTTGTATATATACCTTTTTTTATCTTTTTCAATTCTTGTTAGGATTTAAGGTATCCGAAGTGTCACTGGGTGCGATTCGTTATAGAGTTTTAACTTACAAATATTTATATATATACTAGCTGATCAACCCGGCACTGCCTGGGAAAACTCTGAAAAACTGATAAACTCTCTCTCTCTCTCTCTCTCTCTCTCCTCCCAACACCCCCTCTATTCTCTCTCTCTCTCACTTCCTCTTCCTCTCACTCTCTCTCTCCCTTTCCTGTTAAGATAGCTGCTTCAATTACATTGACCAGCATTTTTGACATTTTATATTTCAACCCTCCTCACCCCCACTTCCTATTGGGGCTGAACTTGGACTTAAAGGGCATTGGGAGTGTCATTATTCATCTCAGTGAGCTCGAAAACTATGGATTAAACACTAATATCTGTTGTTTTTGGTTATATTTGCATGTCACCCCTTCCCACCCTTCTCACACGCCCCATTTATCAGGGCTGAACTTGGACTTAAAGGAATGGGATTATCAACCCGGCACTGCCTGGGAAAACTCTGAAAAACCGACAAACTCTCTCTCTCTCTCTCTTCCCAACACCCCCTCTATTCTCTCTCTCTCTCTCACTTCCTCTCCCTCTCACTCTCTCTCTCCCTTTCCTGTTAAGATAGCTGCTTCAATTACATTGCCCAGCATTTTTGACATTTTATATTTCAACCCTCCTCACCCCCCCTTCCTATTGGGGCTGAACTTGGACTTAAAGGGCATTGGGAGTGTCATTATTCATCTCAGTGAGCTCGAAAACTATGGATTAAACACTAATATCTGTTGTTTTTGGTTATATTTGCATGTCACCCCTTCCCACCCTTCTCACACGCCCCATTTATCAGGGCTGAACTTGGACTTAAAGGGAAAATTAAAGGGAAAATTATGGATTAGACACTAATATCTGTCGTTTTTGTTACTTTTACATGTCAACCCTTCCCACCCCTTCTCACCACCCCTTCCTAAGGGCTGAACTTGAGCTTAAAGGGAATTGGGAGTGTCATTATTCATCTCAGAGACATTGAAAACTATGAATTAGACACTAATATCTGTCGTTTTCAGTTAATTTTACATGTCACCCTGTCACGATCCAAGAATTGTTCCAGGTTCTTTCAAACTCTAAACAATAGTGTTCCAACACCAACAGTTGAAATATGGGAAATGAATATAAAAAGAAACTCTCACAACACTACAACACATTTATTCACAACCTTAATTACAAAGAAAATGAAATGTTGTTTCCCCTTTGCTCTCATTCAATGTAACACTAAACAAAACAAATCTAAGCAGTTATAGAAAGGGGGAATAGGTTGCAAGGTAGAGCAATCTTAATACTTAAATGGTGAGTTGATGATTTGTCCTTCGTGGCTGGGCGTTCAGCTGAAGAGATGATGCTGGCATGATGACCTCGGGCTTGAAGACGTCACAGAAGGGCGGCTGGGAACTTAGCAGAGATGTTGCTGGTACGATGAACACGGGCTCATAGACGTCACAAAGGGGATGTTTTCAGGATGAGGCAGCAAATGCCATTTCTCCAAGAATCTGGAGATTGTGCAAATAGAGGGAAGGAAGGGCTGGCAACTTGTCCTTGCTACAGGCAAGAAGGGCTGACTACTTCTCCTTGTCTCAGGCATTAAGGGATTAGCTACTTCTCCTCCACACAAGCAGGAAAGGCTGACTACTTTCCTTTGCTGCTGGTATGTAGAGCTCACTGCTTCACCTCGTCTTGAACGTGGAAGGCTTAGAGACTTCTCTTCACAAATAGGCTTCTCTTCGTTTTGGGCAGAACAAAATTTTTATGGAGAAGAGTAAAAGTCATCTGAACGAGATACTCCCATCGGAACCTTGCTTTGTCCGACCTCTGATGGCCCTCTCTGTCTCTATCTGTTTCTCTCTCTCTCTGTCTTGGGAAGTCTCCCCTCCAAGCTTATATACCACTGTATGGGTGGAGCTAATGACGATAGACAATCGTCATTCCCATGTAAGGAGTTTTTTGATTTGCTACATACAGATTAGTTCCTTAATAACCGCCCAGTTCCGGTCACACCATAGAAGCTCCCAGAACAAATTTTCTGATGTAATGTGGATCGAATATTGCGCCAAGCTACAAAGGCATGGCATGAGATATTACCATGTGGTGTCGTTTCCACAAGAAAGGGTTTTAATCGAATCGCTAATTGTCCACAAGGCGTTGACAACAGTAACTGATTGGTGATGACATCTTTGAGCAAACACAGGAAGCAGTCATGTCTTGGAAAAGAAATATTTCCTTTTCAGTATATTTCTTCAACATTGTTGCATCTAGCCATGACAAACCCCTTTCCACCCCCCTTTCTATCGGGGCTGACCTTGGACTTAAAGGGCATTGGGAGTGTCACTATTCATCTCAGTAACCTCCATTCACTATGGGCACTAATATCTGTCATTTTCTGTTATTTTTACCCCATCACCCAGTGCCATCTGAGTGCACCCACACAGTGTTCTTTTCTCCATCTGTAAGCAAATTTATACCAAGTTTGCTTGAAATTGCTCAATGCCCACAAAGTGCCAGTGGAACAAGCCACTCAAATGATCTCCTCCATTTATATCCCAAACTATATTGCAATTCCTGCCATATGCCATTATATATACTGACAGTGCTATATATATATATATATATAATGGCGATATAAATTTCCAATATAATATATATATGCCTAAACCTGCCTTAATGCCAGTGCCAGAGTGCATCCCTAAATCCTTTCCCGAGATCCCAGTCTGGGTCCCCTCTCTTCTCCCAGCTTGGGTCCGCTACCAGTGACGGTAAAAATGTTGGAAAACATGGGACCAAGAGGTGATCCCATTGCCACTCCGTCAATTCATTTTTAATGGTTATTTATATAAATATTTGTCTGGATGGCAATGGGATCACCAAATGTCCCACTGTACATCATTTTTATTCCAGAATCCAATCCTTGAGGAGGGCATGTTGGAAAATCAATGCTGCCCTCTTGGTTTTTATCCTATATATAAACGTTATGTCGTTGAAGAGGATAAAAATATACACTCTTTCCAAATCTGCTTTTATATATATATATTTCTATATATATTAACAAAATACACACCACACATATATAAGATATATATATATATATATTTATATATATATATTACAATGAATAAAATAGTTTTAACAACTTCTGTTTTTAAAAAATGATTAGCAGGCTTGGGTTAAAATTTTTATTTTAATTATTTCCTAAATTTGAAAGAACTGTCGATTTTTTGTTCGCCCACATCAGTTCTCTATCCATCTAACCTGATGGATAAAAAATCTACTCTCTGTGTTCAAAATGACTGTTTTTACCTAAATATTTGTACCCTTCAACTGGATGCCATCTCATGGCACTGGATAACGGGCAAAATTTCGCCAAAAGAGAAACTTATCACCACGCCTGTTATGAGACCTCTCCAAGGAAGACTAAATGCCCAAGTGTTTGCCATATAGAAAAGAGGTAAATTTACGTTTGCACCACCTACCTGGGTCTGCAATAGTAATTCATTTTATAAATTAGACCATGCAATCATCAGTCATTCCGAAAAACTCCACCAAGGACAGATGTAACTTTTAAATTTAAGGATAGTACCCTCCAATGTTCGAATGCAATCGTCAGACCAGTATAAATTTTGTCGTGGCATTTGTAATTCCCTTCTCCAGTGTCGGATTGACTAAATGATTGCTCATCTTGAAGAAGGTAATGTACCGGAATAAGGTTTTAGTCATCACGATCCTGGTATGTCTAGACTGATTTAATTTGAATTTTCCAGCATCAGATCAATCAAGCTAAAATTGTGTTGAAGCATCAAATGTTAATGTAATTATGCATTTAGTGTTGAACTGAGTTATTTGGCACCATTTGTTATTCCCTCAGCTCCTTTTAGCATCTTATTATTCATTAAAGTAACCATCTTGCCCATATCTTAATTTTGGGATTGGCTGTGGAACATTTTGGGCTCAATCCCATTCCAGTTTCTTAAAATCGATGAATAGAATCTCACCCTCTGTGATGTTCTGAAATGACTCATCACCAGTGTAGAATATTTCTTCTGTCGATTTTTTTCATTTAGCAATAAAAATTCATTATACCAAAACTCAGTAATTCTTCATTTTTCTGATCTTTTTTAATATGAAATATAAAATTAAGAGAATCTAATTGAAGTTTTATGTAATCTTCCCTCACATGAAGAAGGACCTAAAGTTGGTGTTTTTGTTAATTTATACATATGAACCTTGCAATTTCAAAATGACACAGATGTTTTAATAAAATTACAGGAATTTCTTGATAATGAAAAATGAACTCTGTGGATAATACGTAACATTAGTCGACCAATGATGAAATGCTACCAGTAATGCAATTTTCAGGGAATAGAAACAGCTAGCTGGTCTGAAATTGAAAGATGATCCTGTATCATAACCCCCTCTGCTTTTAAGCACATGTTTAGAGCCAGTTTCACACCAATAAGTACCTGTTGAATTATTTTGTTTAGGTTTATGACTATCATTTGACTGCAATCAGTGTTAGTCATTCAGACCATGGCCACCTGTGCCAGTTTAGTCCATGAGAGGAAATCTTTAACCATTCCAAGAGATTTTTTGTTTTTGTTAGCTGCATGTTGTACAATAGGAAGCTGAAGAAGAACTCAGTCAAAGAGTTGATGAAAGGATTCTTCCTGAATTTTTTGTCTATGTGAATAAGGACAATTTGATTTCCCAAATTCTAGATAATTGTCATTCATGTAATGATGACCACCATGGCTTTGATTCCAACTTTTTCGTATTGCTGGATTCCTTTCTCTTTTTTTGTCTCTCTCTCTCTCTCTCTCTCTCAGCTGAAGAATAGGTAAAGAGTCTTCAGGGATTCTTCTAAATTTTGGCCCTCAATAATAGTAAAATCATTTTCTCAAACAGAATCTTCAATTCAGGCCATGATGGCCAAATCCTAATGATTCGCCATCTTTGTGAGTTCCATTAGTTTTGTTATAAATGACTCATGCACAGCACTCATGTATAAATCCTTCTTTCGCTCACTAAATTTTATCCATATTTTGGCGTCCATGCAGATCGACTGCATGTTTGAGAATGAAAGATTTTCAATTCTTTAACTGAGACCTCCGTGCAGTATTCTTGTAAATTTATTTATTGAAGGTCCTTTTGTTTTCATTACTGTAAGGTGGCCTCAGTGTGGGAAAAAGGAATTGTCAGGCAAATGCCAGACAAGTGGTCAAGAGTCCCCCCTCACCCTCCTGACTCATTCATTGATGCCATTTGTCAAGACTAGAAATAAACATTCATGTACTGATTAATAGTCACGTGCATTCCGGAGCTAATTTGTTTTGATAACAGAGGTAACAATTTCTTTCCTTCCCCCCAACCTTTCCAATTCAACTGAAGAAATAATCTTAAGCATTTTTTTGTCTTCCGTTGTGCATTGAAGATTTTAACATTCGATAGGACTGTCATTTTCTCAAACATCATGCCACATTTAAATTATTTCAATGGCGCAAGGAAAATTTCCTTTACACAACATCAGTGTGTAATCACGGGGTCCTTTTTGTTTTTTTTCTGCCTAGCGTCTCAATCCAGCAAATAAAAATATGCATAAAGTCTTCAGGGATTCTTCTAATTTTCATTTTTACCAATGGCTGAGTCTATCAGTTTCAAATTAGGCATATTATTTTCGTTCATTACGAACGACTGAGTCTTTCAGATTCCTGAACTTCAATCTTTTCAGATAACTTGTCCTTTTTTTTTTTTTTCTTTTAGACACCCTGAAATTTAAGTCTTTTCAGACAACTGAATCTTTCAGACACCCTTCTTTAAGTCTTTTCAGACAATTTGAGTCTTTCAGACACCTTGAGTCTTTGAGACACCCTGAAATTTAGCATCTTTTCATGACAATGATGAGTCTCAGATACCCTGAAAATTTAAGTCTTTTCAGATAACTTGAGTCCTTTTTGTTTTTTTGAGTCCCAGGGGTCCAATTTTGAGTCTGAAAACACCCTGAAATTATTTTCAAACAAACTTCAGTCTTTTGAAACACCCTGAGTCTTTTCAGACTATGATTATCTAAACTAGGTCACACCCATAAAAGGCTAACTCAAGATGTAAATGACATCCAGAGCCAGGCAAAATGAAAAATTTACACCTGTTATACTGCTGAAGGAAAATCTTCAAAAGGACTCTTCAGGACAGGCCTTAAGGTGAAGATTTGGCGACAATAGAAGACTATCATTTTCTCAAACTAGAGCATAGTCATTCATGGAGAAACGATAGAGGCAGAAAGGCTGGAGAAATCTTTAGCCAGGAGAAACGAGAAGAGGCAGAAAGGCAGGAGAATTCAGAAGAAGAAAGAATCTTGGGAGAAATGAGAGTCTTCAGAATTCTTCGGAGAAGATTTTGGAAAGAATAGACCAAGAGAAGAATGATCAAGTTCAAACTAGGAGAAAGAGGCAGTCATTCATGTAATGATGGCCAAGGATTCCGGCAGGAAATCTTTAGGAAAGAGTTCATCAGCTTTTTTTTTTTTTGTGGCAGCTCAAGGGTGTCAACACACCAATGCCCTGAACATTCAACCTTCAGCAGTGTAGGCCCCCTCAGGGAAAATTCGGATGAAGATTTTGGCGCCAAGCCTGGCTCAACCATTTTGAAACTTGAGTTCTGACGTCCTTCAGCCCTCTACTGAAGAAATGTCTCTAATCCTGAGACAGCACCTTTGGTAAGGGTCCATTGCATTTTGTGCCCAGGGTCCAATTCTGCTGAAGAAATAATCTTCAAGGTCTTCTAGGGATTCATCATAAAGATTTTGAGATAACTCCTGACCACTGGAGGAAAAGGTGGAGATAATCATTCTTGTAATGAGGCCAAACCTGGTCTGAGTGGATTTTTAAAAGACTCAAGCCTTAAAACGATTTTTGAATCTCCCAAAGCCAATTGCAGAGGAAATCCTTGAACTCTTCCAGCTTGATGAGTCTTCAGCCCTCTTCCAAGATTTTGGCGACAAGGTGGCGAAGACTATCATTTTCTCAAACTGTCGTTAGTCATTCATGTAATGATGGCATCATCCCCGTCTTAGTTCCCATGGATGAAAATCTTTATCCCTCCTTTTTGCCTTTTTTTTGTCAAAGGGTCCCAGCAACTGAAAGAAAGAACCTTGAAGAAACCCGTGCGTAGGGATTTTGATTGAAGATTTTGAACAGGCCAATACAAAGACTACATTTTGCTTGAAACTGAGAATCAGCCAGAAAATCCCTCCAGCTATCCTCAAATGGGACAAATTACCAAATTGAAAAATGACACCTGTTATGGACTGCTGAAGAAAGGCCTGTCTTCAATGGGAGTTCAGGAATCTTATAGCGAGACTTTTGCCCTGCCAAAATTTATGGGCACATTTTCTCAAACTAGAGCAAAATGCATTCATGTCAAGATGGCCCACCCCGGCGATTTCGGAGGAAATCTTTGTCCCAGCATCCTTTTCCTCCAGCCCAGGGTCCCATACATGGGGCACCTCCCAATTCAGCTGATTCCCAGAATCTTCAAGGAGTCTTTGATGACTTCTGGCACACAAATATTTGCTCATAAATACGAAGACAAATTTTCTCAAACTAGAGCAAAGTCATTAACGGATGATGGCTCGTCACGACTCCGAAGGTAAATCACTTTGAGACGATATTTCCTACTTTTTGTTTTTTGAGAATCACGAGGGATCTGAAATTCACCTTGCAGTAGCTTTAAGATTTCAGTCCCCATTTGATTTACAGCAATTTTAGTCTGGATCCAATCCATTCATTAGGCATGAATATCATTTTCTCAAACTAGAGCATTCATTCACTATCAGTGCCACCTGAGTGCACTTCCGGAGGAAATCTCCATCTGAGCAAATTTTTTTGTTTTTTTGTGCTGGGCCCTCCCAGGGCCAGTGCCAATTCAGCAAAAAGAATCTTTCCAGGAGATCCCAAACTTGAGTTGCAATTTTGCCAGTGCCACTTGGGGGACTATCATTTTCTCAAACTAGCCCGCATAATGGCGAGCATTTCCAATACAATACTAGTGCCTAAACCTGCCTTAGTGCCTTTGCCAGAGTGTCCCTAAATGTTTTTTTTTGAGATCCCAGTCTGGGTCCCCTCTTCTCCCAGCTGGTCGGAATCTTCAAGTGAGGTAAAAATGTTGGAAAACTTGGGAAGATTTGATCCCATTGCCAATCCGAAGAATTCATTTTTAAACTGGTTATTTATATAAAGGTTGACCAGGATATATAAATGGTAGAAATTACCCTTGAAATCCCAAAATGACACATTTTTATACTGCTGAGGAGGGCATGTTGGAAAACTGCCCTCTTGGTTTTTATCCTCTTATTATAAACGTTATGTCGTTGAAGATTTTGCTCTTTCCAAATCTATTTTTCATGAAGATCATTTCATCGTCATTAACAAAATACAATTCCGCTAGAGAGAATTCATCGATAAGCTCCTTTTTGGGTCCTTTTGTTCCGACATAACGATAGTTTTAACACTTCTGTTTTTAGAAAAAAGAAACTTCAAGGCTTCTTTAAAATTTTATAGTGCTTGCTTTTATAAATTTGAACCTAATTCATTTTTACTCAAACAAGGCATACTTTAACCTCATGTAATGATGGCCAACTTACCATAAAGAGGAAATGTTTTTACATAAATATTTTACCGACAACTGGATTCCATCTCATATTTTTGCTGATACTGCAAAAATTTCAAACAGGAAACTATCTGATCCTCCTGTTATTAGATTTTACCAAGGAAAAAATATGACTATCATTTTCAAGACGATAAATTTAGAAAAATATTCATTCTGCAATGAAAAACATTTTAACATGTTACAGGTCATTCTCATTCCGAAAACCCTCTTTACAATAGGGTCCTTTTTTTTTTTAAAGATAGACCTTGCCCAATAATGCAATCGTCAGTCCTGAAGAAATAATCTTGCAAATGTAATTCAAGGGACATCAGGGGATTCTAAATGATTGCTGAGTGCCAGGCTGACTGTCATTTTCTCAAACTAGGTGTTAGTCATTCATGGTTGGACTGGCCAATCCTGAAATTTCCAGCATCAGAAATCAAGCTAAAATATGGGGCCAACATTTTGTTTTTTTCTACTTTTCTGTTTTGGGGTCAAACAAGTTCAGCTGATCAAAGAACTGCAAGGATTTTAGAATCATTATTCATTGAAGATTTTGGCCCAATATGAAGACTATAATTTTCTCAAACTGTAAAATTTTTGTAATGATATTTCAGTTTCCAAAATTCTGGAGGAAATTTTGACTTGGTCCTTTTTGTTTTTTTTTGTGGGGCCCACTCTTAATTCAGCTGAAGAAAGCCTTCAAAGAGTCGATTTTTAGTTTATACAATAAAATTTTGGCATCCAAAACTCAGCAAGGCCTGAACTATTGATGTTTTCAAATTTTTTAATAGAACGGATCATTCAAATAAACGGGCCTAATTGAAGCCTAATTCTGGAGGAAATCTTTCATTATGGGACCTTTTTGTTTTTTTTAATTTTACATATGAACCTTTCAGCTGAAAAAAAGACACCTTCAAGGAGTTACTTCAGGGATTCTTACAGTGAAGATTTTGAAACCAAAAATGACACATGGAATATTTTCTCAAACTGCCAATAGATGAAAAGCTACCAGCTATATAAATGGTAGAAATTACCCTTGAAATTGAAAAATGATACCTGTTATACTGCTGAAGAAAGAGTCTTCAAGGAGTCTTCAGGGAATCTTGGGTGAAGATTTTGGAGCCAATATGAAGACTATCATTTTCTCAAACTAGAGCATAGTCATTCATGTAATGATGGCCACCTCCGGCGATTCGGAGGAAATCTTTAGTAAGGGGTCGTTTTTGTTTTTTTTTGGGGCCCAGGGGTCCAATTCAGCTGAAGAAAGAATCTTCAAAGAGTCTTCAGGATTCTTCGGTGAAGATTTTGGAGCCAATACGAAGACTATCATTTTCTGAAACTAGAGCATAGTCATTCATGTAATGATGGCCACCTCCGGCGATTCCGGAGGAAATCTTTGGTAAGGGGTCCTTTTTTTTTTTGTAGGTCCCAGGGGTCCAATTCAGCTGAAGAAAGAATCTTCAAAGAGTCTTCAGGGATTCTTCGGTGAAGATTTTGGAGCCAATACGAAGACTATCATTTTCTCAAACTAGAGCATAGTCATTCATGTAATGATGGCCACATAAGGCGATTCCGGAGGAAATCTTTGGCAAGGGGTCCTTTTTGTTTTTTTTTGTGGGGCCCAGGGGTTCAATTCAGCTGAAGAAAGAATCTTCAAGGAGTCTTCAGGGATTCTTCGGTGAAGATTTTGGCGCCAATACGAAGACTATCATTTTCTCAAACTAGAGCATAGTCATTCATGTAATGATGGCCATCTCCGGCAATTCCGGAGGAAATCTTTGGTAAGTGGTCCTTTTTTGTTTTTTTTTGTGGGTCCCAGGGGTCCAATTCAGCTGAAGAAAGAATCTTCAAGGAGTCTTCAGGGATTCTTCGGTGAAGATTTTGGCGCCAATACGAAGACTATCATTTTCTCAAACTAGAGCATAGTCTTTCATGTAATGATGGCCACCTCCAGCGATTCCGGAGGAAATCTTTGGTAAGGGGTCCTTTTTGTTTTTTTTTTTTTTGTGGGGCCCAGGGGTCCAATTCAGCTGAAGAAAGAATCTTCAAGGAGTCTTCAGGGATTCTTCGGTGAAGATTTTGGTGCCAATATGAAGACTATCATTTTCTCAAACTAGAGCATAGTCATTCATGTAATGATGGCCACCTCCGGCGATTCCGGAGGAAATCTTTGGTAAGGGGTCCTTTTTTTTTTTTCGTGGGGCCCAGGGGTCCAATTCAGCTGAAGAAAGAATCTTCAAGGATTCTTCAGGGATTCTTCGGTGAAGATTTTGGCGCCAATACAAAGACTATCATTTTCTCAAACTAGAGCATAGTCATTATGTAATGATGGCCACCTCATAATACAGTAGGAAATCCTTATGTATTTGTGTCCTTTTGTTTTTTTTGATTTTGTTTTCAGATACAATTCAGCTGAAAAGAATATTCAAAGTTAGTCTTAAACGCTATATGGTTTGAGAAGACGACGTATGCGTTGAGCTGAAGAGCACTATCATTTTCTCAAACTAGAGGGACAGTCATAAGTCGTTGTTCAGCTATTTAAAACTGTTGAAGAATGCATTCCATTGGGAATTGAAAAATGACACTGTGTTATACCTGCCACGTAGATAGAATCTTCAAGGAGTCTTCACTCAGAGAGCAAAAAGCGTTGTGAAAAGGAGAAGATTTTTCCGCAATCCGAAGACTATCATTTTCTCAAACTAGAGCATAGTCATTCTTGTAATGATGGCTCACCTCGCTCGCTCTCGGATTACGAAATCCCGTTTTAATGTAATCATATTTTGGTTTTTTGTGGTCACTCAGGGTCTTTAACTGTTTAGTTCCTTAGTAAATGTCTTGAGTTATCTGAACAGTGTATTTTTTAAGTGTGTGTGTAACATCATTTTAAAAACACGAAGCAATTTGGTACCAAGGTATTGTAAACAATTGTGGGTTTCTAGTGCACTAAGAAAAATATTTAGAGTGGTTACAAAAGATACCTTTTCACTTTTTTTATTTTTTGTGTTATATGTTTTATGCTTTATCTTTTGAAGAATTTTTCTTTTATACATATATGTGATGTGTTTGCTATTGCCTTAATTTTTTGCTTTACATTTTTTGATATTTAATCTTTTTGCAGAGTATATTTCTGTGTCTTTTGTATCCACATTTTTATATGATTGATTTATTTGCCTTATTTTCCGTGTAATACGTGGGAATTAATTTACTTACAGTATATTTCCTTTCAATCAAGTTTTGTTATTTAACAATTTAAATCTTTCTTGAATAATTTTTATGAATTAATAAATTAATTTCTGATTTAATTTTGACTGATGATTAATTCAGATTTAATCCAATTTTTCCAGTAATAATAAATTTCCCTGAGACTGTTAATGTCATGTATAATCTTTGAGTTTAGAAATAAATTTTTGTATTTAAATATTATATCAGAGTTTCATTCATTGACCCACCAGTAATCTTGATTTGAATTAGAGATAAGTGGTAAGAGATGTTTTCCTTCAAGTAATTGAAGTGAGCTCGAACCAGGAAATGAAATAAATGGAAATATTTGAACTTTTATAATGTTAATGGCGTGATGCCCTTAGATTTTACCTCACACCTGTTTAACTAAACTTAATCTGCTTTCTTTCATGATTGATAAGTTTTACAAGGGATCACTTTGCCTTTAGAGAAATCCAGGGGTCTTTTATGTGTGATGAGGTTCAGGTGTCTTCTTTGTGAGGTAACTATAATTGTTGAATGAATGGTAGGTTTGGTAATCAAATATCAAGCACTTAGATACCAGGTTTGTTTTAAAGAACAGACACTGGACACTTCAGGGTCACCATATATAAATGGTGCACTAGACTCCGGACCAGCACTTAGATATCAGGGTTTGATTTGAAGAACAGACACTGGACACTTCCACATATATAAGTGGTGCCCAAGACCCTGGGAAAACAGATCACAAATATCACTCTGGTGTATACTGGTGGTGTTAGGGACATATTTTTTTAGGAGAGTGACCATATAGTTTTTTTATTTTGTGAGGAGAGTGACCATATAATTGTTCTTTGCATTTTGGGAGAGTGACCATATAATTATTTTTTGCATTTTATTGTGTTGAATTGTTGTCATATTGAACTGTTAGTTGACTAACTGAGAGAGATGGCTCCTTCGATGTTCAAGAGTTTTTAGCAAATCCCTCCATCC
This sequence comes from Macrobrachium rosenbergii, assembly GCF_040412425.1. Lineage (NCBI taxonomy): Eukaryota > Metazoa > Arthropoda > Malacostraca > Decapoda > Palaemonidae > Macrobrachium > Macrobrachium rosenbergii. The sequence goes on along the minus strand of NC_089763.1, from coordinate 8,426,346 downwards.
AAGAGTTATCTGAAATCACTCTGACTAAAGCACAGTGGATGAGATAGCAGTAGCATGTGGTGGTCAGGTGTCTAACATGGTAAAGGCACAAATAAAATTCATTGCAAGAAAGCATTGATGGACTCTGGTAAAATAGATGAAGAGCTTTTGGAAGCTCAAGAATTGTTGAACGCAGCTTTCTCAGAACTTATAGATAAACATGGGCAAAAGAAAGAGAAAAGTGATGCAGAAGCAGAGCTTAGACGTCTAGAAGCAGAAACAAATTTGATTAAGCTGAAGATGCAGGCTGAAAGAGAGAGAATGCAGGCTGAAAAAAAAAGAAGACAGAGAAAAACAGAAAGAAAAGAAAGAGAAGAAGAGAAAGCTGCTGAAGAATTAAGAGAAATAGCTTTCTCAAACAAGAGAGAGATGGAAAGGTTGAAAGCTACAGCTGAATTGCCCGAACACCTTCTAACCCTACTCAAGGTGATTCAGACCCTGTATTTGATGTAGTAAGAGTGCAAAGTTAATTCTGAAGTTTACAGAAGAAGCTCCAGATGAGTTTTTGATCACTTTGAAAAAGTGGCTGCAGGAATGGGATGGCCAGAGGATAAATGGTCAGTCTTGTTACAGAGTGTTCTCATTGGTAAAGGAAGAAGTGCCTATTTAGCCTTATCAGCTGATGAGTGTAAAGAGTACAAGGTACTTAAACACAATGTTTTTTTGTGGGTCCCAGATGACCACTGAATATTATAATGAAAGATTCAGATCTTTGAGAAAGGATGACTTAACTTTCTTGGATTATGCCTACAAAAGACTAGAAGATGTTTTAAACGATGGTTGGAGTCTTCTAAAGTTAAAACATTTGAAGATCTTGAAGAATTATTTGTCCTTGAACAATATCTTAGGGAAATTCCTGGAACACATAAGAGCCTATTTGCGAGAGAGAGAGAAATAAACTTGACAAAGCTGCTACACTCAGTGAGGACTTCAGTGAACATTTTAAGCAGCAGAAGGAAGCTATAATGTCAAGTACCAGAATCAACATAACAGGTTTTAGGTCTCATCCAAATTTCAGGAGAAGATTTAAATGGGAATTCTACAAGTGGTAATACCAAGTCATTTCAAGGTAATATCCCTCAGCAAGCTAATGTAAAATCCTCATATAATAATTTGCAAGGCAAATTACAGAAGACTGTTGTCTTCTACAAGTGTGGAAGAGCAGGACACTTCAGTTGGGAGTGTCATCAGACACACTGGCAGTCCAAACCAGTAGGTCAAGTAGTCCTTGACCAGGTGAAACAGACTTTGTGGGAACAATTAGGGGTCAAGCTCAGTGAAGACTGAGACTAAACAAGCTGAATGTTTAGCAACCAGTGGAAATGTAACTTCAAGCAGTGAGTGGCTGAGCAGTTTGGAGGCTTTTAAGCCATATATTCATATGAGGGTACACTGACAACTCCAGGAGGAAGTGTGCAAATCCAGTCAAGGTGTTACGTGATACAGGAGCAACCATTTTGTGGTAGTCCGTGGTGCTCACCCCAGTTGGAGGAGAAATCTTCAGGAGATTCTGTTATTTTGAAGGGTATAGGAGGAGAAGAGGTAACTCCTATATGCCGCTTACACCTGTTTTGTGAATTAGTGACAGGAGATGTTGATTTTGCTGTAAAGGACTCACTGGCTGTTGAAGGTGTACATGTTTTGTTAGGTAATGAAGTTGGTAGTGTGCCATTTGTTCCTTGTCCTATAGTGACAGATAAACCATTGAGGATTAGTCCTAGGATTCTTCGGTAGATTTGGAGAAGAATAACCCCACCTGTTTCAAAGCTGTGTGACTACTAGGAGTATGAAGAGGCTATGCCTGCAAGTGAAGATGGTGAGGATTTACCCATTCAAGAGGGATCTTTGAGGTTGGAAGAGCTGTTCCAGGAAATGATGTTTCCCTAATGTTGACCAAGAAGAGGTTTCCCAAGAAGAAGCTGTCGTCCCTGAAGAGACTCTGAGTAGTCAAGATGTTCCTGAAACTAAAGTCAAACTACAGTAGCTGAGTTAGCAGATATTGAGAGCTCAACCCTTGAAGTTGGTCAGGTGACCAGGGAGAAGCTAATGGACCTACAGAAAAAGGATGTATCCTTTGAGTTGTTTTTTTGGAGTTGTTGATCAAGAAGAGATGCAACAAACTCTTACCTGTTATTATCTGAAGGAAGGTATGCTGATGAGAAAACATTTGACCTGCAGATATACCAGGAGATGCTGAATGGGGTGATTATCATCAAATTTTGATCCCAGTCCATTGAGGAAGCAATAGTAGCAGTAGCTCATGAGTCTGGACATATGGGAATTAGGAAGACTGTGGAGAAGACCATGAAATTTTTTTCTGGCCTGGACTTCACAAAGATGTTAGCAAGTTCTGTCAGGGAGTGTCATACCTGCCAGATAGCTGGAAAGCCAAATGAAACCATTCAGAAAGCCCCTACAACCTATAGAAGTTAGAGGAGAACCCATTAGCAAGGTGATTATAGATATGGTTGGACCACTGCCGAAAAAAGAAGGGGTCCTGAGTATCTGTTAACATTGATGTGTCCTGTGACAAGATATCCTGAGGCAATTCCTGTTAGAAACATATCTGCCAAGATAGTTGCTGAGAAACTAGTGGAGTTTTCTCAAAGTTTGGGATACCTGAGTCATTGTACAAAGTGATAGAGGAACCAATTTTACTTCCAAACTATTTCAGGATGTGATGAACTTGTTAGGAGTGAAACAACAGTTGTCCACTGAAGAAAGTATCACCCAGAGACTCAAGGAGCCTTGGAAAGGTTTCACCAGACATTGAAAAGTATGCTGACTAAGTATTGTTCTGAGTCAGGCAGAGACTGGGATGTTGGTGTACAATTGATGTTATTTGAAATTAGGAATCAAATAAGAAAGCATGGGTTGTTCACCTAACTGAGATGATTTTTGGTAGAGAAGTGAGAGGACCGTTGAAAATTCTTGCAGAAAATTGGGAAGAAAATCAAGTGGAAGTCCACGGAGAGTATGTAAAGAACTTGAGGAAAAGATTGGAAGGATTAGAAAATTCTCTTTAGAAAATCTGAAACTGAGTCAAGAGAAAATGAAAAGGAGATATGATAAGAAGACTAAGCTAAGAAGTTTTAGTGTTGGTCAACAAGTGTTAGTGTTTTTACCTGTCAAGAAGATTTCCCCTTTCCAACAAGTTTCAAGGTCCTTACAAGATAATTGAGAGGTTAAGTGATAGAACTTATGTAATTGAAACACCAGAAAAACGACACGAAAATACTGAAGATACATGTAAACCTCTTAAAACCTTACTTCTCAGAAACCAAAATGGAAACTGTGTCAATAACCCAGACAACTTCAACTACAGAAGACGACGATGGATATGAATTGGGAGCTGAAAGCAAGATGAATAATTCTTCAATTTTGGAAAATTTGGAGGATAAACTGAAACATTTGAGTGTTGAGCAAGGTGGTGAGTTGTGTGAAGTGATTAGAAGCTTCACAGAACTTTTTGCAGATGTCCCTCAGTGTACTGATCTGATCAAGCATGAGATCAAGATCCAAGAAGATGGCAGACCATTCAAACAGAGAGCTTATCGCCTATCACCTTATCATCGAGATGTTTTGAAGAAAGAAGTTGAATATTTGTTTTGGATTAGCAGAACCCAGTTCAAAGTCACTACAGTTCTCCATGTGTGTTAGTGAAGAAACCTGATGGCTCATTTAGGATGTGTACTGATTATAAGAAACTGAATTCCATCAGTGAAGACAATTATCCCTTGCCTCTTATAGATCAGTTATTTGATAATGTTGGACAAGCCAAGTTTGTCTCCAAGATAGACTTGTTGAAGGGATACTATCAAATTCCTTTAGATGAGAATGCTAAATTGCTGTCAGCTTTTATTACTCCTTTTGGACTGTATCAGTATACTGTTCTGCCATTTGGTCTGATGAATGCACCTGCAACGTTTCAACGAGTGATGGATCAACTGCTAGGGTCCATAGAAGGAGTAGGTGTATATCTGGATGACATAGTCATTTACTCTACAACATGGGAAGAACATCTGAAGATCCTGAGGAAAGCCCAAGAAACTAAGGGAAGCAGGACTAACAGTCAACCTAGAAAGAAGTGAGTTCAGGAAGGCAACTGTGCAGTATCTTGGGTTTGAAGTTGGGAAAGGCCTATCATTTTCTCAAACTAAACGCTAATGTCATTCATGTAAGGATGGCCCACCTCTACTAGAAAACAGTTACAGAGATTTTTGGGCATGGCAGGGTTCTTTTTTTTTTTTGCCCGAACTTCTCAGCTGTAGTAGCCCAACAGACTGAACTAAAAGAAGTTTGTTTGGACTTCAGAATGTCAAGAATTCTTTGAGAAGGTAAAGATTTTAACTTCAAGACCAAGACTATCATTTTCTCAGACTTCAATAAGAAATTTGTGATACAAGTTGATGCCTCTGACTGTGGAATTGGAAATGTACTGCTTCAAGAAGATCCTTTTTTTTTTTTTTATGTTTCATGTCTTCAGCTGAAAAAATCATCAGAAAGTGTATTCCATGATAGATTTTGAAACTCTAGCCTTAATCACATCATTTTCTCAAACTTTGAAGTGTATGTGAACAGACCTAGGAATGAAGAGCCAGTGCTGTCTGATCACAATCCGCTCATCTTTTTTACAGGGATCAAGAATCACAACCAGAGACTTTTTGGTCTCTGTGCCCAACCCTCCAATATTAAGCTACAGCATATCTTCAAGAACAATGTCTTGCTGATTACTTATCCCGTTGAAGATTTTGGCGCAACCCCGGGACTAACAATTTCTCAAACTAGAGCATAGTCTTATGCTGTGGTTTTCATAATACAGTAATCTCCTCGTATGTATTTGTGTGTTGTTGTGTACTGTATGATTTTGTTTCAGATACGCGTATGCCGTAAAAGAGTTAGCGTAAAGTTAGTGGTTAAACCCTATATGGTTTGAGAGGACGACGTATGCGTTGAGCTGAGAGAGCACGGTAGGTGTGTAGAGAGAGAAGGGACAGGGCAGTCGTTGTTCGTGTATTTTCAAAACTGTTGAAGTAATGCATTCCATTGGGATTCGATCAAAACACTGTGGTTAGACCTACCACGTAGATAGACGCCCATACAGAGGAGTCGACACTCAGAGAGCAAAAAGCGTTGTGAAAAGGAGTTGTATTTTTCCGCTCCGCGTCTCTCTCTCTCTCTCTCTCTCTCTCGCTCGCTCGCTCGCTCGCTCGCTCTCGGGATTACGAATGTCCCGTTTTAATGTAATTGATATTTTGGTAGACGATGGTCACTCATATTCTTTAACTGTTTAGTTCCTTAGTAAATGTGTCTGAGTTATCTGAACAGTGTATTTTATTAAGTGTGTGTGTAACAGCGCCTGGTTAAAAACACGAAGCAATTTGGTACCAAGGTATTGTAAACAATTGTGGGTTTCTAGTGCACTAAGAAAAATATTTAGAGTGGTTACATGTAAAGATACCTTTTCACTTTTTTAATATTTTTTCGTGTTATATGTTTTATGCTTTATCTTTTGAAGAATTTTTCTTTTATGCATATATGTGATGTGTTTGCTATTGCCTTAATTTTTGCTTTACATTTTTCGATATTTAATCTTTTGCAGAGTATATTTCTGTGTCTTTTGTATCCACATTTTTATATGGTTGATTTATTTGCCTTATTTTGTGTAATACGTGGGAATTAATTTACTTACAGTATATTTCCTTTCAATCAAGTTTTGTTATTTAACAATTTAAATCTTTCTTGAATAATTTTTATGAATTAATAAATTAATTTCTGATTTAATTTTGACTGATGATTAATTCAGATTTAATCTAATTTTTCCAGTAATAATAAATTTCCCTGAGACTGTTAATGTCATGTATAATCTTTGAGTTTAGAAATAAATTTTTGTATTTAAAATATTATATCAGAGTTTCATTCATTGACCCACCAGTAATCTTGATTTGAATTAGAGATAGAGTGGTAAGTGAGATGTTTTCCTTCAAGTAATTGAAGTGAGCTCGAACCAGGGAAATGAAATAAATGGAAATATTTGAACTTTTATAATGTTAATGGCGTGATGCCCTTAGATTTTACCTCACACCTGTTTAACGAACTTAATCTGCTTTCTTTCATGATTGATAAGTTTTACAAGGGATCACTGTTGCCTTTAGAGAAATCAGTCGTCTTTTATGTGTGATGAGGGTTCAGGTGTCTGGCTTTTGTGAGGTAACTATAATTGTTGAATGAATGGTAGGTTTGGTAATCAAATATCAAGCACTTAGATACCAGGTTTGTTTTAAAGAACAGACACTGGACACTCCGGGGTCACCATATATAAATGGTGCACTAGACTCCGGGACCAGCACTTAGATATCAGGTTTGATTTGAAGAACAGACACTGGACACTTCGTCACATATATAAGTGGTGCCCAAGACCCTGGGAAAACAGATCACAAATATCACTCTGGTGTATACTGGTGGTGTTAGGGACATATTTTATTAGGAGAGTGGCCATATAGTTCTTTTATTTTGTGAGGAGAGTGACCATATAATTGTTCTTTGCATTTTGGGAGAGTGACCATATAATTATTTTTTGCATTTTATTGTGTTGAATTGTTGTCATATTGAACTGTTAGTTGACTAACTGAGAGAGATGGCTCCCTTCGATGTTCAAGAGTTTTTAGCAAATCCCTCCATCCAAGAGTTATCTGAAATCACTCTGACTAAAGCACAGTGGAGTGAGATAGCAGTAGCATGTGGTGGTCAGGTGTCTGCCAACATGGTAAAGGCACAAATAAAATTCATTGCAATCCAAGCATTGATGGACTCTGGTAAAATAGATGAAGAGCTCGAGAAGCTCAAGAATTGTTGAACGCAGCTGAGGCAGAACTTATAGATAAACATGGGCAAAAAGAAAGAGAAAGTGATGCAGAAGCAGAGCTTAGACGTCTAGAAGCAGAAACAAATTTGATTAAGCTGAAGATGCAGGCTGAAAGAGAGAAATGCAGGCTGAAAGAAAAAAAGACAGAGAAAAACGAGAAAGAAAAGAAAGAGAAGAAGAGAAAGCTGCTGAAGAATTAAGAGAAATAGCTAGACACAAGAGAGAGATGGAAAGGTTGAAAGCTACAGCTGAATTGCCCGTAACACCTTCTAACCCTACTCAAGGTGATTCAGACCCTGTATTTGATGTAGTAAGAGTGCAGAAGTTAATTCAAAGTTTACAGAAGAAGCTCCAGATGAGTTTTTGATCACTTTGAAAAAGTGGCTGCAGGAATGGGATGGCCAGAGGATAAATGGTCAGTCTTGTTACAGAGTGTTCTCATTGGTAAAGGAAGAAGTGCCTATTTAGCCTTATCAGCTGATCAGTGTAAAGAGTACAAGGTACTTAAACACAATGTGCTACAAGTTTACCAGATGACCACTGAATATTATAATGAAAGATTCAGATCTTTGAGAAAGGATGACCAGATAACTTTCTTGGATTATGCCTACAAAGCGAGAAGATGTTTTAAACGATGGTTGGAGGCTGCTAAAGTTAAAACATTTGAAGATCTTGAAGAATTATTTGTCCTTGAACAATATCTTAGGGGAATTCCTGAACACATAAGAGCCTATTTGCGAGAGAGAGAGGTGAATAAACTTGACAAAGCTGCTACACTCAGTGAGGACTACAACATTATAAGCAGCAGAAGGAGCTATAATGTCAAGTACCAGAATCAACGCACAGGTTTTAGGTCTCATCCAAATTTCAGGAGAAGATTTAATGGGAATTCTACAAGTGGTAATACCAAGTCATTTCAGGGTAATATCCCTCAGCAAGCTAATGTAAAATCCTCATATAATAATGTTGCAAGGCAATTACAGAAGCCTAATGTTGTCTGCTACAAGTGTGGAAGAGCAGGACACTTCAGTTGGGAGTGTCATCAGACACACTGGCAGTCCAAACCAGTTGGTCAAGTAGTAAGAAATGACCAGGTGAAACAGACTACAAAGAACAATGTGGGGAGGAGTCAAGCTCCAGTGAAGACTGAGACTAAACAAGCTGAATGTTTAGCAACCAGTGGAAATGTAACTTCAAGCAGTGAGTGGCTGAGCAGTTTGGAGGCTTTTAAGCCATATATCTATGAGGGTACGCTGACAACTCCAGGAGGAAGTGTGCAGGTACCAGTCAAGGTGTTACGTGATACAGGGAGCAACCATAGTGTGGTAGTCCGTGGTGCTCACCCCCAGTTGGAGGAGAATCTTACAGGAGATTCTGTTATTTTGAAGGGTATAGGAGGAGAAGAGGTAACTCCTATATGCCGCTTACACCTGTCATGTGAATTAGTGACAGGAGATGTTGATTTTGCTGTAAAGGACTCACTGGCTGTTGAAGGTGTACATGTTCTGTTAGGTAATGAAGTTGGTAGTGTGCCATTTGTTCCTTGTCCTATAGTGACAGATAAACCATTGAGGATTAGTCCTACGGTAGATTTGGAGAAGAATAACCCCCACCTGTTTCCTAGCTGTGTGACTACTAGGAGTATGAAGAGGACTATGCCTGCAAGTGAAGAGACTGAGGATTTACCCATTCAAGAGGGATCTTTGAGGTTGGAAGAGCTGTTCCAGGGAAATGATGTTTCCCCTAATGTTGACCAAGAAGAGGTTTCCCAAGAAGAAGCTGTCGTCCCTGAAGAGACTCTGAGTAGTCAAGATGTTCCTGAAGGTAAAAGTCAAACTACAGTAGCTGAGTTAGCAGATATTGAGAGCTCAACCCTTGAAGTTGGTCAGGTGACCAGGGAGAAGCTAATGGACCTACAGAAAAAGGATGTATCCTTAGCTGAGTTGTTTTTCAGAGTTGTTGATCAAGAAGAGATGCAACAAACTCCTACCTGTTATTATCTGAAGGAAGGTATGCTGATGAGAAAACATAGACCTGCAGATATACCAGGAGATGCTGAATGGGGTGATTATCATCAAATTTTGATCCCACGTCCATTGAGGAAGCAAGTAGTAGCAGTAGCTCATGAGTCTGGACATATGGGAATTAGGAAGACTGTGGAGAAGACCATGAAATATTTTTTCTGGCCTGGACTTCACAAAGATGTTAGCAAGTTCTGTCGGGAGTGTCATACCTGCCAGATAGCTGGAAAGCCAAATGAAACCATTCAGAAAGCCCCCCTACAACCTATAGAAGTTAGAGGAGAACCCATTTAGCAAGGTGATTATAGATATGGTTGGACCACTGCCGAAGACGAAGAAGGGTCATGAGTATCTGTTAACATTGATGTGTCCTGTGACAAGATATCCTGAGGCAATTCCTGTTAGAAACATATCTGCCAAGATAGTTGCTGAGAAACTAGTGGAGTTTTTCTCAAAGTTTGGGATACCTGAAATTGTACAAAGTGATAGAGGAACCAATTTTACTTCCAAACTATTTCAGGATGTGATGAACTTGTTAGGAGTGAAACAACAGTTGTCCACTGCGTATCACCCAGAGACTCAAGGAGCCTTGGAAAGGTTTCACCAGACATTGAAAAGTATGCTGACTAAGTATTGTTCTGAGTCAGGCAGAGACTGGGATGTTGGTGTACAATTGATGTTATTTGAAATTAGGAATCCTTAATAAGAAAGCATGGGTTGTTCACCTAACGAGATGATTTTTGGTAGAGAAGTGAGAGGACCGTTGAAAATTCTTGCAGAAAATTGGGAAGAAAATCAAGTGGAAGTCCACGGAGAGTATGTAAAGAACTTGAGGAAAGATTGGAAGGGATTAGAAAATTCTCTTTAGAAAATCTGAAACTGAGTCAAGAGAAATGAAAAGGAGATATGATAAGAAGACTAAGCTAAGAAGTTTTAGTGTTGGTCAACAAGTGTTAGTGTTTTTACCTGTCAAGAGATTTCCCCTTTCCAACAAGTTTCAAGGTCCTTACAAGATAATTGAGAGGTTAAGTGATAGAACTTATGTAATTGAAACACCAGAAAGACGAAGACGAAAAAGGAAGATACATGTAAACCTCTTAAAACCTTACTTCTCAGAAACCAAAATGGAAACTGTGTCAATAACCCAGACAACTTCAACTACAGAAGACGACGATGGATATGAATTGGGAGCTGAAAGCAAGATGAATAATTCTTCAATTTTGGAAAATTTGGAGGATAAACTGAAACATTTGAGTGTTGAGCAAGGTGGTGAGTTGTGTGAAGTGATTAGAAGCTTCACAGAACTTTTGCAGATGTACCTCGGTGTACTGATCTGATCAAGCATGAGATCAAGATCCAAGAAGATGGCAGACCATTCAAACAGAGAGCTTATCGCCTATCACCTTATCATCGAGATGTTTTGAAGAAAGAAGTTGAATATTTGTTACAGCATGGATTAGCAGAACCCAGTTCAAGTCACTACAGTTCTCCATGTGTGTTAGTGAAGAAACCTGATGGCTCATTTAGGATGTGTACTGATTATAAGAAACTGAATTCCATCAGTGTGGCTGACAATTATCCCTTGCCTCTTATAGATCAGTTACTTGATAATGTTGGACAAGCCAAGTTTGTCTCCAAGATAGACTTGTTGAAGGGATACTATCAAATTCCCTTAGATGAGAATGCTAAATTGCTGTCAGCTTTTATTACTCCTTTTGGACTGTATCAGTATACTGTTCTGCCATTTGGTCTGATGAATGCACCTGCAACGTTTCAACGAGTGATGGATCAACTGCTAGGGTCCATAGAAGGAGTAGGTGTATATCTGGATGACATAGTCATTTACTCTACAACATGGGAAGAACATCTGAAGATCCTGAGGAAAGTTTTCAAGAAACTAAGGGAAGCAGGACTAACAGTCAACCTAGAGAAGAGTGAGTTCAGGAAGGCAACTGTGCAGTATCTTGGGTTTGAAGTTGGGAAAGGCCTTCTCGCTCCAGTAAACGCTAATGTAGAGGGTATCCATAAGGCTACCCCACCTACTACTAGAAAACAGTTACAGAGATTTTTGGGCATGGCAGGATTCTATCGGCATTTCTGCCCGAACTTCTCAGCTGTAGTAGCCCCCTTAACAGACTTAACTAGTCCCAAAGCTAAGTTTGTTTGGACTACAGAATGTCAAGAATCCTTTGAGAAGGTAAAAGCCATTTTAACTTCAAGACCAGTACTTCGGGCTCCAGACTTCAATAAGAAATTTGTGATACAAGTTGATGCCTCTGACTGTGGAATTGGAGCTGTACTGCTTCAAGAAGATGAAAGTGAACTTTTGCATCCCGTATGTTTCATGTCTTCGAAACTGAAAAAACATCAGAAAGTGTATTCCATGATAGAAAAAGAAACTCTAGCCTTAATCACAGCATTGAAAAAGTTTGAAGTGTATGTGAACAGACCTAGGAATGAAGAGATTTTAATGCTGTCTGATCACAATCCGCTCACGTTTTTACAGCGGATCAAGAATCACAACCAGAGACTCACTCGGTGGTCTCTGTGCTTGCAACCCTATAATATTAAGGTACAGCATATCTCGGGTAAGAACAATGTGGTTGCTGATTACTTATCCCGTTGTGAATCGTTGGATTCAACCCCGGGATAACCAATCTTCTTGGGGGAGGAGTCTTATGCTGTGGTTTTCATAATACAGTAATCTCCTCGTATGTATTTGTGTGTTGTTGTGTACTGTATGATTTTGTTTCAGATACGCGTATGCCGTAAAAGAGTTAGCGTAAAGTTAGTGGTTAAACGCTATATGGTTTGAGAGGACGACGTATGCTTTGAGCTGAGAGAGCACGGTAGGTGTGTAGAGAGAGAAGGGACAGGGCAGTCGTTGTTCGTGTATTTTCAAAACTGCTGAAGTAATGCATTCCATTGGGACTCGATCAAAACACTGTGGTTAGACCTACCACATAGAGAGACGCCCATACAGAGGAGTCGACACTCAGAGACCAAAAAGCGTTGTGAAAAGGAGCTGTATTTTTCCGCTCCACGTCTCTCTCTCTCTCTCTCTCTCTCTTTCGCTTTTTGCTTCGCTCGCTCGCTCGGGATTACGAATGTCCCGTTTTAATGTAATTGATATTTTGGTAGACGATGGTCACTCATATTCTTTAACTGTTTAGTTCCTTAGTAAATGTGTCTGAGTTATCTGAACAGTGTATTTTATTAAGTGTGTGTGTAACAGCGCCTGGTTAAAAACACGAAGCAATTTGGTACCAAGGTATTGTAAACAATTGTGGGTTTCTAGTGCACTAAGAAAAATATTTAGAGTGGTTACATGTAAAGATACCTTTTCACTTTTTTAATATTTTTTCGTGTTATATGTTTTATGCTTTATCTTTTGAAGAATTTTTCTTTTATACATATATGTGATGTGTTTGCTATTGCCTTAATTTTTGCTTTACATTTTTTGATATTTAATCTTTTGCAGAGTATATTTCTGTGTCTTTTGTATCCACATTTTTATATGATTGATTTATTCCTTATTTTGTTTAATAACAGGAATTGAATTTCACGTGCAACCTGTTTCACTTCAATCAGAAGTTTTGTTATTTAACAATTTAAAATCTTTCTTGAATAATTTTTATGAATTAATAGAATTAATTTCTGATTTAATTTTTGACTGATGATTAATTCAGATTTAATCAATTTTCAAATAATAATAATTTCCTGAGACTGTTAAATGTCATGTACAATCTTTGAATTTAGAAATAAATTTTTGTATTTAAAATATTATATCAGAGTTTCATTCATTGACCCCTGTGAGTACAGTTTGAATTAGAGATAGAGTGGTAGTGATGTTTCCTTCAGTAAATTGAAGTGTGAGCTCGAACCAGAAATGAAATAAATGGAAATACTTGAACTTTATAATGTTAATGGGTGATGCCCTTAGATTTTACCTCACACCTGTTTAACGAACTTATCTGCTTTCTTTCATGATTGATAAGTTTTATAAGGGATCACTGTTGCCTTCAGAAATCAATCTCGTCTTTTATGTGTGATGAGGTTCAGTAACTATAATTGTTGAATAATTGGTAAGTTTGGTAATCAAATAAGCACTTAGATACCAGGTTTGATTTAAGAACAGACACTACTGGACCTCTGGGGTCCTACGCATATAAATGGTGCACTAGACTGGACCATTTCCCCCCATATAAATAGTGCCTTAAACTCCGGGACAAGCACTTAGATATCAGGTTTGATTTGAAAGAACAGACACTGGACACTTCATTCACAATATATATATATATATATATATATATATATATATATATATATATATATATATATATATATATATATATATATATATATATATATATATATATATATATATATATTTACTCTATGTGTGTGTGTGTGGGTGTACATATAATATCTATGAAGACAAGATCTGTGTGTGCCTGCCATATCCTCTTGAACACAATGCAGTGACGAAGAACTTAATAATGACCAGTTCTTTACATTTGGTGCTTCATGAGTTTTTCAGTATAAATTAACAATGGGTTGGCTTTTCTTCAAAGGATAAAAACTATAGTGTGATCATTAGCTCTCTTAGTGGAGTTAAGTAAAATAAAAAAAGAGAATTTCTTCATTTATTAATTTTTCAGCTTACTGTTATAATGGAGCATGATTCAGAAAAATCTCAGCCTTGCTAACAAGCCTGGTTACTGTCGTGTTTGACTACTGTATGCAGAAAATAATTGCTGAAAATCATTTATTACCTTTTGAAACTAAAATTCGATTATAATAGACAATATTTCATCATCAATGCTTGTATGTATATTCAGAGACGGTGTCCTATGGTTGTAGATAAGGCTCATGGCTGTTGTTTATTAAAACGGAGCTCAGTGCTTCTAGTAAGTGGTCTGGGCAACCTTACCCTTACCTAGTTAAGAAATGCTCATCGCTGATTTTTAAGATTTTTGTCTCAAATCACTGCAACTCCATTATAAGAACATCTAAACTACAATTGTGTCAAAACTCAGTTGACAAACAATGATTCTAAAATGAAGCAGGAGGCTGCCTTTTCACTCAAGAAAAAATTATTGAATTTCAATTTAAACAAATTCACTTATGAAAGTAAGTATAATAAAGTTTGCGATTGTCGCTTTTGTGCTATTGTTGAGTTAATTGTAATAAACATTAAGAAAACAGATACAATTTTGATTTCTCCCTAATAATAAATTGTCTGTATGAAATTTCCGTGTAAAGAAAGATGAAAAATTATAATATCGAGAGGTATGCTCGCATATTCCTAATGAAATTCAAATAATTCTTTGCATTAAATACTTCTGCATGAATAATTCAAAGAGGAGTAAATGAGAAATGAATTATTTTGGCCCAGAAGTACAATCCCTTGAGATTATTCTCGAAGCGTTACCATCTCGTGATTGACTCATAATGAAATTATGGGCTGCGAAATTCAATGTATTTTCATTTTTAGCTGGAGCTTTTAACTTACTAATTTTTAATAAAGCTGTTAAGGGAAATTTATAATGCTCACTCTTAACACGGTTTGCTTTAGAAATCTAAAGGGAATCTATAAGTCAGATGTGGAAAGTGAAAAAGAAAAACGAGATGATTAAGTATTGATGAAATTACACCGATTTATTCGGGCCACTTCTGCATCAGCAGAGATAGTTTGTTAATGGAATAATGATAATTGAAATAAAAATGTTCGCATCAATGGTGTCATATTCAAGTGTTGTAACACTTGATAATCATCTCTCTCTCTCTCTCTCTCTCTCTCTCTCTCTCTCTCTCTCTCTCTCTCTCTCTCTCTCTCTCTCTCATACACGTGTAGGTAAACATTTTTTTCTTTTATTATGAACAGAATCACCATTTTCCTCGAACTATGCTCATTAACATTTTTTATATGGTAATTACTCGTGTTGCTTATCCTGATATGTACAAAAAACGTGATAATGGCAATAACTCACAGAGCATGAATAAAACCATTCACAATTTTATAATCATTTTCTACTCATTCAGGCTTCTAATTTATGAGAGCTCAAGCCTCCTAGTATGGATGATTAGCACTTCGATCTTTTACAATGCTTGATTTATCATTAATTAATTTTCTTCTTCTTTGGTCAGCTAATTGGCGCCCTCTATCTTTGTGCCATTTTCCGTCATTGATAAGAGTAAGGATTAATTCCCTACTGCGAACATCGCCGATTTCTTAGAGAGAAACTCCTGCAGTTAGGGTGTAATCGCCAAGGAGAAAACCTGGGTTGAATGGAATAAACATTCGTGAAAAATACACTTTACTAATTAATTAATTCAATGGAGTTCGGAGTGATTGCCAGGCATGCCAGAGCATCGGATGATCTTCTTTCCTGATGGATTTTCATCCTTTAACAAGTTGAGGTTTGAGCAGTACACACTCCCATATTGCCTTGCAAATGCCAACTGAGCGTGATATCGCTGATCTGAAGGTCATTTTGTTCAGCAGCTTGTAGTTTATGGTCTTGTGGAATCATGACTCTTCTTAACCCGCAGCAGCATCCTGGAATCAGATTCATCGATGATTGCTGCGAACATTCTCACCATCCTTTTCTTATCTAATTACATCTGGAAAGGCTGATGGCATTTGATGAACAGGTACCTTTTTAGAAATTTTGACCTCATTGAAAGTGACTTCAGGAAACTGAATGAGTTCTAATGTATCTTTTAAGAATCTCTAGCTTAACCAGTGTATTGTTCTTTTTCATATTGCACAAGTGAACAGTTTCATTCAATATTCAACTTCTGTTGGTCGATTAATACTCAGAATTATTACACTTAGATAAGTAAATAACTTTGTTACTGCCAAAGGAATATAGATTTGTTTAACAGCTGCTGTTTTATATGGCCTTGGGGACTGCATATTTGCGTTATAGGTCGTAACCTCCCTCAGGTATTAGGTTATAAAAACCATGAAACCAGAGTGTATACTTTTGGTTACTGTATTAGCTAAGAGATTGGCGTAGTGATGAAACAGAATGTGATAAAATCATGTAATAGAAATTCGTGTCCACGTCACGAAATTTCGTTGAAATACATTCTTAACTTTCCCAGACATTGAATTGAGACAGTTCAACAAACAGATACGTATCGAGACAAAACCTTTGTTGAAGGAGTTACAGATTTCCTATTTCAGTTTTATTTTTTTACTTCATAGGAATAACATAACGCTTGAGTGAATGACCAAATTAAACTGAAGGCATCGCTAAAATGACCATTCATGTAACCACTCTAATACAATTTAACTAACGACCTCCATGAACGGAAAACCAATCAACCAGTATGAATTCAACCATTGTTCTCACCTGCCATGAACAATTTAACCTGACGCCCTGTATTCTACGAAATGAAATAACTATAAATCAGACCATGATAGAATTAGTTCTCCTGATACTCATTCACGATACTTCTGATTGTTTATACACTCCAGCCAGCAGAGTTGGAGGTAATGCTTTTGCCAGTGGCATGTGATAAAATATCTCGAGGATTAGATATCCAAACAATTTCATGCTGTTTAGTTACTACGAGGAGATAAATGAAATTTTATTTCCAATACTTTTTGACAGGTAAGTGCTTTAATGTGGATTTACCTAAAAAAAAGTAATTAACTTTTAATGTAAATCGATGTAGCTAAATATGATCCTTCTTTCTCATGCTTCAACTCATAAAAACTTAGTAGTATCGAAACACGGTTTCACTTTTTATATATTTTGATGATAATCTCTCAGCTGCAGTATCTCTGAAGATTTATTCATATGAATCATAGTATATTTCTATATACTCAGTAAACAGCGTCTTTTCATGTCATCAACACTTATAGGCAAAAATATATATTTCATTATATACAGGTGGCGTTTCTTATGATTTCACGAGCAGATCAAAATTAATTCTGTACGATCTTCAAAAACATTGATAATCTAAATGAAGACAGTATGCCCAGTATTCTTACATGAAAATCAATTCTTTTTCTTCAAAATATGTTCTTAATCAGACTTATTTTGAGATATCTACAAGGCGTTGCACAAGGAAGGGTTTGGGATTCCTTTCCACACCCCCTCTTTGGAAGAACTAAGTGAGTAAATAAAAGGAGAAATTAATTTGAACATTCAAACTTTAAAGTAATTTTTTTTTTTTTATAAACCAGTACATTTTAAGTTCATTATTTTGTTACTTTGCTACCATATGGAATAATCAGGCAGAATTTATGAAATAGTTAATGACAATTATAATTTTGTTCTTAAGTTTCATAAAGTAGCTTCCAAGCTTTCACTTTAAAGAGTTTTTTTTATTCAACCAGACTCGACAGGCCCTCAGGTTTACTTCATATTCAGGCTTATATAAATACCAATATTCAGGTCGAAATCAGAAGTTTCAATACACCGAGAATGCATCCTCTCTTCCAGCAATTATATGTACGTACATTTTCTATCGTTGTTACAAATTCCTGCAGTTATTTGACTGAAAACGTATGCAAGTGTCACTTTTAAATATATGAACAGACAAAGGGCTGTTTTAGATGTCATCGAATGTCCAATGCATGCACATTGGAACTGAAATCGACCTCAGTTTGTGAAGTGAAATGGTAATTACTGCTCCCTGTAATCAGGTAATGCTAAATCCAAAATACAAACTCTTGTAGGAATTATTTTGTTTATCATTTATAAAATGGCATTTTGCAAGTACAAACTAAAAATATTTAGATGAAATGACAAATAAAAAACCATAGCCTTTAGTCTGTACATGCTCATATTATAGGAAAGAAAGACACAATAAAATGAGAAATATTATTACAAAACCTGGTATGAAACATGAAGGATTTTTAAGAAATGAAAGAGTGGAAAAGGGTGCACCTAGGAAGCCTTTCCAGTTCATAACAGTGGAAAGCCCATTTAACAGGATTAAACACTTGAGGCGTGGCAGCTTCTTGACAAGAGAGAAAAACGAGATGTTATAACATCACCTTTTAAACTTTCAATATTTTCCACCTCGCAGCCTGCTTGCTTCCTTGCTCAAGGCTTCCTTGTAAAGCCATTGTTTTTCCCGTGTGTGGAAGCATCATTATATCAGCACCATTTCCCTCCTCCAGAAAGAGGAAAGCAAAGTGTTAGTCTTTCATCCAAAGAAGGAACATTACACTTCGCTCCTATTACAAAGACTTTCCAGGGGTCAAAGTCCTAATTATTATTGTTTAGATAAGTTCTACATCTGTACCCATCATTAAGCTCACCAAATCAGGTTTAAATGACTTTCAATGCAAAGGCATCAGGTTCAAGATGCTGGGTACGGGTAAGGTGTTCTAGTTTTTCCACAGAACTTTTAACTCTACATTTAAATCCATAGACAATTACTATTTTCAGTAACACTATAAATTTCATTACAGAAGTATTACAGCTTCCGCTAAGAATATGAAAATACTTTCCTTAGTAATAAGATATTTCCGGTAATGATGAATGTATACAGAATTAGAGAATGGGTTACATCCACTAACTTCATATATTATGGCTATGACAATCGCATACGTATTTGGTTAAAAGTAATCGGTAGATTCTATAATAATAATATATATATATATATATATATATATATATATATATATATATATATATATATATATATATATATATATATATATATATATATATATATATATATATTCTCTCTCTCTCTCTCTCTCTCTCTCTCTCTCTCTCTCTCTATATATATATATATATATATATATATATATATATATATATATGTGTGTGTGTGTGTGTGTGTGTGTGTGTGTGTGTGTGTGTGTGTGTGTGTGTGTGTAGAGAGAGAGAGAAAGAGAGAGAAAGAGAGAGAAGACAACTTCATTGATTAGTTTGGAAGTAAATTTTCTCAATTTTTATATGAAATAATTGTTAATACAGAGTGATACCAAGTAATGTTGACTTCACAGCAAAAAATAAAGAAAAAAACTATTTTAAGCTCTAGCTGAGGTCTTGCTAATACCGGGCAGCAGTACACACAATTTCGTAACGGCAGGTTGCCAGAGCCACGAGCCTTGTTGGGCATGGCTAATTTCTCCTGTGTACATTTCAACTCCTCTCGTTCTTCTGTTCAGTGTCACTTATAAATACAGTATAACGCATTTTTGTCTGGAATCCATAAGTTGTAACTATTCTGAAAATATATCATGCAACATTACGCGAATGCTTTCTTATCTAGTACTTCATCACCTGAGCGTCTTTCTCTTCTCGTGAAAATTTTGGAAATATTCAAAGTATAACCCTCATGATGTTTTGAATATTACATTAAGGACAAACATCCTAAAATAAAGAAGGAATGTTACAAAATATTTTCAATTATTATTTTGGATTTATAACTTAGATTTTTCATCTTTCCAAAATATTTCTTGAAATGACAGTTTAAAAGCAATAATAATTTTGCAACGTAAACATAAATTGCTATTTGTAACCCTTGAGGATGAATGGCAATAACAGTAAAACTTATCAGGGCAAATATTACAGCAAATATTACGTCTGTGGACGACCTCCATCTTGATACATTTTAGTTCCTTGATTAAATGCGCCTTTTGATCCTGGGATATTGAAGGTTTCTACGAAGTTCAGATGAAAATCTAAGAATTGATCTTGGAAGGATTTCACCAGCTCATCACATTTTAATTATTTTTTGATTTTCAAAGCTATTTCTACATTTATAGCGTAAATGTAATTTTTTCACGTTCTTAATCCCAGCAATGTAAGCGTTTCAAAGGTGAATATAAATATCGATAATATTCATGTTAATAAGTTCCAAAATAAAAGTCAATGCAGCTTACTTGAAAGATGGCAGGGGAATTTTTCATAACTGGAAAAAATGGTCTTAAAACTTATTATATACATAAAGTAAATTTTTATATCCGTAGTGATTGAGAAGTGGATATTCAAAGAATGCTTTGAAAGGACAGATTATTGCAAAGAATGAACTACATAGAATGTACTATTATAAGATATTGTCAAGTGAACAGTGCGATTTTCGTTAACTAAAACAATTACTGAATCAATGTGGACAGGGGTAAAAAAAAAAGTTATTTCAATAATATATAGGAAGAAAAATTTCAATCAAGATTTAAAAATAAAACCTTTTGAAAGAATATGAACCTCATCCAAGGAATGCATAAAAGTAAGCCATTCAATTTAAGATAAATATGATAAATGTATAGATTTTAGTAAAAATTAGTTGACATGGGTCAAGATCAAGGTGTTGAACCCGTCTGGAATAAACAGAGAACTATATAGACTACTATTTAAACGCTGAAGTTTTCTGTTCTGTACTTGTTAGATGCAAATATTTATTCTCCGGCCGTCTGTGTGTTTCTTTGTACAATCACTCGAAGTTATATATATATTGTAAATTTCTGACACTATGTATGCCTTAGAATACTGAAATTGAAACTGGACAATATATATATATATATATATATATATATATATATATATATATATATATATATATATATATATATATATATATATATATATATATATATATATATATATATATATATATATATATATATATATATATATATATATATATATATATATATATATATATATATATATATATATATATATATATATATATATATATATATATATATATATATATATATATATATATATATATATATATATATATATATATATATATACCATATATATATATATATATATATATATATATATATATGCTGCTGCTCTCTATATATATATATATATATATATATATATATATATATCTTATATATATCTATATATATATATATATATATATATATATATATATATATATATATATATATATATATATATATATATATACATATACACACACAAACAATACGCTACAAGTTTCATTTAATATCCTATTCGAGCTACTTCGGGAATATCACCGAAGGGGAAACGTAAATGTAAGTGATGATTGGTTTTGGTTCCTACTAAAGAAGGATTCAGAGCCGATGAAACACAGTTTTTTCGGCAATACCCAGCCTTTTACCAAGCATTAGTTAAGGTGAAAGTTGGCAAGTCTATATTTTATAACCCTTACTTACTTTTGCAAGTATTATTTCGTACCTAAGTTAGATAGTTTTGATATGTATGGAGTAAAATGAAGTCACCGATGCCGGAACCGAGGAAATCACAGACAAGGATCCTAAAACAATTCATTACGTAAACATAATATGACGTCATGAGGCTCCGCCCATCCGCAAGTGAGCGGCGAATGGATATACTGACACAGTCTAGGTTTCAACAAATTCGATATGGCCAGCAGGATATGGAATTGTCTCCATGGTTGCAAGACTGCATTTGTGCTACGGCTTGTGCTACGTGGCGAGATATACTATAGCGTGAATAAGTAATTCTTTCTATAGTGGACAGTAGTTATTTGGCCACCCCAGGAGTGTGGGCTGGAGTTGTTAGACAATTCCCTCATTTGTAAATAAATTATGTATAGTGTTAGGCGTTTTATTTGTACATCTAAATATATTTATTAAAGCCTAAATGCGTATAACAACATGTTTCTCATTCAAACTGATTCCTATATATTTTCCTTTCCATGCATATAAATCGTGTTGTTTGATTTGATATTAAGTAGGTAAATAATAGCTTGCCCTCCTAAATCTTGACTCCTACCATTACATATCTCTGTGCAGCAAACCAACTGAGCTGTTTAGGGTGCTGTATCATATAAAAAAATAAAATGAGTTACATTAACTGGAAATAAACAATGCGTTGACCTTTATCTAATAATGAAGGGAAATGAGGTATCATTGCTTTCATTGAAATCTATTTCTAGTGACTTGCCTGACTTGCTGCAAATAGAAGGCTATAGTGTCGAAACCTGAGGTAAAACTAAACTGATTGTCTTTTTGTATTTCCGCCCTGAATAGATGTAGAACTAACAAATGAACTGTAGACTGGTTCATTATGTGGATGAATTACATACACTGAATTATTTGTAAAGTAGAAGCAATACGATTATCAAGAAAATGGAAGAATTCCAAGCTAACAATTTTGTCCCAACAACTGCTGTGGAAGTTGCGATGAAACCTCCACATAATAATAATAATAATAATAATAATAATAATAATAATAATAATAATAATAATAAAATTACTGAGGATGATGATGCAATCAAGGAGACGATGACAAATGCTGCTCGCCTTCACTGATATCGCTGAAGCTGGATGGAGTCACTATAGCCCAACGAGTGAATATGTCATCGGCAAACAAACTTCTCTTCATTGTGGGTGGAAATGTGGATGATATATATATAAAAAAAAGAATTATGTAGTTTGTTCCGTGGGAAAGTCTGACATTCACAGACAAATTCTCTAAAACAAAATTATTTTATAATGCAATGGATATTCATGAATATTATAAATATAAGGGTAACGGTGAAACAATAACATGCTTTATTAGCTAAAATTAAAAGTTATATGTGAATATAACAGATATTACAGTAATTTGTAACTGCCATTACATTTCTACACACAAAAATATATAATTATCTTACAAGATACAAGTGAAGAAAACTTAATTTCTTTAAAATTACGATAACATCTTAAGTTTGCTACTTTGCTAAGGACCTCCTTTACAAAACTGTATGTGCCGCCTTTTTAACGACGAACAAGGAGGTTATTAGAAGGTCACTGTGAACATTGGGTGGACATAGCTGTGCACTACAAGGGCAGTTTCATCTGGGCAATCTCTCTCTCTCTCTCTCTCTCTCTCTCTCTCTCTCTCTCTTAGCAAGAAAAATGAAAAATAAAATCGGAAAAAATTCAGAATTGTTAAAAAGAAACACCCCACAACAGTAATCAACCACACTGGAATCCTCAATTGAGCAGAATACTCGTCCATGGCTCAAGTTCTTTTAGGAGACAAATAAGTCAGTTGACAGAATATTTAAATCTTTAGATATCCTTGAATAAAGTATGAGAGATACATAATTATAACAATTATATGGATATGGCATATAATTGAAAAAAATAGGCAATACTTGACCGGGCTGATTATTTTATTCTTCTTTCCTAGGTTTTAGATTATATGTATATATATATATATATATATATATATGTATATATAACTATATATATATATATATATATATATATATACTATATATATATATATATATATATATATATATATATATATATATATATATATATATATATATATATATATATATATATATCTCTCATATATTACTAAAGACCTCATTCAAACTGGATGGTATCTAACAGGTATTCATTCAGAAAAGTTACAAGCTCTTGAATAAACAGTCCATATTATCAAGTATTCGTACAGTGACCAGACGCATAGTCCAGCTGTATTTATATCTGTGTGCTGAGTACTTTTAATCCTATAGTCGCCTAGTTCCTCAGGTGTGACCCCTACCAACTCGTGACTTGTCCTTTCTCTGCCTGCTTCTTCTTCGAGGTGTTCGTTTCCCGTGCTTCCTCTTGCGTTTTTCCTTCGTTTCCTTGCTACTGTGGAGTATACGATTTTTCTAGACATGTTGTCTTCAAAGCCGTTTCCGGTGTTCTCTGCCATTGTGTTGTTAGGGCATGTTATGAAGGTGTTCTCTACAACCAGTCTGGCCGTTTTGTTGGTGTTCCTGTATAGGAAACTCATATCTTCCCAGTCTACTTTATGGTAATTTTCCCAACAGTGTTTGGCAACTGCCGACGTCTGATTATAATGCCTTATGTTCTGCAGGTGTTGTTGGCTTCGCTCTTTACATGATTTGCCAGTTTCGCCATATTACCTGTCTTCGCTGTCTAGACACGCCCCTCTAGTCTCTCCCCCCTTCTACCGACTTTTTGTTTCTAACTATTTTATTCCTAACGGTGATTTTGTAGCTGCTTATCAGTTTGAAATGATCTAGCTTCCTGTTGATGGGTGTGATAGAATTGTTTACGTCAGGACTGTAATTATTTTCTTCCTACAAATGTTCCTTTCTATCCTTTCTCTCCCCAAATTAGTCTTTCCTTGCCTTGATGTGTGCCCACTCCCACCAATACTTAGGGTAGCCTAATCTCCTAAAACTCTCCCTCAGGTAACCCAGCTCTTCATCTAAGAATTCGGGACTGCAAATCCTATAAGCCCTAATGGCCAACCCTGTCATTACTCCTATTCTTATTTCTTTCCTGTAGTTGGAGAGACCTGTATGTATGTAGTTGGTGTGTGTCTTCTTCAGTATACCTAGAATGTTCACTTTTACCCTTCCCTCTGGTCACTATCTCACGGATGCTTGATAATATGGACTGTTTGTCCAAGAAAGCCTGTAACTTTTTCTGAATAAATACTCCATCAGATGCCATCCAGTTTGAATGAGGTCCTTTTAATGAACTTACTAATGCACAGAACAATTATGTATGTGATAATATATATATATATATATATATATATATATATATATATATATATATATATATATATATATAACTATATATATATATATATATATCTATATATATATATATACTCTCTCCTCTCTATATATATATATATATATATATATATATGCTCTATAATGTGAAGCTAAATGTAAAGCATGCCAGAAATTCACCTTTACCTCGGTATATCCTCAAGATTTGGAGAATTGTGGCGAAGGGAACATATAAGTGATAAATGAATTGGAATAGTGGGGACACGAACCCCTTGACAACCTATTCAGCGACTCCAGTTGGCGTAAACCATTGAGCCATCAAGAGGTATAAGTCTTTTGCGAGATGTCGTACTGCTTTTACCGTGGTAGAAATGGGGGAAAGTGTACTAACTTCGACAATGACCCACCTCATATGACAGTTCATTGAATGCGTTTGGAACTGCGCAGCTCTTGTTTATGAAATTTTTTATCACACCGTGATTTTTATACAATCATGAAGCTGCAAATGTGGCAATATCGAAATTCCACGCTACCTCGGTATATCTCCGTTGGAATTTTTGCCGAGGAATTTATATAAGTGATAAATGAATTGAGATCGGTGGGACACAGACCGCGACGAAAACTCTTAAGCGACTCGATTTGGCGTAAACCATTGAGCCATCAAAGAGAGGTATAAGTCTTTACCGAGATGTCGTG
>NC_089763.1:8393739-8396239 GCF_040412425.1 Macrobrachium rosenbergii | reverse complement strand
CCTCACCCGGTATTATGAATTTTCTATCTTTGCTTCTGATTAACAGAGATATTAGACTAGTAACAGAAGAACATTCCCTTTATATTAAAATTGCTTATCACCTTAACAACCATGACTTCTCATTTACATTAATGAGTCTTGTACTGACCAGGATCATTCGTTAGCCACTCTTTATGCTATTTAAAAAATGTGATCAACAGGAATATTATGAACAGGGAAAGAAAGAAAAGAAATTACTAAACACCAGTTATTGACAGTGACCTGTGAGACATGGCAATGGTTATCAGACTTTCCTGTTTCTCTCTCTCTCTCTCTCTCTCTCTCTCTCTCTCTCTTAAGAATCAAGTATTTCTTTTGGACGTTCTTTTGAGCCTGAAGGATTTGAAGGTTTGGTGAATAGTTAATAGACCTGTGAGAGGAGAGAAATGAAATGAGTGAATGAACTCCAGCAATTTAAATAGAGAAATAATCTATCTACACACACACACACACACACACACACACACACACATATATATATATATATATATATATATATATATATATATATATATATATATATATATATATATATATATATATATATATATATATATATATATATATATATATATATATACACACGTGTGTGTGTGTATACCTACACTACACACACATTTTTACACACACACACCTTATATATATATATATATATATATATATATATATATCTGCCTATATATATATATATATATATATATATATATCTCTCTATATATATATCATCTTTCTTTCTTTTCTTTTTAGTGTTGCTTTTTGTTATTTTATGGGGTGGCAATCTTACTTCTTTGAAGGACTTTTTGATTAACTTTAGGTGACCACATGGTCTCGATCGGCTGTCCCCTGCGTTATTTACCCGGTACGTATGTTTCATGTATCATGCGAGCCCAACGCCCTTTCTTCCCGCTTGGCGAGAAGAAGTTATTAGCGGGTATGGCGAGTTGAGACATTGTGAGATGTTTGTTATGTTTTTTAGAAGGTGTTGTAGTGGCGCATTTTGTGTGTGTATTTAGTCTGTAACATCCATTTGCGTTTAAGCAAGTATCCGTTGATTACATATATAATCCAGGATGTCTACAGGATATAGTGTACACCTCTCGTCAGTCTGGCTGCGGGTTTTGAACTTCGCGCCACAGACTTCTATGAAGTCAGAAGCTGCTACTGTAACGACAATCATCGAAGATATATATATATATATATATATATATATATATATATATATATATATATATATATATCTCTCTCTCTCTATATATATATATATATATCATTTTATCACTGTCATGATTTTATATTCTAAATCGTGACATTACATCTGCTAATATCAAATTCACATTACTCAGGAATATTCCCCGATGGGGAATTATCACCAAAGGAATTTATAAGCGATAAATGGATTGGTACTGCTAGGTACAGTCCCTCAACAGATACTTATCGGTAGATCCAGTCAGCGGTGCTTCTTGCAGAGCCATCAGAGGTATAAATTGTGCTGAATCACTTGTTTACCAGTAAGGCAGGGGAAATTATACTTAGCTTCGGCATTAACCCACCTCCGCCGTGATGGAGTGTTAGTCATCTGAAACAGAACCTTTTGGTTCTGTCGCATGTTAGCCTGCATGTTTACAGTGATAGGATAGTTAGGCAGTGAAGTGATAAATCAAGTGATATCTGAGGAAATAGTGCATTATTTCCTCTCCCACATGTTCCAGACAATTTGCAGTCAGCCATTTTAGCTAGGCAACACAGTTATCTGGGGTGTGTTCATGCTTAACCAGCAAATTTTGCTCACTGACCTCCCCTCTCTCTCTCTGCTATAGTGCGCCTTCTCAATCGCACAAGAATTAAAATAAGATTCCACAATTCCTAAAATTGTCTTTTAGGAAAATTTTTAACAATCCTGCTCCTCATTTCATTCAGGGCCACATGAGCCCAGAAATCTTGGGCATAATTTAACTTTATTTATGTTTAATTGTTTTATGAGTCATAAAAAGTCAAGACAAGTGATCTTCAACATCAAAGCTGCAATCGATAGATGGCCGAACAAACTCCCAAATTGTTTAGCCTTCTCACTTAAAATCCCATGCACCCCCTTTTTTTTTTTTTTTGTTTCCAAGACCAGTAACATGGCAAGCCAGTGAAAACATTGGCCATATTCATGTGACTACAGTAATATAGCGTACTCGAGATCACTTGCTGGTCAGGTCACTGTAGAGTAATGGTAAATTCTTTTGCTCACATAATCTAGGCAAATATAACTTTGCCCGTACATGGTAGATTTAAGTTTTTGCATTAGTCACATTCTGCTGCATTTAATCTCACATACTTCGAATTATGCACATTTTCCTCACCACATTCTATGTAATTATCCTTTTCTAAGACGAAGCCAGCTAAATTGAGTCAGTCATGCATCTAGTTGTGTATCCAGTGAAGCTATGTGCTTACTGTTTATCTAAAGGGCAAA